>NC_028648.1:58518073-58591542 GCF_001406875.1 Solanum pennellii
GATATGCTTCGTGCATGTGTGATAGAATTTGGTGGTCAGTGGGATAACTTCTTACCCTTAGCGGAGTTTTCATACAATAATAGCTATCACTCAAGTATTGACATGGTTCCTTTCGAAGCATTGTATGGGAGGAGATGTAGGTCTCCCATTAAGATTGTTAAACTTTTTCTTTATTTAAAATTTAATTATTAAAAAAAATTACTAATACAAATATTAAATTAATCTAATATTGTACAATAAAAATAATTAAAACATGTGATGATTGGGTGATGATGAGGAAAGTAATAATAATTATGGATAATGATTTATAATAGTGTTGGCTAACTATATAGTCATGAATACTAACTATTAATAGCAATCCAAGTTACACATTGCCGAAAAACTATACTAAGAATGTAATTTTAAAAGATTACAAATAAGCATAAAAGAACGATCAGATTTCAAGTTTACATAAATAAATATAAGTTATACTAAGAAAATCTCAAATAAAAAAGAAAAAAATAATCACAAGTTTACACTTAAGTAGTTATAATATTATCCAATTCTTATTACCTTCCGTTTTTCTCTATGACATTTATTTTTAATATTTAACTTTTCGAAGTTCACATATATTAATTTCTTAATAAATTTCATATTTAATCTGAATATTTTTCATAGCTTATGTGACTAAAAAATTTTTTTTTATTAAAATAACTATCAATATTGATATATAATTTTATTTTCTTTTTATAACCGCGCGAAAAGTACATTAGTTAGATAATAAAAGTTAAAGTCAAGTATACTATAAAATCATGATTCCAAAAATTATTTTTTTTAAAAAAATATATACTAAGCAACAATGCTATTCGAATTTAGGAATTTGTACCGACTTGATACACAAACATAAAATAATAGGCTTAAAACTAATATTATTGAGTTGACTCCTAATTGGAAAGTAATAGTCTTAATTAAGTTATCACTCCTTCAAGTTGAAATTCACATACATTTCAATAAATAGTTAGAGACGTACTAACTTACAACAACGTATAATATCATAACATAATCACTTATTTATAATTTTTCAAAATTATAAATTTTAATTAAAAATGGTGTATAATATGGTGGCACACTACAATAAAAATAACTTTTACCGGCATTAAATATTGATATTAATAAAGAGTGTTAAAGTCTTTACCGACATTTTAAGTGTCATTAGAACCAATGTCGCTAAAAGCTTTAGGGACATATAAAAAGAGTGCTTATTGTCGCTAAAAACACATATTTAATAGTAATTAATAATTAATTATCGCTAATAATTATTTTTGACGTGGTGACAAGTTGGTGTACGGTATAGTGACGCTTTGATGTACTTATGGTGACGATTTGATGTACAGGGCGCTATAATAAAAAATACATAAATTAAATTAAGATATACAGTTATAAAAATACATAAATTAAATTAAGATATACAGTTAAAAAAATACATAAATTAAATTAAGATATACAGTTATACACCATAATCTAACAAAAAAAATTCTCAACCGTTTTGTATAATCAATTTAATTAAAATTTGTGTGCATTATTGTTGAACATTAGTATCCAGATCAATATTATTCATAACCTTTTAACTCACTTTTCAAATATATAAATCTTATTTTAAAAAATTTTAAAATTTCATGTTCTAATTTTAAATCAAACTTATATTATTTAACTTTTAAAATTCAAATATTACATGAGTTGAGAAACAAATAAAGGAGTATTATTTAATTTTGTTAGGATCGAATCCACACACACTTGATGAATGAAGAACACAAGAACTTTAGAAAGAAAGAGATGAGAGATCTAGAGAGAGAGAGAAATCAATATTTCGTGGTAACACTCCGTGAATAAGCTTTCACGGCGATTGGATATATATTTAATAAATCAGAGTATTTTTGGTTATAGAGAATAAATGGAGAATAAACAGTATATCAAATATTAATCAGACTCCACAACCTAACAGATTTCACCCGTGGACACAACTCTACGTAGTGCATTAACTAGATTGTCACAGCACAAATTAATACTCTCTTCGTTTATTTTTAATTCTCATGATTTTTTTTAAAGTCAAATGATAAGAATTTTAACTATTATTTTATAATGTTTTTTCCTCAAATTGATATGCAAAAAAATTAAAATTTATAATACTTTCTGTATAGTATTTAAACACCTATTTTTATTGTTTAAAATTAAATTAAAATAATTTAAATTAATTTTAAAAATTAACTAAATAATCTTTCGAAAATTACATAGTAAATACTATAGCTAGAGTTGGTTGTTCATTTCCCAATAAAGCTAAACTTAGTGGAACATTTATTGATGTGTGGCATTTACAACATTAAAAGAGAATCAAGTGAAATATTCTTATAAAGGTTAATTGGCTTACTTCAACATCAAATGGAAATAATTTTTAAAAAAAAAAAACAGTCAAAGATAAGGGGCCAATATAACCTGTAAAGCATATAATAGCTGATCAAAAAGACAAAATAAATTGCTCAAAAAGAAGATTTATCCATAAAGCATTTCCCTTTACTTGTGTATGAAGTGAAAGTCAATAGAATCTACACAAAAGCTCTTATGGATGATGTTAAAAATAAAAATATATTCTCAAATAAGATAAGAATTCAAAGTTATCTTTCCCCATATGAGAAAATATATTCTCAAATAAGATAAGAATTCAAATTTATCTTCCCCATATGAGAAAAATGATTTAGCATTGCAAATCATATTGACAATTAAATCAGATAGTAAAAGATTTATATTAGAACATAATATTATTATATAATTTGAACAAGTGTCTATATATGAAAAATTAATATTTAAAAAATATTAAAGCGCCTACTATGTGGATGCATCGTATTTTGATAGGTCTTCGATTTACAGAATTTAAAGTTTTTCTTCTAAAAAAAGAGTAATTAAATATATGTAAGAAAATTACATTTTTCTTTAAAGAAAAATAAAAATAATTATGATAATCTTTTGACTTTTTTTCAACAGAAAAATAAAATTGAAAATCAAAGCAAAACCCTAACAAAATTGACTCGTTCGATTTCTTGCAGGGACGAATAAATTAAGACGTAAAGTTGGTTCATCAATCGAAAGGGGAGAAATTAGAAGTACGAAAAAATACTCTGCTGATTAAATTATGTCATTAACACTAAATTAGACACAAAAAATACAACAAAAAACTATAATGACACAAAAATTAATGCGTTATGATTTCTTGTGTTCTCTAAATGAATTAAATAATACATTATCAATATAATTTAGTTTTCACTAAGAAAAAGGAAAAGGACAATTTCAAATGAAAAATTTCAAAACAAGCTTCTCGGCGTTCAAGTGCCAAATCTCAAAGATAAAACTTTTTTTCTTCTTCTTTCTTCAAGCTATTAGTTCATCCTTAGGGAAGATTCTAGAAGGAACAGCGAATCTCGCTGAGAATGATCTAGAATATTCTTGAGTGTCAACCAAATTCGATGAACCTTGATCAAAGTTTTGAGAGTAAGAATTAGGATCATAAGTAAACTGCATTGATGATGATTTGGACTTGGAATAAGAGCGATGTTCAAATAAATTCTTCATCTTTCTCCATAATAATTTCCATGTAGGTGCTTTCTTCTTCCATCTATCGTAACCAATATTGTGTAAATTATCCATGAGAGAACAAAGTTAAGAGTAGTGAGAGTTTTTGATTTGATGTTATGCTAATAAGAGTGTTCCCCTATTTATATTGGAGGAATTTTGAGCTTCTTTGGATTGATTTTTTTTAAAATAAGTATCTTTAAGTCAAAAGTAGAAAGTCAAATTGAAATTATTTTAAGTCAAAAAATAAAAAATATGGGGAAACCTACTTTAAGTTTTTGACTTATTTTAGACTTATTTTAAGAGCATATTTGGATAGGCTTAAAGCTGGTTAAACTGATTTAAAAGTCAGTTTTTGACTTATTAGAATGTTTGATAATTATAATAAAAAATGACTTATTTTAAGTCAAAAGCTAAAAGCTAGGTGAAAGATGCTTTTTTTTCCTCAACTTAAAAGTCATTTTACGTTGACAAAGTATATTACCTTTTTGCTCTTAATTCTTTTATTATTATTATTATTATTATTATTATTATTATTATAACAAAATTTGATGATAAAGAAATATGTGAATGATATTATTACTTATGGATGTAAAATATAAATTAATTTTGTTTTAATTTTTTAAGTATATAAACCTTAAATTAATCAACTTTTTATCCTGTTAACAATTTTAAGAGTATTTCAGACATTTTGATAAAAAAAGAGTTTACCGGCACTTATTTGCCAAATACATCAATAACTTTTTTTCAACTGAAAAACTTTTATCCAAACACACAACTAGTTGTTTTAAAAATAAGTTTCAGCATTTTTAAAAGTTGCTTTTCTAAAGCTCATCCAAACAGGCTCTAAGTCAGTTTGAGTTTTGACTTTACCATACGCTTCTAAACTTATTTTAAATTATATTTGACTAATTTTAAGTTATTTTTCATATTTGCGAAACACTTTCAAAAGTCAAAAATTGATTTTGAAGTAAAATTTGACCAACTTTTAACCAATTCAATTTACTCTTACCTCCTCAAGTTTTTTGGTTTAAAAAATAATAACTTTTTTCACTTGTTGAATGTGATTAATGGTGTCAAAAATGAACCCAAAAATAGGTAATCCACCCACTTCGCTCAGAATTTTTAAGGGTTAGACTCAAGATAATTTGAATTGAGTTCAAACACAACCCACTCAAGCTTAACCAGTTTGAAGAGATTCTCAATTGAGCCTAATTCAATCAACAATATCAACCCCTTTTAAAAATTTTTATTTAAGATTATTCCTATATTAAAGGTATGAATTATTATCTATATATCATCTTTTAGGATTTAGTTATCCATTTGTTACTTTTTTTTTAACAAAAATTCTTGAGCAGAAATTCAAATTATGATTATAAAATTTAAATATCAATATGTTAAATTATTGAAATTAATCGAGTCAAATTGGATGATCAAGATTCGGCTCGTTTTTTGCACATTTGAGCCCAAAGTGAACTTGGGTGGGTCAAGACTCAACCCAATTTTTATTTCAACCCATTTTAATATCTCTAATTTTAACCCAAACCGCCCATTTGACATCCCCTAAATGGGATAGTAAATTCTCCTAATTTAAATTAACGGCTTGGGTCGTTGTTATTTTTATTTTATTTTTTTACATTGAGAAATGTATTTTTAAAATTCTCCTATGTTATTACATTCACTACAACAAAAACAACTTTTAGCGGCATTAAATATTGACACTAATAAAAAGTGTTAAAGTCTTTACCGGCATTAGTTAAGTGCCATTAGAACTAATGTCGCTAAAGGCATTAGGGACATATACAAAGAGTGACAATTGCCGCTAAAAATACCTATTTAGCGATAATTAAGAATTAAATGTCGCTAATGATCATTTTTATTATAGTGATTAAGATTTTATTGCCATGTTCATATTAATTATTGTATTAATTTGGCTCATGATTGTTGACTGAAGAAATGTCAAGGCAAAATGTGTTATTAGAACTTTTTAACTCAATCTCTCCATGAATTAATTATTGTATAGCATATTAAGATTCATTTGATCTTAAATCATATTGTATTTCATACCTTAATTGTTATGTTACACTTTTTAAAAGTCAATTTGACTAATTTTAAAGTTAAATTACAATAATTTGTTATTCTAAACAAAAAAAATTAAATATTCAAAAATTATACAAAA
The DNA here is from genome assembly GCF_001406875.1 of Solanum pennellii. Lineage (NCBI taxonomy): Eukaryota > Viridiplantae > Streptophyta > Magnoliopsida > Solanales > Solanaceae > Solanum > Solanum pennellii. The sequence continues at coordinate 58,523,853 of NC_028648.1, forward strand.
AATACTACAAATTACAATTTATTTATATATCAATATAATAAAAAATAATCATAAAATATTAATCAAATTCCTCAAATTTAACCCCTAAAAAAAGAAAACATCACAAATAAGAGTAAGTAGATGAAATATTGCTTAATGGTAGATGTAAATATCTATATATAAGTCATAAATTTGATGAAGGAATTTCATGCTCTACCTACCTCGTGATGTGCACTATTGGATTAAATAGAAAAAAAAAAAATATATATATATATATATATAATTTTTTTAAAATTATAAGTATAACTTTGTTATGTTTTTTATTATTGACATAACCGATTAATCAAATTGAAAAAACTCAAATCAAAAAGAGAAAAACCAAATAAAATCAAATTTATTTTGGTTCGAATTGGATCAAACTTCTTCAAAATCAAAAATCAAAATCCAAACCAAAAAACCAAATGTGCACCCCTACTCCACTACACACACGCGCACACAGAAAGAAAAAGAACTAAAAGTGATGTATGAGATTTTAACTTCGATATAATTTTATTGCTTAAATTTTTAATTATTATTTATAGAAAGTACATGTTATAATTCATACTAACTATTTTAGAAATTTGCAATTTTGCAAAGCGGTGAATTTAAAACAAATAGAATTATTATCCCATTCAAATAGTAAAATTATATATTATTATTTCCTAAACCTTGGAAGTTAAGGAGGTTGAGTAAATTTCTCCAATATAAATAGGGGAAAACTCTTATTACCATAACATTAGATCAGATCAAAAACTCACACTACTCTAAACTTTATTCTCTCATGGATGATTTACATAATATTGATTACGATAGATCGAAGAAAAAAACACCTACATGGAAATTAATATGGAAAAAGATGAAGAAGAATTTATTTGAACGTCGCTCTAATTTCAAGTCATCATCAATGCGGTTTACTTATGATCCGGATTCTTATTCTCAAAATTTTGATCAAGGTTCATCAGTCTTGATCGATACTCAAGATTTTTCTAGATCATTCCCAGCTCGATTTGCTGTTCCTTCTAGAGTTTTTCCTAAGGATGAATTACCGGAAGATACTTAGATATCGAAAAGTATATTTTTAATATTTTTTCGTTTGAGAACATATTAATTATAGTAGCGATTGAGTATAGTGATAATGTAGTATCCTATCAATTTTTGTGTTAGTGTTAATGACAAAATTAATTTAGGCATGTATTTGACGTTCTTCTGCGAACCCTTTTAATTTGTCATATACTTATTTATTTATTTTTGTGTAGTTTTGTCATATTGCTATTTTTTATTCTCTTGCTTGATGAACCAATTTTAGCGTTAATTCGTCCCACAAAGAACAAATAAGTTAATTCCTCTTTCCGTATTTTAATAACGTGAATAAAATAAATTCAAATTGACAAATCAAAGGAAAGAGTAAGAAAAAAGAGACTTGCTTCTATAGAAGAAATAATTTAGGAAATAAAATTTGTCTCTATGAACTTTTCACTTAGAAGCTCTGCTCATATTTCAAAGACATACTTCAATTTAAGTAGGGGTAGGCATTCGGTATTTCGGTTTGATTTTATTTTTTTTTATTTTTTCAGTTTTCGGTTCTTGTAAATTGTGTACCGAATATCGAATCGAAATATTTCAGTTCGGTTCGATTTTTGTTATTTCGATTCAGTTTTTTTATTTCGGTTTTTATTAATTGTGTACCGAATACTTGACTGGGCTGGCCGCCGGCCGCCGGTCTCCGGTTGAAGACTTGAAGTCGCTGCAGGCGGCGGCGAGTGCTGGCGGCGGCGGTTGCTGCTGCTGCTGGCGGGCTGCTGCTGCTGCCTGAAAGAGGAAGAAGAGGAAGAGTTGCTGCCTGCAAGAGGAAGAGGAGGCTGCAAGATGAATATTAAAAATTAAATTAGGAATAGGGACATTACATAGGGTTTCACATTCTTTTTTCTTTTTTTAAAAGATTATTTAACATTAATAATTACTAATTAATATAATATAAATATAATATAAATTATAGTACAATATTTTGGTTTAAATCGAAATACCGAAAATCAAAAAATACGTATCAAAAACCGAATTGAAATACCGAAAAATACAAAAAAGTAAACCGATATCGAAACCGAAATTCTGAAAAAATTCGGTTCTGTTCGGTGTTTCGATTTTCCGGTGTTTATGCCCACCTCTAAATTTAAGTGCAACCCCCCTTCCCCCCCTAATTGTATTACTTGAAAAAGTTAGAACAATGTATCAAAGTGGTTGTGGGAACAACACGTTTTGGTTACAGTGAAGGCTTTCAAAGCAGTGGCGGAGGAAGAATTTTCGTTAAGAGGGTTCAAAAAAAATTAATCACATAAATAATATTCACAAATAAACTGGTCGAATAAGATTTTAAAGGGTCGGATTAAACCGTCGAAACAAGAAGAAAAGGAATTTTTAATATTTGACTTTATAATTAGAAATTAGACTAATAAATCCTAAATTTCCTATCAGCATTTTAATTTTTTGGATTGCTCGAATTTGAACACGCGACCTCGCGGGCAGTAGAGTAAATTCCTGAACACCCAATGCCATTGAGCTACGCCTTTGCTTTGTTCAGGGGGTTCAATAGTGTATATATAGACGTAAGTTAAAAATTTAATCACACACACAAGTTTGTAGCCATCGTTAGAGGAAAGAACTTGTATTACAAGGATTCATTAACTATAAATCTGGCAATTCCTACCACATTTTTCGACGAACCCTTCGTTCAACGTAAATCCGCCCCTATTCCAAAGTCAAACAACTTTCGATACTAGTGGTTACCTTATGCTGTTATTTTTTCAATATTATTGAATAACATGGCCTGGGGTAGCTCAAGTGCGGGAGTTGTATTATGTGTGACCTTATTGCCAGAGGTGGAGCTATCCTAAGGCAAGTGGTGTCAAGCGATACCCTTCGTCGAAAAATTACATTATATATAGGTCAAAATTTGAATATATATACAAGTGTTGATGCATCTTGACACAAGTTGAAGATTTAGTGTAGTGGTTAAGGGGTTGTAAAAATTGTTTGAGGATGACTGTTCCATCCTTGATAACAAAATTTATAAAAGTTGCACAAGTGACCTTATTACACGGTTTAAAGTTGTGTATGTGATGCAAGTGATCGTCAATGAAAAAGTTGTTATAAAAGTTTCATTTTTTGGAAATCCGTTTTGGAGTTGTTTATGTGATGCAAGTGAACGTCTACGAGAAAATTGTTGTAAAGTGTGTGTGATGCAAGTGAACGTCTACGAAAAAATTGTTGTAAATTGTATGTGATGCAAGTGAACGTCTACAAAAAAGTTGCTTGCAAAAGTTTCGTTCTTTGAAACTTCAAATCAGACATGTTTGAACTTGGAACTGCATAGATAAAAGGATCATTCATTAGCTCTACTAGTTATGTTAAATACATGAAAAGAATTTCGATCTTGCTTTTTTAGGTCTCATGCTAGGTTTTGGTTTATATGGCTCTTAGACTTAGCCCATCAAACAAGTGCACCAAAAGAGGGGGCAGTATCATATTCTCTAGCTAGAATATATGCATTTTATTATTAAAATAAAATATTAAGTGCATATGTTAGTGGACATAAATTGTGGTAGAAGATGACTATTGGTTGTTGTAATTTATATGACCATTAGCTCTTCTAACTCTCATTAATTATCATTAGTTTCTTGTAACTTATATGACCATTAATGTCTTGTAACTTATGTAACATCTATCACATTTATATATCCATATTGCTATCCCTCATTCTAAACACTAATTCTTCCTTTGTGAAGTATCCAACAAATATGAGATAGAGTGTTTAGTCAAAAAAAATGAGAAGAGTGAAATAATATTTTAATCTGTGGTAGTGAAAGAGAGAGTTGAGACTGAATAATATTCCAAGTCTTCAACTGTATCCACTTTATATACAAAAGAGGGTAATTATATGTTGAAGAAGATATTCTTTTGTGGAGCTTTGAACTCTTCAACTAATTTAGAGTTGTTTGAGTTATACGGCGTTGTTGGATTGTTGTATCTTGAAGGGGACAAGTCAGGAGTAATATTGCTGGATCGATGTAGATTATAACACAGTGAACTTGAATCTCCTTAAAGAGAGCGAGAGATCTCCATGCCTCAGCCTAAATATTTGTTTATTTATTTATGTCATTTTGTTTCAACCGTAATTTATTGTATTTTGTGGTACATTACACCAACATGTTAGAGACTCAGGGTGCTCGCTAATTACATTAATGTTTGCATTTTTTGGAAGGGCAAATCTGAAGAGATTATTTTTTTTACGATATTTCCATCGTTCTTTGGACTCTTTAAGTTTCAAAAATAACAAAAGGTTTATGATATTAAACCTATTTAGCAAGTAATAATATTATTACTATTACTTTCTAAATAGATTTAATAATAGTAATATTACCATAAATGGAACTAATACCGGTCATATCCATAAATCCTATTTCAAACAAAACTAGGAAATACAACTTATTAACAAAGTAGGAAATATCATCTGCATCTCTATAAATAATTTAATGTTTTGAGAACTTATTATTATAACTTGATTTCTTCTTTGAACAATTAAAAGAAAACCACTTATAATCATGGAAGGTGAAATAAATATTACTAATTTGAGTGATCGCGATTGGATAGATAGACCCTTGAGGTCAGATTATCAAAATTGGACAAATCTGCCAATTGATAATGCCAATAGGGATAATCAAAAGGGGGAGGACTCTATAATGAAGTATATTAAAACAAGAACTCATCATATTGTTGTGCCTAAAGACAGAGTAAATATTAATCCAGAGGAAATTGAAGAAATTTGTGTCATATGTCATATGGAATTCGAACATGAAGAGATCGTTGGAACACTTGGATGCGGACATGAATATCACGCAGGCTGCATCAAACAATGGTTGTTGAGGAAAAAAGATTGTCCTATGTGTCGAGCTTCTGTTGTTCCTTCCACATCAACAAAGATATATATAGAAATGCATAGCATTTAGAAGTTATTTTGATTCCAAAAGTTCTTTTGTATTAATCTCAAGTTATGAATGTATCGCTCTATATTCTTTGATATGTACAAGAACCACTAACAAAATGCAATTTCATCGACATTTAACTTGTGTAGACACTCTAATGTAACTGTAGTAATATCATCGATGTATGCTAGAATGGTACAATGGTTAATTCCATCTAATAATTGACTACAAAGTTATTCTTTTAATTAGTTCCCTTTGAGAGCTGCTAGTCGAGTGACAAAGTCATCGTAATCTGGCAGCTTGGGATGTATATGCCCATTTGGACTCAACATATCGCGATTTGCTTGAGTGTCTCCTTCTCGAAGTATCACTGGAGGGCCTGCTTGTTTCAATTCAACACGAATCGATCTCTTCCTTGATACTTCAGTGCTCTCAACTTCAGCTAATTTAACAACTGGTTTTGGTGTTTTAACTTCAATTTTAGAAGCCTGTTTCCTAGTATAGTGCATTAGAAGCCTATCCATCATCTTTTCCTCTTCATCGCGTTGATCAACATGATCTCCACTTGCAATTTTTATCCCATGTTTTCCCTGTCTCAATCTTCTATGCGAGTCCTCTTCACAATCATCCATTGGCTGCATTCGTGTCCTAACTGATTTCGGTTTTGGCTTCTGTAATGTATCATTTACACAACTATCTTCTTCTTTAACAATCGTTATTCCCCTCTGATTCATCTCTGTATGTCCGTGTGTTTCCCCTGTGGAGACGTTAGCAGATGTATCTGAACTGATTTTAACAATGCAGGCTCTTGACTTGTTGTAACTAGGCTGAATTGGTCTATAATAGAATGGTGTATTGTCATCAGATTTTTCTTCAGATACACTTCTAATGATCTTTGGATCATTCCGTTGCCCATTTTTTCCAATAATATCCGCTTTAGTATCTTTTACTGGAGGTTTGTCATCTAAGTATCTGTTGGATGAGCGATTTATATTATCTCTTTTCTGTTTATCACTCTCCCTCAAGCTACGTACATCGCCAGGGACTTCTTTTCTCCCATGAGATGAATGATTCTCCCTTTTCGTCTTAGAAGTCTTATGTGTCCTTGCATTCTCATGATTAATCTTAGCCTTTTGATGTTCTTTCCTCTGAACTGATTCATCGATTTTCTTCTGCAATTTGTGCTCTTCATTACTACGACTCTTCAGCGAGTCCTGTGAAAGATAGATATAAAGTGAAACTAGAGTATATACAGAAGCAGAACTTTGTGATAACTAAAAACTTGTTTTAAAACATCTACACATGTAATCGAAGCCAGAATATGTGAAGGCCAAGAAAAGGACGAAGGAACTCCTTTTGATTCTTCACATTACTCTACACTTACTAGGTAAGAATCGTTTAACTTCTATACACTAACAGTGTCACGAGCACATCTTGTTTGTGATGACTACAATGTTTCAATGTAATTGTATAGAAGGCTTACTTGTACAGCTATCTGTGGTTTCGATAGCTTATGTTCCAAAGCCTTTGAATTCCATCTTACACCAGATTCTACTGCTATATCTCGCATCAACTGAAGCTTCATATCCTTTATAGACGGTTGAGACTTAAGCTTACTAACAATCTGTCAAGAACGAATATGTATACGTTTAAAACAGAGAGGGAAAACGCGTTCCATGTGAAATTATGTTATGACTTATGAGTAACTACCTCTTTATTCACATAACATTCAAGGGAATTTCCATATCTTCCATTAAATATATCTCTCAGTTCGCGTAATTCTGGTATATCAGATAGTCTTGCTGCTGAAAACATCAAAGTCGATACAGCTTCTCTGCATTCCTCCGGACACTCCCTATAAACAAACAATCACACAGAAAGTAGGCGATTAATTAATTAGTCCTATTTCTCAATAGGCCATTTCACCTCACTCTTTACCTCTGTTTACTCATGGTAGCGAGGTGACTCGAGATATGCAAACAGTATTGTTCCAAGAAATCGTAACAGCTCGAGATATTGAGCTCAACTACAAGGCCATCTGCCTGTTACATCAACACAGCTTTTACATCAGAATGTATTAATCGTTCGAATGAAACAAATAAGACTTATTATTAAGTGTTGAATTTTCAAAGACAAGTACGAAAGAAAATTACCCTGCTATAGGCATTGATATCAGCTCCAGATTTAATAAGGTCAGCCATATCATTCTTCAAATATTTCAACATAGCATCTCTTTTTTTTCTGATCATCTCGATTCGCGTCTTTGTCTGCTTGATTGTAGACTTGCTGCACCAAACAAAACACACAAAAAAGATTGATTACGTAGAGTCTACTACCATTACGCTTCAGTTTCAAACAAGTCAGAGAAAATTAAAGAGTTGACATTCTTACCATTTGGTATAGAACTTGCTTTTTAACAATGCATCAAACATTTCGATTTGATTTGCTTAAAAGGCTATGATATTATTGGTTTAGTGAAAGGGCAATATTATTCTCATTCAAATGGATTAAATACCACTGCTCTTACGTTTCGGTCACATAAATTGAGATGAAGAGCATTAAATCCTCAGCTGCCACGTGGAGCTTCTACATTCTGCAGGCCGGGTAACTGTAACTTTTCTTTTACCATATTATCCTCAATGTTCCACCGGAGGCTGAATAGTTTTGGCGCCAGTAGAAGGGTAATATAGGAAGAATATTTTACTGAATACTAATGTTTGCAACAAGTTTTTTAAGTGACATAAATAAGAAATAAGAATATTTTATTGATAATAATGTGTAAAGTTTTTCTCTTTTTGATAAGATTTTCCTATTATTTGAGGGACATATTTTTCGAAATAAAAATGATTTGAATTTGATCTTTAAGGGAAGATAATATGCAAAACCTAGGGTTTAAGGTTAAAATAGTATTCAAGAAATTTAAGTGGAATCAAATACTTCTTATAGAGTCCCAATTAGAATACATCTGACAGATTCCCATAAATTTTCAATGTTTACTACTCTCTTCATGATCATTATATTAAAAATAATTGTCTCATATTAGTTGTTCATATTACTAAATCAAGAAAATATTAATTATGTTTTTCTAGGCATAATACATATATTGGATCCTATACTTGGCTTCAAATTTTAACTCTCAAACTTGAATAGTGCACAAATAAGACACTTTAACTATCCTATCTTTCAATAAATAAACACAAGATTTTTTGGAGCCAAAGTGCGTGAAATACAAACGCTCCCACGTATATTAGTAAGTCAATCAGTAGATGCCAACTATAAACTTCAAAGATATTGAAAGAGTTGGTTTTGGTTCTTGTGGAATCAAACTAAATGGAAGATGAATTAATATGAATATTTGGTAGGAAGATAATTAGTACAAAATACAAGTCAAAGATTGTATCTTGGTAGGTGAAAGTTAGGCAAATCATAAAATGGTTTGCTATCTTAACCTTGACAATTTTGACACATAGTGATGTCATGGATGACATCAATAGGATGAATTTATTCCTATAAATAGGTAGCTCTTAATTCATTTTCATATCATCCTTTCACTTGCCTTCTCACCTTCTAAGGCATTGTGTTCTCTCTCTTGTAGTATTTCACTTATATTCTTTGTATAGTGAAATAAATATTGGTGCAGTTGTTCTTTGGTGGACGTAGGATCATTTTGATCCGAACCACGTTAAATATTGTTGTTCTTTCTTGTTCTTTAGTTTCACGTTTCCGCTAACAATTGGTATCAGAGCAAGAATCTGTCTGAGTATGCTCTGTGGTTGCAGCACAGTCTGAACTTCCACATCAGAAAAGGATTACTTTGGTTTTCTGTAGTTCCAAATACATTGTAGTAGAAAAGGAAGAACAAGTAAAAAAAAATGAGTTCCATGAAGTTTGAAATTGATAGATTTAGTGGGCGCAACAACTTCAGTATCTGGAAAATCCAGATGATAGCGTTACTGCGGAGGGAAGGTTCAATCCATGCTGTTGACGGAAAGTACCCCGATAAGATATCGGATTCCGACAAAGAAAAGATTGAAGGAGATGCATTGAGTGCAATCCAACTGTCCCTTGCACCTAACGTACTTTGTGAAGTGAGTACAAGTACCGAAGAGACGGCCAAAGAGTTATGGGAAAAGCTGGAAGGGCTTTACCAGGACCAGTCAGTGACAACAAGGATGTTGTTACAACGGCGTCTTCATACATTTAAGATGGATTCAGGTACTTTGTTGCAAGACCATCTAGATGCGTTCAATAAACTTGTGATGGACTTACAAACTGCTGGAATTAAAAAGGACGAGGAGACACTTGCATGTTCTTTACTATTTTCATTGACTTCAAAATATCGTGATATTGAGAATTCAATGATGTATAGCAAACAACCTATTAAACTTGAGCAAGTGCGGCAAGCACTAAACTCTTGTGATGTGCGGATGCATTTTGAAGGAGACAAAAGTGACGAAGCTAGTGGACTCTTTGTAAGAGGTCGTACTAGCCAAAAGGGAAGGAGCAAATCGAAGTACAGATCAAAGTCTCGTGTGAACAAAAAGAATGCGGAGTGTTGGGGCTGTCACAAGAAGGGGCACTTTGAACGAGATTGCCCTATGTCGAAGTCCAAAGAAAAGGCGAGTGCATCCATTGTTGAGAAAGTACATGATAATGATGATGATTATGTACTAACAACATCATGCAATAATGGAGTCTATGACAACAAATGGATCTTAGACTCTGGTTGTACTCTGCATATGACATTCCGAAAAGATTGGTTCAGCAGCTATGAAACAAGCAGAGGAACTGTATTAATGGGCAATAATGCAACTTGTAAAATAGTTGGCATTGGTTCAGTTCATGTTCGCTGCCATGATGGAATCATGAGGACTATTACAGAAGTCCGTCATGTTCCTGATCTAAAGAAGAATTTGATCTCCCTGGGTACTTTAGATAAACAAGGCTATAAGTACATGAGTGAAGGAGGAACTATGAAAGTGACTAAAGGGTCTTTAGTCATGTTGAAGGCCAAGCTGGAGGATGGCCTCTACACACTTGCGGGAAGCACCATTATTGGCTCTGTAAATGCATCTACAGTGCAGTTATCTAATGATGACAAGGCAAAATTATGGCACATGAGACTAGGCCATATGAGCGCACGAGGATTGGAGATGTTGAGCAACCGCAACCTTTTGAATGGTGAGAAGATCAGCACACTTGAATTTTGTGAGCACTGCGTCTTAGGGAAGCAGAAAAAGGTCAGCTTCAGCACTGGCAAGCACAAGACGGGAGGGGTGCTAGACTACATCCATTCAGATTTATGGGGTCCCTCTAAGCTTCCATCAAAGGGAGGAAAGAGGTATCTTCTCACATTCATTGATGATTTTTCACGAAAGGTTTGGGTGCGTTTCCTGAAGACAAAAGGTGATGCTTTTGAAGCATTTAAAGAGTGGAAGATTTTGGTTGAAAATCAAATTGAGAGGAAAATCAAGTATCTTCGCACGGACAATGGCTTGGAGTTTTGCAGTGAAGAGTTCAATGATTTCTGCAAGGTTCATGGGATCGCAAGGCATAAGACGGTCAGGCACACACCACAGCAGAATGGAGTTGCCGAGAGAATGAACAGAACTCTTCTTGAGAAGGCTCGTTGTATGCTCTTACAAGCTAAGATGTCCAAAGTATTTTGGGCTGAAGCAGTTCATACTGCTTCTCATATTGTCAATCGGTCTCCAGCATCAGCGATTGACTTTAAGACTCCGAATGAGGTCTGGTCAGGTGAACCCTCTAACTATTCATACTTGCGAATATTTGGGTGTCCAACTTATTATCATGTTAATGAAGGTAAGCTTGAACCAAGGGCTAAAAAGGCCATATTCGTAGGGTATGTTGATGGAGTAAAAGGGTACAAACTATGGTGTTTGTCTTTACTCAAATTTGTAGTTAGTAGAGATGTTACCTTTGATGAATCCTCTATACTTGATCCTCGTAAAGTTTCTATGGAGTTATCTAGAAACGAGAACAACGAGCAGGTGGAGCTACCGGTGGAGCTTACCAAGAAACGGGATCAAGAGACTCAAAGTGATGAGTCAAAAGATGCAGAAGAACTTGCTTCCAATGAACCATACACAATTGCGAAGGGAAGGGACAAAAGGCGGATACGGAAACCGGAACGTCTTATAGAGCAAGAAAATCTGATTGCACAAGCGTTCGTAGCTGCAGAAGAAGAGATTAAGGATCTCGAGCCCTCTTCGTATATTGAAGCAACTTCTTGCAAAGATGCTGCACAATGGCAGTTGGCCATGATGGAAGAGATGGAGTCTCTTCACAGAAATGAGACATGGGTCTTAGTTAAAAGGCCAAAGGGGATGAGGACAGTTGGATGCAAATGGGTCTACAAAAAGAAAGAAGGTATTCCAGAAGTGGAAGCTGCTAGGTTCAAGGCGAGATTGGTTGCAAAGGGTTTCAGTCAGAAGGAGGGAATTGACTACAATGAGATCTTTTCTCCAGTCGTGAAACATAGCTCAATTCGCGTGCTGCTAGCATTGGTTGCACAATTTGATTTAGAGCTTCAACAGCTTGATGTCAAAACTGCTTTTTTACATGGTGATCTAGAAGAGACAATCTATATGGATCAGCCTGAAGGTTTCCTAGCTGAAGGAAAAGAAGACCATGTATGCCAACTGAAGAAGTCTTTGTATGGTTTGAAGCAATCCCCTAGACAGTGGTACAAGAGGTTTGATGCATTCATGACTACACATGGATTTTCGAGGAGTGCATTTGATAGTTGTGTGTATCACAAGAAGATGTCTGGTAACTCTATGATTTATCTTTTGTTGTATGTTGATGATATGCTTATTGCTGCTAACAACATCACAGAGATAAATATTTTGAAGAAACTGTTGAGCAAGGAATTTGACATGAAGGATCTAGGAGTTGCAAAGAAAATCCTTGGAATGGAAATTTCAAGAGAAAATGGTGTTGTACATCTTTCTCAGAAGAGGTACATCCGAAAAGTTCTTGAAAGATTCAATATGGATATGAGCAAGCCTGTAAGTACACCTTTAGCTTCTCATTTCAAGCTTTCAGAGTTACAAATGCCTCAATCTATGGATGAGGTGGAGCATATGTCAAAGGTTCCTTATGCGAGTGCAGTTGGTAGCATTATGTATGCTATGGTATGCACACGTCCAGATATTGCCCAATCTGTAAGTGTAGTAAGCAAGTACATGGCAAATCCAGGAAAAAGGCATTGGGAAGCTGTCAAGTGGATATTGAGATATCTCAAAGGAGCTCCTGATGTTGGCCTAACCTTTCGGAAAAGTGAAGGTATTTCAATTCTCGGTTATGTTGATTCTGACTATGCAGGGGATCTTGATCGAAGGAGGTCCACAACTGGATACATCTTTACTCTCGTTGGCAGTGCCGTTAGTTGGAAATCGACTTTACAGTCGATTGTCGCTTTGTCTACAACAGAGGCAGAATATATGGCAGCAACGGAGGCAGTGAAAGAAGCTATCTGGTTGAAAGGTTTGGTGGCAGAATTGAGTTCAGCTCAGCTTAAATCAATTCTAAAATGTGATAGTCAAAGTGCTATTCATTTGATTAAAAATCAAAGATTTCATGAGCGCACCAAACACATTGATGTCAGATTTCATTTTATTCGAGATGTCGTAGAAAAGGGAGCTATCAAGGTTGAGAAGGTTATCACAGACGATAACGCTGCAGACATGTTGACCAAAATAGTCCCGCTTGCCAAGTTTGCACACTGCAAGGACTTGGCGGGAGTATGATGCAACTCTAAGAGAACAACTGCTAGGTGGAGCTGGTATGTTCAACAAAGGTTTGATTCTTCTTGTTTCTTACAATGGGATTGCCCAGTAAGCTTAGAAGTTTTGGCCGGAGTTGTTTATACGCATGCTTGGAACACAAACCAAGGTGGAGATTGAAAGAGTTGGTTTTGGTTCTTGTGGAATCAAACTAAATGGAAGATGAATTAATATGAATATTTGGTAGGAAGATAATTAGTACAAAATACAAGTCAAAGATTGTATCTTGGTAGGTGAAAGTTAGGCAAACCATAAAATGGTTTGCTATCTTAACCTTGACAATTTTGACACATAGTGATGTCATGGATGACATCAATAGGATGAATTTATTCCTATAAATAGGTAGCTCTTAATTCATTTTCAAATCATCCTTTCACTTGCCTTCTCACCTTCTAAGGCATTGTGTTCTCTCTCTTGTAGTATTTCACTTATATTCTTTGTATAGTGAAATAAATATTGGTGCAGTTGTTCTTTGGTGGTCGTAGGATCATTTTGATCCGAACCACGTTAAATATTGTTGTTCTTTCTTGTTCTTTAGTTTCACGTTTCCGCTAACAGATATAAAATTAATAATCAATTATAACCGGCTCAAAAAGACAGATAGCCTAATAATTCTTTATTATTGTATTTGATTTGATCAAACAAATGGGAATGAGTTGGACGATCATTATCGGATTGTCATTTGTCACTCTCATTATGTTATATTTTGTCGTTAATGTATAACAATTTCAGAATTATTAATTTTTTTTTGGTTAAAAATATTAAGTAATGTTTAAATTATTTATTTCACTATTTATATACAGCTCATTAAATAAATTATCTCATATATTTAATGAAATGTTTTATTAAAATAATAAATTTTGAAATAACTTGTTTCAAAATCAAACTGACGAAAAGGGAAATAATACTCAAGTAGTCAACTAATTTCTTTATTTCCCTAATGTTCCGGGGATTAGTGGGCACATTCGAACATGGAATTTGGTCAGGCCATTTTAAAATAATTATTACATATGATGTGTCCACTATATCCATTTTTTAATAATAATTTAACATTAGTGTTATTCCATCTAATTCATGATGCTAATCTCACAACCTAATTGTCCACAAAGGAAAATATAATCTAGGATCTAAAACACATGACCTCAAGTACTAGTCAAAGGAAAAAATAGAATTAAAAATTTAAGATCATTAAATTTTGGAATAATTGTGATTTTATTATAGGTATACGGTTTTTTTGGGATAATTAGCACACAATATTTTGTTTGAATTAAAAAAAATTGTTCAATTGAATCCATATAATTTGCTTTAGATTTTCTTATACATTGTATGTGTAACTCGCTATTTTTATAAACACAATTTAGGAGGGTTTTTGCTAAATTATAAACATTTTTTAATTTATTTTTGTTTGATATAAAGATCAAAAGTAATTCAGATAATAAATAGGTCTAATAAATAAAAATGACAGTAGAACGGTAAATATATATTATCTTTAATTGACGTCTTAAATTTAAATTCTTACAAGTATGAGGTTTTCTTTAAATAATTGTTTTATCCATCAATATAAATATTTTAGATGCAAATTTAAATTTAATTAAAATTTTAATATAAATTAATAAATAGATGAAAAATAGTTCCCGAAAAGAAAGAAAGAGAATAATCAGGTCTAGGGAGCACACATAAATCCCAACACTATAATTATGACATTTGACTAAGTAAAAAGAAATCATCTCTTCTATTTTCATCATTAGTGCTTTTTTTTTTTTTAAATGTAAAAATATGTTTAAATTTTTATTTTTCGTGTTTACTTTTTGTTTTTATTTATATGTCGTTTTTATTAAAATAGATGTTAGGTGAAAGTTACTCTTTTCTAAAGGGAAAATTGTATATAATAGAAAATTACTATTAATTCAAATTAAATGCTATGACCATAGTTTAGTTTAATTGTATCTCATAGCAAATTGTTGATATTTTGTCTCTCCTGGTGAATCTCGCTCTCGTTTTCTCTCTCGCCACTCTCGCTTCTATACAAATGCAAATGTATAAAATGTATTTGTGTTTGTATAAAGTGAGAGAAAGTTGTATATATACATATATTTTCGTTCCCCTCTCCCCCCTCTCCCAGATCTCGCTCGCTCAGTCGCCGCTTTCACTTTATACAAAAATGTAAATGTGTAAAATGTATTTGCGTTTGTAGAAAGCGAGGAAAAATTATATATATATATATGTATTTTCGTTCTCTTCTCTCCCCTTTCCCAGATCTCGCTCACCACTCTCCCAATTCTCGCTTGCTCGTTCACTCGTCTCTCTCACTTTATACAAACAAAATGTATACATTGTGTTTGTGTTTGTATAATGCGAGAGAAAAATTGTATATACAAATACAAATACATATATTTTCATCAGATACACTTATGATTATACAAATATGATCCCTCCCTAGTCAGTTTTCTTTTGTCTTTTTCTCTTTCTCGCTTCATACAAACATATATTATACAATTGATATTTTGTATATGAGTACCAAAGCAGATTATACAATTGTTTTCTTTTGTATATGTTTAGCAAAATTATATAAGTGTTTTCTTTTATATATATATGTATGACGAAATATACATATTTATGTTTGCTATGGAGCACAATTATGCAAACTATAGCTATAACATACAAATATGATTTTTGTATTTGATATATGTGAAAGTTACTCTTTCTAAAATAAATTTTAATTTTTACCTGTCAATTTTGACATATCAAAAAAAAAAATTATCGTTTATTTCTTTATATTTTACCACTGAAATTAAATATTATCTCTTATCAATTTCAGACTCAATACTAAATATTAATTAGTAATGGTAATAATAAAATATCTAAATCAATAATTACTTTTTTAATAAAAGTGGTCAAACAGTGACAAGTAAATAGTAATATAGGTTAAACTACCTAGATGATTAGAGTATGTGCACTCACAACCTGGTGGTTTGAATTGTGACCAAAATTGCCCATGCATATACAAAGTCTAAGAATATAATTTTTTTAACGACAGTGCTCTTTAGATTTTAATTTATTTGTCTAATTTGATTTATAGAGTTAATATCTTAGACGGTCACTCAATTATGCACTCTTCTCTTAGAAAGTCACTTATCTTTCAATTTTAATTCAAAAGTCACTTAACTATACACTTCTCTCTCAACTTTGAATTTTAACTTAAAAGTCACTCAACTATACCATCTTCCCTCAAAAAGTCACTTAATCTATTAAATTATTTTTAATTAAAATTTACTGATAGTAATTGTTTATATAACAAACCTGTTAAAAATCTATTGAACTAATTAAGTGGATTGTCCATTGGATATTCATGAATTATTTGTATTCATGTATGTATATTTCCAAGGTGATATGATCCATTATAGTAAAACATGTATCTATTAATTGAGTGATCTTTGGGGGTGATACCTCAACACTATAAATAGAGACATCACTCACTATTTGAAGAACACACTTGAATAAGAAGAAAATATTCTCCTACATCTACTTCTCTTATCTTCTTTCTTTATGATTATATTGTTATGAACTTGATTTTATAACAAAATCAAATTTTTAAAAAGTAAAAAATACCATTTAAACAATGATCCATCCACCTAATCGATCCATTAAAAAATATAATATTACCCATTTTATTTTGCTTTTAATCCAAAATTATTCCCTCTTCTCCTCATTTCCTCTACATTTTTCTTTTTCTTTCTCTTCTTCCAGTCTGAATACAAATACATCCTACGCACTGGCGGAGCCAAAATTTTTATGAAGATGGTCCAAAAATTAAACAACAAA
This sequence comes from Solanum pennellii, assembly GCF_001406875.1. Taxonomy (NCBI): domain Eukaryota; kingdom Viridiplantae; phylum Streptophyta; class Magnoliopsida; order Solanales; family Solanaceae; genus Solanum; species Solanum pennellii. The sequence goes on from NC_028648.1 coordinate 58,540,477, forward strand.
AGCTCTTTTTTTAAAAAGGAGAAAAAATTGTTGCAAGTGAGATTTGAACACGTGAGCACTGACTCATTAAAGGTGTTTAAACCCACATTCTAGAAATCTTAAACCACTAAACTATAGCAGCCTACTATGTCAAGAGTGTTCAAAATATGTTATTTAATCACTTCGTCTATCATTTTACTTGTATATATTATATTTTTTTCGGATGAAGGGTGTCAATTGGACACTGTGACATACATTTGCCTACGCCGCTGATCCTACGTAACACTATTAGTAAATTCATTAACTTGCTTCGTTAAGTAAAGAGTGCATACATATCTCAACTGGTAGGAAGATAATTCATTCAAAATTGAATTTTATAATAAACAAAGTTCTCTGTTTTGGTTGTAATAATTTATAGTTTTTTGGTTGGGAGAATCATATGAACCACTATCTCCCTAAAGTCTTAGTAATTGAACTTGCTTTTACATGTCTCTTCGGTCCAAGTGTTAGTGAGAATTATTTGTTAAAGAAATATGTAAACAAAGGGGCTCCTTGATTTCTAGGCAAATGATGTTAAGACTATAGATAGTAAAAAATGTTTGATAGCCTTTTAATATGTGATATCTAGGAGAAGCACCAACAATGGAGAAAGAAATATAAAAATGTAGAGGAGAAAGAAAGGAAATAATTTTGGATTAAGGGCAAAATAAAGTGTGACATAATATTATATTTTTTAGGGATAATGCACAAGTACCCCCAACCTATGTTTAAAATCTGAGAGACACACTTATACTATATTAAGGTTCTATTACCCTTTAAATTTATTTTATTAATAATTTTCTATTTCTTTTCAGCCTACGTGACACTATCTTGTGGGCTCAACGCTGGTTGATTTTTTTCAAGTTAGTACCACATAGGCCGAAAAGGGGTAGAAAATTACTTATAAAATAAGTTCATGGGTAATAAGACCTTAGTATAGTATATGTGTGTCGCCGAGATTTCTGGTATAGGTTGAGCGGGTACTTATACATTTTCCCTATTTTTTATAATGGGTCTAGTTAGGTGGATGGATTACTAAATGGTTTAAATGATCTTTTTTTATTTAAAGAAATTTGATTTATTATATAAACAATTAATATCAGTAAATTTAAATTAAAAAATAATTCAATAGATTGAGAGATTTTATGAGGAAAGAGGGAATAATTGAGTGACTTTTGAGTTAAAATTGAATGTTGACTGACTTTATGAGAGAATAGTGCTTAGTTGAGTGACCATATGAGATATTAACTCTTAATTTATATGAAATTATACAAAGTAAGAATGACTTTCAAATCTTGAGCACTACACCAACAAAAAAAGGGTTGTAGTAGCAACACGATATTTGCCACTAATCAACTTGATAAAACCAAATATTTTTATATGGCAATCGAACATTTGTCCCTAATAATTGTACATTCTTGTGGCAATTGAAATGAATTGCAACTGCTAAATTTATCCTTCAACGAATATTTCTTTTTTCTCTTTAGAATTATATATATTCATATTGATGGTATATAGAATGTATTAAAAATGTCATTTAATTTTATGTGAAAAATATAACTGAATTTAAGAAATTGTAAAAAAGAAAGAAATATTGAAATTTGCAAGAAAAAAGAGTGCAAAATCTTTTCAAAAAATAAGTAAAAGGTTTTTTTTTAATAAAAATATTTTAGGTGTTTGAATAAAATTATTCAAATCTTCATATTATTAGATAAAGTTTCTTATGCAACAAGATCTGAATTGATATATTACATACACATGGATAACTTATTAACTCGTAATAACTCTAGTAACATTAATTAGTATCAGATTTTTATTATAACTTTAAAATATTATACCTTATAAAAATATTGCATAAATACAAATTGAAAAAATTAAGACCTCTGGTTAGAAGTTAGCTTTATCCTACTAATTTTATTAAATCACACTTGATCTAGTGTTTTGGAGGTTAACCACTTTTTAAATGTCTTTACATATATTAAGTTTTAAATTATTATAATTTATAGTATTTTTTAAAATAATTTTCAAATATATAAATGTTACTTTTCATGGTTAAATTTATGTGGCAATGTCAGATTTTTAGAGTCCGTTAATTCTTTTTATGTATTTTTATTTTTTATAATTATTAATTATTGTGATTTATAATAATTTTTACGTCATTTTCAAACAATATATATTTATCATCTAACTCATTTTATATTGTATCAATAGAATTTCGAGAGTCAATCGAATTTTTTCAATAACTTTGATATTAATGTTGTTAATTATTATATTTATAGTATTATTTATATAATTTTTTTAAAAAAACATAAAACTTTCAATATTTATTATATTTTCACTCTAAACAAAAAAAAATAAGTAACAAATAAAGTAATTCGTGTTTTAAAGTGGGATCCATGTGTATTACAACTATTAGTAACAAATAGAGTAAAAATGGAGAAAGAGAATGATCCACATTGGAACCAATATTTTGGCTGAAAACGGAAAATGTTGGAAGGGCTTTTATGTCTCATATTAAGAAAGTGCAGTTCTAAAACAATGTACAACTTATTTAAAGCATGAAATAATAAAATATTAAGAAAGTATCTATATTGCCCGTGGCTAGGGAAGCAAGCATGTTACTACTTCCCTAAACTCTTCTATATAGTAATAAAAATAAATATAAAAGTAATTTAATTATTTTTTTATTAAATTTTAGCTAAAATCTTAATTCATGTATTGCAATTTGATGATTGTTTTTATATTAAATTTTAGGTAAAATCTTAATTCATGTATTGCAATTTGATGATTGTTTTTAATAGGTTCAATGTATTATAACAAAATCTATAATTTATTTTATGATTGAAGAAATTTCATCTTTTAGTTTACTTATTACCATTATCCTTTATAAGTTTTACAAATTTTCAAAATCTCTCATTTTTCTCTTAAGTCAAAATTGTCATTAACGTATCCGATCAACTTTTTAATATATCGGTGCTTTGATTTTTTAGGTGATTTGATTTTTTGGCCATTTATATATGTATAATTCGACCATCTTTTTAATGTATTAATGTATGTATCCGACCCTTTTTCTAATGTATCATCGCTTTGATTTTTTGTCCATTAATATATCTGACCCCTCTTTTTGATGTATCACTGTTTATATTATTATATTCATTTAAGAGAATCTTGTAATTTTAAACTTTTAAGAGATACATTATAATTCTGCCTTACCACTCATAAGAAGAAGTATGAGTCTTTTTTTTTTGGGCTCATTCAAAATTCATGGACATGATTAATTGGATCAACTTAAAGCCCATAATATAAAAGTATTAACAAGACAATTTTAATGACCCAATAATAACTTGGTTAGGCCAAGATGGACATTGGAGAACGTTGATTGACAATCTAAGAATTGGGATTAATAATAGGAAAAATTAGTAAACTAGTCAAAATAAATAACATATTTAGTAAAAATATCCATACTTTATAAATATTAGCAATAACGTCAAAAATGTCATTATTTTAAAAAAATTATGTGTCCCAATTTTCTTCCTATTTTATCTCTCTTTTCCAATTAATTCTATATACCCTTTTTTTTAAAAAAAAAATCATTCTCTCTCATATTTATCTTTTCAAATTATTAATTCTCTCTCCCATTTAATTTTTTTCTCTCTCATGGTTATCTTTTCTGATTTTCCTCCAACATTCAAGTTGCAAATATTTTTTTGCCATATATTTTGGTTGTTTTTTTAATCCAAAATTGAATCAACAAGATTCCCTTTGATTATATCTCTAATCTTTATCCTAGTTTCAGATTTCTTTTCTAATTTTATTTTTGTTTAAATCTTAAAAAAATGTTGTTTGTATTTTTCAATTTCCGTTATGATTTATTCTCCAATGGCTGAATCCAAGAGGCTTACTAGAGGTATTCATCTTAATCAACCAAATTCTGGTGATTTTTCATCCTTTAATTAATTTATTACTTAACAAATAGTGTATAATGTATGATCCACTGCTAAAATGAGGGAAGAAACAGGGTAAGAACATTTACAAGACTCATTGGTGTGCAAAACCTTCCTTAAATTCAGAACGCAAATGTAGAATCTTTGTCTACTCGTGAGGATCTTGAAAAAGACGACGAAGATCGGATAGTTGTCGAACAATTTTCTATTAGTTTGTTTTGTATTTATAGTTCTTTTTTAGAATTTGGTATGCTTTCTTAATTTGTATTCAAATCACTATGTATACTATCAATATTTGTATTTATTAAAAATTTCATGTTGCATGGTTTATGAATCTTGTATTTGTCCCTAATTTGTATTCATCCAAATGTATGTCAACTAGTTATGTATTTTATTTATAAGAAGAACAACTTTCTATTAGTTTATTTGTATTCGAATACAAATACAAATAATAGACATATTGGAATGAATACGACTTAGAAAAGGAAACAAGATTTTGAAAAGAAAAATAAATACACAGTGAAAAATATATACGAATACAAATGTATTTCTTAAATAGCTACATTTTATTTGACATACATATTGGAATGAATACAAACTAATAAAGGTATGTCAACTGAATTTGACATTTTTTTCTAATTTGTATTTATTCTAAAGGTATGTCAACTAGTTATGTATTTTATTTAAGAATGAGTACACCAAATATTCAATTATTTCTTTTCAATTTTATATTTCATTCACTTTTTCATCATACTAATTTTTTGTATTTTATATATTATTATACAAAATTCTAAATAAAAACTAGAATAAATAGAAATACAAATAAAATACATATTGAAATGAATACATACAGGATTTTTGAAGAAAAAAATAACTATATAGGGAAAAAATATATGAAAATACAAATATATTTCTTAAATGACTATATAGATAAATTCGGCATACCTATTGGAATGAATACAAACTAATAAAAAACTATAATAAATATAAATAGAATATATTGTGGAATGAATATAATTTTAAAAAGGTAAAAATTCTGGAGAAAAAAAAAACAAAATTTAAATTTTATTTGAAAATGTAACTGATGAGAAAATTAAGGATGCTTGCCTTTTTTGAAATATTCCCCCCTTAATTTTCTCCTTTTTGTTATTAAATAATTATATTCTTTAAATAAAAATAAATAATAAAAACATAAATAAGATACATAACAAACTAAAATGACATTTTTACTAAATATTGAAATTGTTGCTAATGAGCCTCTTAAATGCTAAAATATTGACATTTTGAAAAATTTCCCTTAATAATATTGTATGGGAGTAAGGACTTCATGAAGAGTGAATCATAGTCCTAACACCCACTTCATTCATTTGTTAATACTCAGAATTAAAAGTATGCTGATTTTTTCCCATAGTATCACAACGAATATATATGATTTTATGTGGGTTTAAACTTAATTTTAACTTTTACATGTTACAAGAGTGATAGAACATCATTTATTAAGATAATTTCATTAAAGCTATTAAAATATTCAAGATAATAAATGGAAATAGTTCAATAAAAATAATACAATTTCTTACATGTTTCCCAATTGACTCTAAAAAATAAAATTTTAAGTCACTATCCTATTGAATTAATACAAATTAATGAAAAAAATAAATTTATTTTTATCAATTTTATTTTTAATATCAAACATAACTAGAAAAAAATACTAAAAGAATTATGTGAGCGGGGTGGAGGGGGTTAAAAATGAAAAGAGTTATTATGCAAAGGGGGGCAGATTAAAAATTTTGCGGGTTAAGCTCAAGCCGCACCGCTCCCACCCTACATCACACCATTGCCATCCCTAGATGATATTAAACATGCTCTTAAATTTAAACGATTCAATGAGTATTGAATGATATAAGTTTGAGACTAGATTATAATAATTTTTATGCCTAAATTCCTAATAACTTAACAAGAATCGAAGAATTTTCTAAAAACTAGCCAATGAATCAAATATTATTCTAATTAATGCAATCAATATATAAAGAAACTATTTTTTATTTTTGTAAATTATAGATTGATCCTAAATAATATTATATTATAGTTGAGTAATAAGTATTTAAAGTGGAAAAGAAAGAACAAAAAAATACTAGGTGATTCTTTTCATCTATCTTATCCTTGATTAGAGCCGTCAATATGGGCTAAGCCTGTTGGACTGCTCTGGCCTAACTCGGAAAGGGCTGACTACGATTTTTGAAACCCATTTGAGAAAATGACTTTTTAGTCCGGCCTGAATAAATCTGCTGATTTGTGGAACTCGAGAAATATCGGTAGGGCCGGTCCGTGGGCCAAATTAAATTAATTAAAAAATATAATATAATATTAAAATTTAAAATTAAAGAGAATTCAAACTCAAAATAATTAAGTTAATATTTCTATTTAGATATTTATATTTTTACTTGAAAAAAAAAACTTAATAAATTTTTATAAAGATAATTTTATTTGTGGATTTGATTGAAAAATAATAACACTAATCGTTTTAAATTATAATTTAATAATTCTAAAAATAATATAATTTTTTAAAAAGTGGACTGACCCGGCAAACCTGTAGTCCACTTACTTGTGGGTTGGGCCGGCCGTTTTCTGGCCCACACCAAAAATGGGCTAGCCCGATCTGACCCGTAAAATGTCGAAGCCTGTATGGGTTAGCCCGAATGGGGTGGGCTAACCCATATTGACAGGTCTATCCTTGATAAACAAATTTATCTGATACGTATTGTTTATGAGAGATAACTACTCACTTTGTCCTAAATTACTTGTCTATTTTTCTTTTTTAAATTGTTCCTAATTATTTATCCATTTTGACTAACCAAGAAAGAACAAAATATTCTTACCTATTATAGCATCATTAATTATTTTGAAAAACATATAATTTTTTGAAAATCTTAAATTTTTAATTTATCTACTTCATAATTAATAAAAGTAAAATGATAAATTTATTATTCAAGATATACTTCCTTGAGTAATTGACTTTTTAATAGATTCGTTAATTTTAAAATAAGCAAATAATTAAAAATAAAAAAAGTAATATTTTGTGGAATCAATCGAGAGATGCTAAAGCTTAATCATAGAAACTAGGAGGATTGGCAAGTTGCTCAAGGAATAATGCTAAACCTCCAATTGGCTTATTCCTTCATTCAAATACCTAAAAAAACCCTCAAATCTCATATTCACTCTCTTTAACAAAGAGGATAAAATAGTAAAACATCACTATTTTTATTCCTACTCCAATAATACAAATAAAAAAAAATTAGTATAAATTTTGGCACTATCCATCAAAATTCCAACGCCACTTCACAAAAAAAAGCTTATTTGGGTTAGGAGAGAAAGTTTTCATCAACAGATCCAAACTCTTAACCCTAAAAATCAACCATGTCTTCCAAGCAAGGTAAAGATTTGATTTTTTTTTCGTTGTATGACAAATCCTATATAGTTTTTGAAAGATTTGATTTATTTTTTGAAAAAAAATTGTTGTTTTATTGTGGAGTTATGTTGTTATTGATATAATTTGTCAAAAGATTTGATTTTTTTGTGGTTATAGTTGACCTAATTGATTTGGGGATTGATTTTTTTTCAAAAGGGTGTAAGAAAAGCTATAAGAAGTATATTGATTTTTGGTTTTGTTGAATAGGTGGAAAAGCAAAGCCTTTGAAGGCACCAAAGACTGAAAAGAAGGAGTATGATGAGGTAATTTGATGAAATATCTTGTTTTACCTGATGTTTGTTTGTATAGATTCTTCTGTTATTTTGTAGATCTTGCGTTTTAACTATAATTTGTATATTCAATATATTAACAACAAACAATATATCGGGTGCAATCTCACAAGTGGGGGTGGGGGGTGGGGAGGGTTTTGGGGAGGGTAGTATGTACGCAAACCTTATCCTATCTTTATGGGGTCTATACGTTGTTGCTAATAGACACTTTTTGTTTCGATGGTGTTTTGGCCTTTTGTTTGGTTAGATATAGTCTATATTTGTGGGTGATGAATTGCGCGTGCGTGTCAGCTGAATTTTTCTGTTCCTTTTCTGGGGTAAGTGATCAGAATAATTTTCTTGATGACAAAAACCAGCACTAATATACTGCTGGACAATTTTAACCGAAAGGGAGACAAACTGTCGGTCTTCGAATTGTTATAGTTATAGATAGCAAGAGGGAGGTTGGTTAGGGATACAGTATGCCCAAGAAAACATGCTGTTAGACTGTAGGTATACTTTGGGAAGCACTTCGAAAATTGAAAATAAATATGAGGAGGAAAGGGAACGTCAAAGGAAAAAAAAAGCAGCAAACTCATGGGGAATTTGTGTGAGGTATTTGTTGTTTTTCAGTAGGACTGCGATACTTTTTTGTTGATGTGGTGTGGGTGTGGGGTAGGTAGGAGATTCATATAGGTTGACCTAACTGATTTGGAATTGAGTCGTAGTTAATTGATGGGTGCAGATCAGGGTGGATATGTCACAGTTCTATCGACGCTCCATATACCGTCAGTGACATATCTAGACTAGATTATTATGCAATTTCTTTGGCTATTTTGAGGAATATATCTTTAGATGGTCACACATTCAGAAATTCTCTATTTGTTGCAACAATCGTTGGTATCGAAGTTATTATGAATAAGGGAGAACCGGTGACTAATAATGAAACCTTTGTTTTGGATTATGCTTCATGCTCAGAATTTGGTATCCACTAGATTAATTCAGTCTCTGGCTCATGAGCCTTACATGTGATATTTGCTGCTGGCTCTAACTTGTACGCGTTTGATATATCTGTAGAATGACAAGGCTTTTCTTGCAAAGAAGAAGGAAGAAGAAAAGGTAAATCATTCTTCTTGTTATTGCAGCTTGTTATAGACCAATCATTATGACTCAAATTAACTCATCTTTGTGACGTTGCAGGCCCTGAAGGAGCTCAAGGCAAAGGCTCAGAAAGGGTCCATTGGCGGTACTGGCTTGAAAAAGAGCGGAAAGAAGTGAGGATGTGATATTCTTCCTCCTAGTATTAAAAAGCCCTTACCCATGGCTTGGTTTGGTGTTCTAAGTTCAAATAGTGTTACGTTTTTGTTAACTTTTGGGATGTTTCTGTGTTGACTGAATGAATTAGGACCGGGGCACTTGCTCCTTTCCAATATATACTGACCTGTATTGTGGTGCCTTCGACTATCAATAATTCTATATTGGCGTTAATTTTTGTGTGATATGTTGATGAACTCACTGTAATCGATGTGAATTCCAACCTCCCTGTTCTATGTTTGACAAGTTTTGTGCATGTCTTAAATTCTGAGATGAAATGGTCTGGCGGTGTCTGTCTTTCGCGTTGTTTATCATTCCGAGTTGATTGACAGCCACAGAGGTCCTTCTAACCTTTTGCTCTAATTGTCGATTATCTACTGACCTTTTGTCCTAATCTTCCTACAGTTGTGTCCTTGTTAAGCTGCATGAGGCGTTTTTGTCTATTTCTACCTCTCCTCAGACCACACCATGGCGAAAAATGAACACGACTTTGTAACTTATTGCCATGCATTACAAATTACAGGAACCCAATCCATCACATACCAACTTCTTTTTGGAAATAAAATCAAAATCACTCCAGAAAAACACAGGTTGCACAAAACTTAAGGCTTATATGCACAGATTTTATCAAACCCCATACACTGCCTCTCCTTGATCCTCTTAATTGCGTCTGCTATGCCTACACCACCTGTAACCAAATACGTGAGGACAAAACAATAAAATCAGTCACACAACCAGTTAAGGAATGTCAATTGCTACGCGATAGTTTCAAATTATAGCTCAATATATGTAAACAAATGAAAAGAGAAGGAACTTGCCTAATGAGACTGCCAACAAAGATTGTGAAGGACAAAATAAAGATGCTCTATTAACTATTTTATGTCTGACAATGCTTCTTACCAAGGCAGCAACAGTGGTCACAGCAACGAAATACAGTGATAGAATATATGATTGCTCAAATCAACGATAAAAACCTATGAAGATCTTCAAGTTGTGTCCTTACCTATGGTCTGGAAAGTGTCCTAGTAAGTATTGCTGTATGACAGACATGGAAGAGGAGAACATCATCATAAAAGTTAGCAGTGGTGATAGAAACCTGCATTTGCAATCTGTCAATAGTTGCAACTTGGAAGTCGAAATAACTGATCTCTCTAGAACAACGGTGATCAGGGGAAACGAAAGATGCACCCTAGGCAAAATCCCTAGATGTAGAAACAATGGAACCAAAATGAATCCTCCATGAAGACCTAGCAGACCACCAAGCTAAAAAGCCACAGCAACAGTAAAGAATCAACGGATGCACTTTCCAGGTTATCACTTCTTCGCCACTTGACATGACCACCCCGTTTCCCATATACACGGTTATTACATCTTTTCCACTTGACATAACCACCCTCATTCCGTTATACAAGCAAACTGCTTCATATGCACAAACTCCTACAGCAACAGGGACCTGAAAAGTTGAAAACAAATATTCTTGAATATGAAGAAGCTAATACCAAGCAGGAACAGGACAGTATAGTTTACATTTCAAACAATAAGTACCTGTAAGAGGTTTAAGATCCAATATGTCGTTGAACAAGTTGATATATATGTCTGTACTAAAAAAATGTTACGTAGCTTCTAGTTAGAAAGTTAATAGTGCAGAAGGTGGTCCTGAAAATGTAAAGGTATTATAAACAGACAAGCAATTTAAAGAAACAAACCTTAACGATATGCAGAACGAGGAAAATGACCCACACAGCAATAGAGAAAGGCACATCAACTTCAAAATAACTTGAGGTAATGCTTGTTTATGAAAAATTATACATTGACCATATAGGTAGTCAAGTAAATTGATAGCGACAAATATGAAAGTGATCACCTCTTCATTTCTAATTCTTGGACCTCTAGGTAGAAGTTTGTACATAATATCTTCAGCACCAGCATCTGTTGCAGTTTCACCTTCATTTTCGTCTTCTTCTTCTTCATATGGTTCTGTGTTCCAATACTGTAACACCTCAAAAAAAAAAAAGGACTTGTAAGGAAGGGTTCAAGGACGGTGGAAGAGTCCACGGTTAGTGAACCATCCTTGAACTCATGAAAATATGAAGATATTTATGTTCTTATGAAGTTGATGAAAATGTTTTTAAGATTAATTGCTTTGAGAGTGAAGCATCCATGTTGTTTTTGTGAAAGGATTTCTCACGTACACATGAAAGTAAGATTGTAACAGGATTTACGGTTCTTAAGGTTGAAAGACTTTCTCACCTAAAATGAACCAATGTTAAGGAGTTATTCTAATGGTGAGGCAAGAGGTGATTACCCATGACCTCCAATGATAAGACAAGAGGCGATTACTCGTGCCTCATGAATGTTAAGAAAATATAAGACTAATCAAGATTCCGTGGGATTTATGCTTAGGACCGAATGGATAAGTGGCCACCATAGGTTTTCTACATAAACATTAGCTACTGAATCCACATAAGCTAGAAGTTAATGGTAATTCTTGCCTTGGCAAGCAGGAACACCTCTTTTTTGTGTGGGGTAGACACCGGATTCCGTGTTTTAGCTCACATGGTCTCTGTGTCGATAACAGGTAAATCTCCCTTAATAATGAACTAAGGTTACTTCAAGCTCACAAGTGTTTAAACACGATGTTTATTTGCATTGACCATGATTATGCTATATATTTTCATACTCTTACCTTATGTTTAGCTTGGTCTTTGCATACCATAAAAATGTTCGTTTAGCATGATTTACATAACTTTTATGCATTGCTATCATACTAGGTACATATACGCATACTCTTGACTACATTTTCCCCAAATGTAGGGCGTGTTGACTCTTCTGCCTCCACTCGTGGCTAGTAGCTATACTCGGTGCATTCGAAGACTTGGTGAGTCTTCATTGTTTGAGGACGACTATCATTTTGTTGCTTTATGTATTTTCTTTATCAGAGACTATATGTGATGTACGGGTTACATCCTGATCACTCTTGATGTATTAGATGGCTTTGAGACTATATAGACTGCCACTTCATTTCATGAAACTCTTTGATACGAATTGTCTTTTAAATTCTCTCGAATTTCAATTATTTTGCTTAGTGTATGCTAAGTGGCTTGTGTAGGATCTCTCGGGGTTCTATACGCCATGTTATGCCTAGGCTGTACCTTGGGTCGTGACAAATACTCACTGGGATGAAAACACAATTTCTAATGCACATTACAATCAGAAAGAAGGTTCAAAGAGATTAACCTTATGCATTCTGTTTTCTTCTTTCCATTCCTCAACACCCTTGAAGAATGACCTAGTTGATGTAACTACAAGTCCCTTAAATCAATCAGAAAAACTATATCGATAATATGGGTAGGAATCACAGCTGAATCATCATTTCCTATGATAAGAATAATCAACATAACTATAATCATCCACTCAGCAAAAAATAACGTTAAAGAGCAACACCAATACTGAACCCTAGTAACAACATTGGTGTTAAAAGAAGTGCTAGATCAGAATCAATGACGGGATGGTCAAGTATTGGATAGCAACACAGCTTCCCCTGATATACCTGTTATTATACCTGACAAAGAAAACAGAATACAACAACAACGATAACATACACAGTGAAGTGAAACAAGAAGCATTAGCACAAGAAATCATGTAGCATAAAGATTCTTACATATTGAAATTGCAGTTCATGTTTTTGGATCAAACCCAATGATCAAAATAAGCATTGGAACAAAGATACCATTTCCCCTATCATCTCCAAAACTCCCAAAGACGATAGAATCCGATGACAGAGCCAACAATTACTCTCCACCCAAATTCCAAGTCCTGAAATACACATCACATTTGAGTAATAACATCTACAACAATATCACATAAACAGCTAAACCTTCAAGTCATCAATTAAACAAAATGATCCTAACGAAAGAAGTTGATGTTTACGTGTACTTACAGGCCAAAAATGTTGGTAATGCATTTTAGCCTTGTGAAGCAGAAGCTTAAATAGTCCTGATTCAAAATCATCACTTGTTCCATCATTTGCTATTCGCTCAGCAGACGTAATGAGAAAGGTGTTATTACTTAGCTAACTAAAATTAGTTATAACAAATATAGTTAGGGTCTGTTAGATTAGTTAGTTAATGTTTTAAGTTCTATATAAAGTAGTGTTTTAGTTAATTTTCAATAGCTTTTGTATTCCTCTCTAATGAAATAGAAGTGAAGATATTTCTTCCAAATCCTTCTTCTTCTTCTTCTTCTTCTTCTTCATCTTGCTCTTCTTCATCTTGCTCTTCTTCATCTTGTTCAATTGTTTCTACATGGTATCAGAGCTATCAGCCATTGATATGGTCTGAATTGAAGTTTAGCAAGGAAGAATTAAAGCCGTTGATGAAGTTCAACAATGGCTGTTACTGTCGACAATGAGTTACCGGAAAAACTTAGTCACAATCATCCTCTTTTCTTGAGTACTGCAGACACTTCTGGAGTTGTATTGATTTCCATTCAACTTACAGGTGCTGAAAATTATTCCGTATGGAGCAGATCGATGAGAATAGCCATATTTGGAAGAAACAAGTTGGGGCTAATCGATGGAAAGTGTAGGAAGGATGGATTTGGTCCTAATTTGAGTGATTTGTGGGAGAGATGCAATGCAATTGTCCTTTCATGGATCATGAATTGTGTTTCAAAGGAATTATTGGGTGGAATTGTTTACTCTACAGATGCATGTTCTGTTTGGTGAGATCTTAAGGAGAGATTTGATAAGACGGATGGATCAAGGATCTTTCAACTACATAGAGAAATTGTCACATTGGTACAGGGTACGAGTACTATCGCAGAGTATTTCACAAAATTGAGATTGTGCTGGGCAGAATTTGATTGCATTGCGCCTTTTCCTGGTTGTAATTGCACAGAATCGAGAGGTTTTGTAGAATTCATGAAGCAGCAGAAGTTGTTACAATTTTTACTGGGTCTTAATGAGACTTATGAGCAGGCTCGAAGTCAGATCTTGATGCTAGTTCCTCTTCCTTCTGTTAATCAAGCCTATTCAATGATGATTGAAAGAGAAAGCCAACGAGTCATAGCAAACTCAGCTAGGAATGTTAATAATCTGGAGATAGCAGCTCTTATGACTGCTCGTCAAGTTCCTAGTAAGTTTAAAAGGGACTGGAATGCTCAGTGTGATCATTGCAAGATGATGGGTCATACTAAAGCCAATTGCTATAGGTTAATTGGATATCCTTCCAACTTCAGATTCAAGAAGAAAGTTGGACAGCAAAATGATTCTTATGAGAAGGAAGGAGAAAATCGAAGTCATGCTCACAATGTAAGGGATGAGGAAAGTCGATCACACAATGATGGATCACAAGCTCGAGCAGCTCATGTGAATTTTCGTAATGATCAAGGTTACAATAACTATCCTAGAACTGATAATCTTCATGCTGATTGGAATAGATCACACATTCCTTCACAACAACACCTACAGATGATGCAACAATATGATAAATCATCACATCTCAATCAGTCTAATCTGGGACAGCACAAGGCTGATGATGTACCAGAACCTTCCTCCTCAAATATGTGCAGATTATCTGATTCGAACATGGGAGGTAATTTTTCTAAAGCATTTGCTTCCTATGCATGTAATGATGATAAAGAATGGATAATAGACACAGGTGCATCCAACCATATGATATCTCATAAAGAGATGTTGAATTTTAGGAAGCCTGTTACTGACTATAACAAACAAGTACATTTGCCAAATGGAGGGATCGTAGAGGTATCACATATTGGTAGTTGTGAATTGATGGATGGAAGATCTGTGAAAAATGTTTTATACATTCGAGATTTTAGATATAATCTGCTTTCAGTATCTCAGATCACTAAGGAACTACAATGCTCAGTTCATTTTTTTCCTGATTATTGTGTGTTCCAGGACCTCTCAAGTGGGAAGGTACTGGAGATTGGTGAAGAAAAGAATGGCCTCTATATGATGAGTCACAGAGGGAGAGGTGTTGATTGCTCACCAAAAGGAATGGTTGCTTCCAAGAATAAGCTGGACATCCTTCTTTGGCATAGAAGGATGGGTCATGCATCTGTAGGAACTATGAGTCATTCTTTTAATATTGATCCTAATGAATGCAAAAGGATTTTGGACAAATGTGATGTGTGTCCATTAGCTCGACAAACCAGATTACCCTTTCCTAATAGTGAGAATAGATCTTCTTGTATTTTTGATTTGTTGCACTTGGATGTATGGGGACCATTTCATGTTCCTACTTTTGATGGTTATAGAATGTTTCTGACTATTGTGGATGACCATTCTCGTATGACTTGGATATTTTTGCTGAAATTAAAGAGTGATGTGGTGGTAGTGTTAAGAAATTTCTTTCAGCTAATCAGTACACAATTTGGAAAAAGGGTCAAAGTATTGAGATCAGATAATGGCACTGAATTTGTCAATTCTAATTGTCATGCTTTGTTTACATCTCTTGGTATTGTACATCAGAAAACATGTGTTTACACACCACAACAAAATGGGGTGGTGGAGAGGAAACACAGATATATTCTAGAACTAGCCAGAGCTATCAGATTTCAGGGTTCTATACCTATTATATACTGGGGTCATTGTGTGCTTGGGGCTGTGTATATGATGAATAGATTGCCATCTATAGCTCTCAACAACAAGTCTCCTTTTTGAAGTGTTTCATGGTGTTAAAGGGTCCTTAACACACCTCAGAACAATAGGTTGTCTATGTTATGCTAAGTGTTTACCACCTGGAGATAAGTTTGAAGCCAAAGCTGTTCCTGCAGTGCATATGGGTTACTCTGAAGTTACAAAAGGCTATGTGTTATATAACCTAGCCACTCATAATTTTTTCATATCTAGAGATGTTAGTTTAGGAAGGATTCATTTCCTTTCCAGAATACATCTCCATCTCCTACTGTTTTCTTGGACATATCTCCTACTGAAGATTCTCCTATTAATGACTCACCCTTGTCTCCTCCACATGATGTTCTTGATAGGCCTGACATTGTTCCTAATGTTGAGGTTGATGATGTTGATATTTCTACTATGCCTGCTGGTGTTAACTCTATGCCTTTGAGACAGTCACATAGAGTTAGGAAACAACCTACATGGATGACTGATTTTGTCACATATGCTGCCTCTACTTCATTACATCATCCTTTATCACATTGTTTGCATTATGCCAATTTATCCTCACAATATCAGTCCTATTTGTGTGCTTTCTCTAGTATCACTGAGCCTAAATCTTACAAGGAGGCATGTTCAGATCCTAGATGGATTTCAGCTATGAAAGAAGAGATTCAAGCACTTGAGGCAAATAAGACATGGCTTATAGTACCTTTACCTTCTCACAAGAAACCTATTGGTTGTAAATGGGTTTACAAGATCAAGTTTAAGGCTGATGGTACAGTGGAGAGATATAAGGCCAGATTAGTTGCCAAAGGTTACAATCAGAGGGAGGGTCTTGATTATCAAGATACATTCTCACCTGTTGTGAAGATGGTCACAGTAAGAAGTGTTTTATCAATTGCTGCAGGATCTCATTGGCATATACATCAGATGGATGTGTATAATGCTTTTTTACAAGGTGACTTACATGAAGAAGTGTACATGTCTTTGCCTGAGGGTTTTTCTAGCCAGGGGGAGACTTCAGGAATGGTGTGTAGGCTAGTAAAATCATTGTATGGATTGAAACAGGCAAGTAGACAATGGAATGTAAAATTGACTGATGCATTAGTTGATCTTGGTTTTAATCAGAGCAGTCTAGACCATTCATTGTTCATAAAGAAGCATCATACACAAATAATAGTGATCTTGGTGTATGTAGATGATATGTTGATAGCTGGAAATGATTTGGTGTTAATAGAGCACACCAAACAAGAGTTACATGCTAGATTCAAGATTAAGGATCTTGGAATTTTGAGATATTTCCTTGGCATAGAATTCAGCAGATCAGAAAAGGGCATACTGATGAACCAAAGAAAATATGCTTTAGAATTGATAGAGGAGATGGGATTGACTGCAGCTAAACCATCTTGGACACCACTGGACATCAATTTGAAGTTAACAAATACATTGCTAGATGAAGCCATGAATGTTACAGATGATCAAGTATTGGCAGACAAGGGTCCATACCAAAGATTAATTGAAAGATTGTTATATTTGACACTAACTAGGCCTGACATTGGATTTGCAGTACAAACCTTAAGTCAGNTCATTGGCATATACATCAGATGGATGTGTATAATGCTTTTTTACAAGGTGACTTACATGAAGAAGTGTACATGTCTTTGCCTGAGGGTTTTTCTAGCCAGGGGGAGACTTCAGGAATGGTGTGTAGGCTAGTAAAATCATTGTATGGATTGAAACAGGCAAGTAGACAATGGAATGTAAAATTGACTGATGCATTAGTTGATCTTGGTTTTAATCAGAGCAGTCTAGACCATTCATTGTTCATAAAGAAGCATCATACACAAATAATAGTGATCTTGGTGTATGTAGATGATATGTTGATAGCTGGAAATGATTTGGTGTTAATAGAGCACACCAAACAAGAGTTACATGCTAGATTCAAGATTAAGGATCTTGGAATTTTGAGATATTTCCTTGGCATAGAATTCAGCAGATCAGAAAAGGGCATACTGATGAACCAAAGAAAATATGCTTTAGAATTGATAGAGGAGATGGGATTGACTGCAGCTAAACCATCTTGGACACCACTGGACATCAATTTGAAGTTAACAAATACATTGCTAGATGAAGCCATGAATGTTACAGATGATCAAGTATTGGCAGACAAGGGTCCATACCAAAGATTAATTGAAAGATTGTTATATTTGACACTAACTAGGCCTGACATTGGATTTGCAGTACAAACCTTAAGTCAGTTCTGCAATGTCCAAAGAAATCACACATGGAAGCAGCTCTTAAAGTAGTTAGATACATAAAAAGAGAACCTGCAATGGGAGTGTTGATGAGCAGCAAGAAAGACAGAGAATTAATAGCCTTCTGTGATGCAGATTGGGCAGCATGTCCAAATACAAGAAGATCAGTGACAGGGTTCTTAATCAAACATGGAGAGTCTTTGATTTCTTGGAAGTCAAAGAAACAAACAACAGTATCAAGAAGTTCAGCTGAATCAGAGTATAGAAGCATGGCTTCTACTGTATCAGAATTAGTCTGGATCATTGCATTATACAAAGAATTAGGAGAAGAAATACATCTACCTGTAAAGCTTTTCTGTGATAGCAAAGCAGCCTTACAGATAGCAGCTAATCCAGTCTACCACGAAAGAACAAAGCACATTGAAGTCGACTGCCATTTCATCAGAGAAAAGATACAAATGGGGTTGATTCAAACACTATATATAAGGACACAAGAACAGCAAGCAGACATTATGACAAAGGGGTTGGCAAGAGCACAACATGAGCATTTGGTTTCCAAGCTGGGAGTTTTGAATGTATTCACACCTACCAGCTTGAGGGGGAGTAATGAGAAAGGTGTTATTACTTAGCTAACCAAAATTAGTTATAACAAATATAGTTAGGGTCTGTTAGATTAGTTAGTTAATATTTTAAGTTCTATATAAAGTAGTGTTTTAGTTAATTTTCAATAGCTTTTGTATTCCTCTCTAATGAAATAGAAGTGAAGATATTTCTTCCAAATCCTTCTTCTTCTTCTTCTTCTTCTTCATCTTGCTCTTCTTCATCTTGCTCTTCTTCATCTTGTTCAATTGTTTCTACAAGACGCGAATAGTGCAAAAGCTAGAACAATCACTCCAACTACATATCCTGTCAAAGCCTTCCCTATTTCAGCCATCAATTGGTATATTTATAAACCAGCAGCACCCTTTTGAAGCAATCAAGATAAGAACATCATTGACCAAAAAAGCAAGTAGAGAACAAGAAATGATAGATCATTACAATTAACCAACTAACTATTTAAAAAGCAATAACTTTTTGAATTTTGTCCTTTTGGTTCTGATCTTTTAATATATATATATATATATATATATATATATATATAGAAAATATGCTATTTGGTGTAGTTGGTTTATTGAGAGGTAGGATAAAATAATAATAACAAATTGGATAGGTGCATGATTAAGATTGAGATTAAATTTATACTAGTTTTCAGTAGATGAAAATGCTTCATAAAATATTTTATTTTATTTCACATTGCTTGGGATGAGTAGTTACAATGTGAACTTCTTCAGTAGTTTCACTCTAAGTAAAATTATATGTTTTACTCATAAATCTTTTTTCATGGTCTACAAATTATTGAGTCACATGTGGTATAGAAAAAATAGTTCCAAAACCTGGTTGATTTGCTTCAAAATTATATACTATTGAACCATTGTATTTTGCTTTTAATATGAAAATCTATGTCATTATAGCCATTTTATAGATTATCCTCGTTGGTCTCTATCATAGGTTAGGTCCATGCCCCCCTCTGATTTTATAACTTTTTTGGATGTTATAGACATGATAAGGGTCGAGTCTAACCCCCCACACTGTTAAGATTAAATTGAGACGCGTGGTCTTGAACTCATTTAAATTCAATTGTAGGGTACATTGTGACTTAGTGATTAGTGAAGGCGAAAATAGATCTCGGGAGACCAAGGATCAAATCATCACAAACCAACTTCATTTGCAAATAAATTCAAAATCTGTTACAAAAAGTTCAGAATAACACTAGTTATACAATACTTAATGATTATGTGCACAGATGTTATCAAACCAACGTAACAAAATTAGTGTAAACAATATGACGAAATTAGTGAACAACTAGTTAAGGAATGAGTCAGTTATTTTGTCACGCCTCGAGCTACTCCCGAGACGCGGACACGGAACCTAGGACCATAAGTGATCCCAAGCTAATCCTGCTGGCATGATCATGCGAAAGCTAAATTATACTTAAAATGAAAAGATGGGGATTTACACATATGCTAAATCTGAGCTATATGAAAACTGAAGAGTTTAATACAAAGAAAAATATAAACTCACAACTAAACTGATACTAACTATGTCTGAAAATAGCCTCTAACTGGACTAGAAATACTGGGACAAGCCCCAGCTAAGTCTAGCAAAAACTGAAACTAAATGACTGAAACGAATTTGTGATTATTGTCCTCGGAGATTAAGGACTCACCACTGAATCTGCTGAACTGGAAATCGAGAAATCGATCTATGCGTGATCTGGATGCTGAGAACTTCAACCTACATCACGAGAAAATGTAGCGCACGTATGCGTCAGTACATGAAATGTACTGATAATGTAGGATAGGATAAAGCTGGAAAAAACATAACTGAACAAGCACAAAAGAAAGTATAATAATCTGAACATATAAAAGGAAATTTTGAGCAAACTGAATGCAATGACCAATTTATAACATGCTAAAACTGAATAATGAATATACTGATAAATGTTCAATACAAGAGAGTCTGACTGAATTGTGGGAGCTACTAATAACCGATAATAAAACCACATGAGCTAAATGTGAAGTCCGATGTGTACGTCACATCGAGAGGATCCAATATACCCTGCCATAGGTATAAAGGCATGCTGGCGTGATCACTAAGTTGATTTCCCACAGAGGTGTCACGACCGCAGTCTAGAGCCTAGACGAGACCGGCGTCGTTGACCTCTCAGAGGTCACAGACAAGCCTACATACGTCATCGTTACTTCATCTAGGTTAATTTTAGCGGAAAATTTAAACTTTTTGTTACTTTACATTCATATAAGACATTCTACTTAAACTTATAAATGTTCACAATTAACCATTGAATATTAAGATCATCAAATGAAAGAAATAGTTCCATACTGCATTAAATGTATACTTGCCAAAATGGCACCAAAACAATGTCTGAAACAAGTGAAAGAAACGCTACTGGAACATCCTCCACTAGCTGATGCCTACATCTAAGCTAGAACATAAAATATAGGCATCCTCGAAAGCAAAAGGTCCTACCAAGTCCGGATGAATACTCCACGTCCAGATAACTTCAGCCTAGTCTCGTAATGCTCTAGCGTTCACCTGCACCTGCACCTAAAAGTAGAGAGTTGTATGGGATTAGTACACACTTGTACTAAGTATGGGTATATGCAAGCACATACCAAGGACATGCATGATTAAGAATATCTCTCTCCTAACGATATTAGTTATGCAAAGTCAAGTCAGTGGACTTGCCAAAATTGGATTAGGAAAGTCATGCCATGAGAGTAACATGCATCATCATACTTATCATTTTGCAAACAACACATAATATCACATATCATATCACATAGTTCATATCATTCTTTCATATGCAATGAGTCCTTGGAATCATGGACTTGACATTAGGACTTCCCAAAATGAGGGCTCAACATATGGGACCTCAACTAGGGAGCCATCTTTAACAAACACAGAGTCTGCTTCATTCATTCATACGTACTTCATTTTCATTCTTTCATATACTAGTGCAGCCACCACTCATACCTAGGATGTAGTTTAAGGCTCTCATCGGGTTCGTTGTGCAATGACCAAGAATAACCTAGTGTTATTACTTAAGTCTAGCTCACCTTTTGATTATCCTATCCTAACACCTTTGTTATCGTTCATTTCATTATGTGCATTCGTTGAGTCTGACCTCATTCTTTCTTTGGGAACTTTAACCTTAACTGACATAGATCATGTGAGCATCATGAAATCCAGTGTGTAATCCCCACACCGAAAAGAGGTGGAATCACCGGCCAAAGTGAACCAAAACATGCTAGCGTATATAGGGAATTGAACCCTGCTAGATCTCTATATTGGCAGTATAGGTTCAAAGACTAGGAGATATAAGGAGACCCATACCCGTCTGGACGGACAATATCATCTCATGAGAATTACACGAACCCCTGCCTTCCCGAAAGAAGGAATCGCGACTCATAACTAGCCTATCGGTGCTCAGTATAAAGTTTCATTACATTCATCTCATACATTATAGAAGCCGGCTTCTAGCATGAGGCATCACAGCTCATTAGATGATTTCTAATCTCATCATTATGTATTAAGTGTGAATTGTCCTTACACTTACATATAGAGTGTGATTGAGACTTGTCTCTTAATAATCAACACTCTCTGAGGTGATTACTTTTGGTGACCTTATATAGGCGTAGGTACAACTTGTCTCACTTGCACTAGCCTCATATTATGGTGCCACCCCGTTCTCTCTTAACATCTTTTCGTTTCATCTTTACTCACCTTTTATTATTTGTTCATCATATAACATACATATGCTCTCTTTGAGTTTACATTGAGGGACATTGATTCTAGGCATAGATACAACTTGTCTCACTTGTACTAGCCTATCCTCATGTAGCCACTCTTTCTTTTCTTATTCATATATATATACTCTCTTAGAAATTTCATTTAGTGACACTGATTTTTAGGCGTAGATGTAGCTTATCTCACTTGCACTAGCCTATAATCATGTAGTCACTCTTTTCTTTACATATTAACTATCAATTCATTCTTAACACTTTCTTTTGGAGTATGCTTGAGATTTGACTTTACATCATTCTACACTCCCCTTATGTGAATGTTCATTTCGTCATATGCCAATGCACTTGGCCTTTTAGTATGTTTCACACTCTTACATAAACCTCCTAGGTTCACATCATTTCATTACATCCATCTTAGGTTCGCTTACTTTTAAATGTACGCTGGACTTATGGATCCATATGTACAAGCCATGAGGCTTCATTCATAATTCGTCTAAGTGACTCATACTTACCCAAGATTATGTGGTACAAGACTTATGCATCTTGTTGGTATGCCAAGATCTTGATTTCGACTCTTAGAGGCAGCATTCATTAAATATTTGTTCATGTACGACTTATTTGTCAATACGGAATTGGGCAAGGGATCCCGATTTCGAATCCCTTGAGCAACACTTAATATTATATTAAACTTGATACTTGCATTTTTCGGATTTGGGGGACCCTAGGTCGATCCACATCACCCCCATAATATTTTCTTTCTTTTCCCTCCTCTCTTTCTAGTTTAAGGCAAATAGATTGTGGGATCAATCCCCCACAAACTCATTCTTTTTCTCTTAATTTTTCTCTTAACTTTATCCAAGAGGTTGTGGGTTCAATCCCCACTCACCTCATTTTATTTTTCTCTTTTATATTTCTCCTAACTCTCTCATCTATTCAAGAGGTTATGGGTTCAATCCCCACTCACCTCATTTTAATTTTTCTCCTAACTCTCTCATCTATTCAAGAGGTTGTGGGTTCAATCCTCACTCACCTCATTTTATTTTTCTCCTAACTCTCTCATCTATTCAAGAGGTTGTGGGTTCAATCCCCACTCACCTAATTTTATTTTTCCTTTCGTTTTTCTCATGAAATTTTTATGTTATTTACATGTGGTGAGGTCTTGGGTTCAATCCCCAATGACCTCACAATTTTTAGAAAATTTTAAAACATAGCTAAATTTTCAAATTTTTGGTCGAGACCAACATTTCCAGTATGCTGGAAATTTGATCTTTTTCAATCCATCTTTCTCTCAAGTTTTTATGTTGATTCTTGGAGTAATTCAGATGATATTTTTCCGGCAACATTACCCTTATATGAACAACACACGTTTAACATTTTCATACACAAAAACACAATATTTTAACATGTAAATTTCAGGCAGCAACATAATTAATTTACAGCAAACAGTTAACTTAATACACTTCTCCGGAATACATCTTTCATTCCTTACATAATTTCCAAATATACATTCAATACATAATCACAACCAGACCTAAAATTATCTACCAGAAGACATACGAACGCATGCTTTGAATATTTCAAAGGATCTAATGACAGGGGCATGCAACGGGGACAACCTTAGTTTTTCAATTGCGATTAAACTGAACCTTAAGGGTCTCTTGGGAAGGGGGACAAGAGAGAATAAAACACATACCTTAATGTCGTTCAACACTTCTTTCAATGCTGCCTATTCCCACGACACCACTGCCTCACCTCCAAAACCCCAAACCCAATCGATCGAGAAGAATGTTGTTGATTTTCATTTTTAGCTTAGCTGTTCGTTTGAGTTTTTGTGTGTAAGTTCTTAAAGAGTGAAGAACTATTATTTTTAGTTCTTTTGCTGATAAAAAAAATGAGAGTGAGAGTGAGAGACGTGAGAATGAGAGGATTAGGATTAGGAGAGTTAGGTGGAGACTTAGTCAAACTAGGACTCCACATTATTATTAATATTATATATTTTTTTATTAAAAATCTAATTTTCCTTTACTTAAATCAGCAAATTAAATATTAATTAATTTAAATAATCCACTAAATACAATTAATCCATTAAATCATTGCTTCCACCAAGGCTCGAACCTGGGTGGAGCAAGATTTTGCTTAAAGGGTCAATTTTGGCCACCTCTAACCAAATTGCCCCTTAACCATATTAATTAATTAGGATAATTACAATACTACCCTTATCTTGAAAAAGACCATTTTACCCCTAGACCCTCCAAGCTTAAGATTACCCCTTTTTAAGTCCGGTTAAGACTCATCCAGGTAAATCTTCATATGCGGGTGCTCTACATGGCTGGACCCAAACCTTTCCTAGCTCAAATAACTCACCAAGTTAGTTGGTTTGGCTGTTGCAGAGGTTCAGAGGTCTGATTCTACGCGCATCAATCCGTGTGAACCCAGTCTAATCTAGGCATTCTAGATACGTTAGACATTACTTAGCATAGTCATTTTTAGGGTTGTTACAAGAGGAGACTAATTGGGTACGCTGAACCCTAGTCCAACGCGGTATTATGCTACTCCCATTGATTTATGTAGTTAACTGCTTATTTCTGAATTTCTGTAAATACTGAATAGCTCAAAACTGAACATGCAAACCGAGAATGCAACATTTAATCTGATAATGATGCATTAATAATTGAGGCATGCATAACTGAATAACTGAAAATCTGACCTAGCATGTGAAATTCAAGATGTAAAGAAATACATAGCTAGAGTTCTGAAATTTATGCAATAATCTATGTCATGGTAATATAGTTTGGAATATGTAACTAATGTAACTAATTAATTCATGAAGTTCTGTTGAAGTTCTAGAAACCTTAGGTCTAATCATGATATGGGAATCAAGAATCTGACTAAAAACTAGGGACCCAATGGGTGAAAGGAACCCACTAGTGAAATCTCACACACCTGGTGATGAAATTCATGGAGAAACACTTAGATTTCGGGGCTGGAACTGCTGACACCTTGTTGTGTTATTGAACTAGGGTTCTTGAACTTTTTCTCATTTCTTGCTTATAATTTTATAAGTTTTGATTAATGTTTTGACTTAGGTAAGTTTTAGTTATGTTTCTAGGCTTAAATTTACTAAAATATGATGATTTAGGGTAAAAATGACGTATCTTAGGGTTTAAACAAAGTGGGAAAAGACCAAAAGACCCCTGATTTAATTGTTGTCTGACCAAATAACGATCTGGACTGACGTTCCGTCTTTTAATCGACGGTATGTCATTTGGGTCCATAGGTTGGGTCTGTTCGACATGCCTTTACTAAAACGGGCATAACCTTTTACTCGGAGGTCTGATTTTAGCAAGGTTGGTGGCTATGGAAAGATAATTCAATTATCTATATCTGGGTAAGTAATGGGATACCAAATTCATTTTGTTCTAAGAGTTATGATCAATTGAAGTTGACCCAACTGCATTTCCCCCCTAACTTTTTGTTAATTTCCACCTACGGACCGTAGATCAAACGACGGTTTGTGCTGGTCAACCGTGGTTCATATTAGAGAGTGGGTGAATGGGGTGTCGATCGACAAACAGTGACTACGGACCGTAGTATGACCTACGGACCGTAGGTCCGTCCGTCGATCAGGACTTAACCAAATTTTTCTGGGCTGAGATTTTAGGGGTTTCTGACTCCATCAACGAATGTGCAGGACGGACCGTGGGTCAGGCTACGGTCCGTCGATGTCCACCGTCGACTGCACCTGCAGATTTTCTGAAAAAATAGTTTTTGGTCTGTTTTGGATACGGGGTGTCACATATTTGATAAGAGATAGTTTCAACTTATAGCTCAAAGTATGAAAGCGAAATGAAAAAGAAGGAATTTGCCTAATGAGAATGCACTGAAAAAGATTGTGAAGGAAAAAATAAGATGATCACAGATGTTCTCTTAGCTATGCTAATTGTTTTTCGTACGACATGCCTTCCTAACAAGGCAGCAACAATGGCCCGCCCACAACAACGAAATACAAGATTGCAAGATAGTGATAAAATAAGAAAAGAAAATGATACATATTTCACAAGATTCCTAGTTTGTCTTGACCGTGGAATTATTATTTTTTTGGGACCATGCGTTTACCCTTCTCCTCTGTCATCAGAGTCACTTTTCTGTCCTTGTTTTGATCAACAACTATGTTGTTTTATGGTGGTTTAGTATCTACTGTTGGCACTTGTGTTTATACTTCTTGTGCAAATTATTCAAACACATAAAAGACAACAAATTCTAGTATAAGAGAACTCACAAATTGAAGAAATGATAGAATCTCACACGTCTGAGTAACATTTCAAATAAGAAGTTTACTTGAATACACCTAAAATGTAAACAACTCTTACATTATCAACGTATTTTACTGGAAAGTACAAGTCAATATAATGCTACCCTATATAGTTACAAGTTGATTCAACCAATGTGCGTGCAAGTTGACATCGGCACCATGGTTATAGAAAAGGGATAGATGCTTGTTAAATGTTAACTGACATCACAATAGTCTTGAGCAGATAATGCTAGGACCTTTGAATGCCATTAGCAATGAGCAATCAAAATAATTATTATAGGCAACTGGTGACTACAAAAATCAAAGAAGAATTTTTAAACAAAGACTTCACTTTTAGACTTCAAGTCATATGCCAAAACATTGTTCATTCATCTTGTTTACGCCTAAACTTTTTTGTCTCAATATTAAAGAGCTTTTGGACCCAAGATTGAACCAAAATGCAATATGACATTCTCATCACAAGTAGTAAGATAACTATTTATAGGCTTTCTTTTGATGCTATATATAGGCCTCGATTAAATATGGATGAACGAGCACTCAAAAAAGTGTGCATTAAAATCTCTCAAAATGATATAGAATGCAAGATGTCATGAGAAAATAAGCTACATATTATAAATGTAATGAAAGAAGAATTTAGAACCACATGCAGATTCAAGTTCGACTAATAAGATATCAAAGGGGACTGGCAAAACATAATAGGCTGCTACTCTAGGCTCGTGTCACTTCTTCAAGATCCACCCCTTCTTTCAAAAATTAACAAACCACGCTGAAGTATCAGGTGATGTTCAATCTAACTTGGAATATTTCATTGAATACTTATTTACTTGGACTATTTCATCGAATACTTATTACCTTCCTATCTAGCTTTGGATTCATAGACATCACTAGCTTCTCCCATGAGTAGGTTTGGCATTGTTGCCATTGTCAATTTTCTGCATTCGAGAGATTATTTCCATTATTTAGAGAGTATAAAGATTACACATCCCTAAATATCCGCCATTCCTATCCCTAAAGATCAAATACTCTATCTCGACAAATCTGCTATTCAATCCCTCTAAATTTATTTTACTATCCCTCCAAATCAGTCATTCTATCACAATATTTATTTCTCTGATTCTACAAAAAAATCTATATGATAATACAAATTTATAGAACTATATAATTACTTTAATATATACAACTATTTAGTTTTCTGTCATGCTAACATCCCCCTTCAAATCGATGCTGGTGGATGAAGAAATAACTATTTACCTACTAAAAACTGATGGTGTTTGTAACAAACAGTAATCACAAAATAAACAGTAGCCAAACTCTTTCACTGATAGTATTTACTGGTGTACTAAGGCAACATAGAAATAGTACTAATACAATAGAAATTGCATAAGATAAAGTAATTGGAATAGATAGTAGAAGGAGATGAGAAATCAGAAGAAGGGGATGAGAAACCAGAATCCACTCAAAACATATTCGCCGCTCTGCAATGTCGTACTAATGTTGCTTTTATATCTAACTCGTTTAACCGACCTTGCCGTTTTACTTATGTACCCCTCCTCTTTTCCAAACGTAATCCCCAAGTTTAGCAGGAGGAATCACCTTTCTAGCACTCCTACGTGGCATATCCATGTGTTGTTCCATTATTTCATCCTCTGTGTCATCCTTGTCATCTACCAACGTGTTTGAGTTCACAACAGTGTTGTCGTGCCATGTTTTTTGTAAACACATCATCTATTTGAAGATCATTGGACACATGTGGAAGAGTAAGGGCTCCTTTATGTACAGTTTCTCATATATAATGACCGTCTACTTCGATGGGTTTGGCCTCCTCATGAAAAACTGTATTAGTAGCAATCTGAATAGCACTTGTATTGTTAGCGTGGAGAGGAGTAGGATGAGATTCATGAGGAAATAGAATCTCAACAAGTAATCCACAAAGCCATACTACCTCGGAGCAAGCTATCGACATGGATCGATGTTCAACCTCTATTGAAGATTTTGACACACAATCTTGCCAGTGACGAAGGCAGGATTTTCATCGAGGGGGTTCACAGTAAGCACGATAATAGTATCCATATAAGCGGGGCGGCTCAATTATAAATGGGTCGAATCAGATATAAGCAACTAAAAATATTCAACTCCACCTCAACCCAAACAATAAATCGAGTAACTAATGTTTGACATAACATTAAAATATAAGTACACGAGAATATTTTTCTTAAACCTATAATTATGGGTCTTATTAGTGTCATTGTTGTATATAAACGTTATATAATTTTTGAAACTAACAAAGGATTAATTTTGACTCCGATCATATTGTAGCAATAGAATTTGTGTCAAGAAAATAATTATCAAGATGGGAAAATATCGCGACAATCGTATTTAATTATAAATTTTAAATAATTACTCTTATTTATTTGATCTTACTTATAATTATATTATTTATTAATCGAACATAAATTAAACGTTTGACTTAAATGAGTATGAGAGAATGTATTTTTTAAATTCTAATTATAAAAACTTAAAAAACATTGTAAGTTTTACTTAATTTTATAAAAATAGAAAAAAATTTATTTTTAATATCTAATAAAATATTATAAATCCCAATAGATTTTCAAACAAAACAAATTTTCATTTATTTACAAATAAAAATGAAAATTAGTTGAAAATAGGGTGGAAAATGTCGTTATCTGGAATCGAATCCGCGACCTAGCACTAAGGTAGCAAATCTTTGAACCCCATTTACCGCTAAGCCAAGCCTTTGGCTTATGTTCAGGGGGTTCATCACTTAGTATATACATATAAATCAAAAAATTGATCCTATATGTATCGTGTAATTTTTTCAACGATGGGGGTTCAGATGAACCCCTTTGGATCCATGTAGATCCGCCCCCGGATCTTGCTTTTTACTCTTCTAAGTTATCAAGGATTCTCCAGTGACTAAACGACGAGTATTAGGACATCTCTCACAATCAGAATCACTAAAAGCATTAAGATGAATAGGAGAAACACTTGTAAAGAACAATCCACGAGTAGATGTTCCTAGAAGATACCAAATGATACGACGGACAACCACCAAATGGAGATGATGGGGAGCTTGCATGAATTGACTAACTTGTTGAACTGCAAAAGAGATATTATGTCGAGTAAAAGTAAAATAATTTAGACTCCCAACTAATTGTAGAAATATAGTTGGATCAGGAAGAAGATCATCTTCCTCACGACAATACTTCACATTCAATTTTAATGGAGTATCTACGAGAAGAAATCTTAAAGACTAACCAAAGAAATCAGATCCTGAGTATATTTGTGTTGATTTAGAAACACACCTCAAACATTATTATAAACTTTCAAACCCAAGAAATATGTAAGAGTACCAAGATCTTTCATATGAAAAGAATTTTTAAGTTGTCTTTGTAGGCTAGTGATTAATGAAGGATTCCTATGATGATAGTGTCATCTACATACACCAAAAGAAGGACACAACATGTTGATGTTTTTCGAAGAAACAAAGATGAGTCATTGTTGACACCCATTTTGATCTTCCCCGATAGAAATTAACTGACGCGCTTTCAAATTTTCGAACGATTTAAATGATTAGTTTTATAAAGTACAAATACTCTTCATAGTCATTTCAAATGATCTTAATTGTTTTTATGCATATTTTATTAATTTAGTGTTAGTTTGAATTATAGTTTTAAATTTTTGAATTAATTAGTGAGTGTTCAAATTAATTATTTCACAAGTAAGTTAATTATTTTATTTTGTTAAGATGGCGAAGCTTGCAAATGAGTTTATATTTATTCATCCTATTTAATTATAATTTTTTGAAGCTGGAATTGATAAGAAGTAATAAAAAAACACGCAGCACAATGCCTTTTTTTAAAAAGAAAAAAGCTATAAAGAAAAATTACGCTTCAATAAAATAATTAAAATAAGCATCTTATTATTTAAATGTTGTGTGTTTTACAAAATTTAATGAAAAATTAATTCAAATTAGTTGGGTGCTTTTTAAGTAAAATATCAATAGTTACTTGACTTTTTATATGAACTTTTAATAATGGAGTGACTTTTGAATTATAAAACAAAGTTGATTGTTTTTCAAATGAACAATTCAAAGTTGAGTGACTTTCTAAATATGAACTATTAAAAGTTGTATGCCTTTCAGTTTCCTTATGTTACAGTTTCCTTATGTTACACATATTTCATCATCAACAGAACAACAAGGACTAGTAAAAGAGGACAAAAGAAGCAGCAACAACAGTGATAATACCACAATTGCACCACCATTTATAGACTTTCTTGGAGTAGGAGCCACTTGAATAATTGAAATCTTCTTCTTCTTTTTTTCAAGAAAAAGGCCCCCTCTCTCCCCTTGTATAAGTAAGCATGTAACAAGTATTTTAGTTTTTTTCATTCTATTATTATGTGTCAATTTGTGATACTGAAATATCAAAAAGCATATAAAAAAAAAGACTCCACTTTGCAAACTGTTAACAATAAGGTGTTGTCACTTCTCATTTGTTTTAGTAGTGAGATCAAATAGTGTGACCACAATAAAGTTCATAATTCTTTGGTCATTGAAATTAAATTTTAAGGTGGGGTGGGTGGGGTACAAAGCAAAAAAAGTGGGGAAATTGAAAACATCCTTTTCTCATGAGGCTGCCAAAAAACAGGCATAAATTGAGGGGTCCTGAACAACAAAAATCATGCTAACAACCATCACCCCAAAATCATGTTTCACCCTTTCGTTTGTCATCGATAGCTACAGATTTGTTACCAACAATAGCTTCAGATTCGTCGCCATTGGTAGTGCCTTGGGTAGCTTTTTGTTCCTGGGAGCAAAGAATAGTAATGCTTCAAATTTCTAATTAAAATTATTGTAGAAGGAAGTTGCTTCAATTGACAAACACTAATAAGTATCAGAATATTACTTTTAAGTTAAGACGGAAAAAGAGCACTAGAGTAAATTAGTTATACAATTAACAGTACTAGACAAACCTTAGAATTGAACCACTGTTGTGTCCATTTATTTAGATCGTCCACTTTCACTTCATAATCATCATTCACCAATATGAGACTCGGTGTACTCACAGATATTCCCTGAAATATTCACTTCATAATCATCATTCACTTAATAATCATCATTCATCATTTCCGGGCAGTCATTTATCCACACTTTTCTGAGAAATGGAAATTCAGTAACAGGCATTGTCAGAAAGAAATGCCTCAGCTTAGGCAGATAGTCAAGATACAGTATTTCCAACAGGGGAAATAAGGTCATTATTTCTTCTCCTTGTTGTTCCTCTTTTGTGAT
Organism: Solanum pennellii; assembly: GCF_001406875.1. Lineage (NCBI taxonomy): Eukaryota > Viridiplantae > Streptophyta > Magnoliopsida > Solanales > Solanaceae > Solanum > Solanum pennellii. The sequence goes on from NC_028648.1 coordinate 58,572,373, forward strand.
CACTTCTTCCATTGATGAACATCCTTCTATCCGTAAACTTCGGAGGTTTAGAAGACCTCGAGCCACTGATGGAGACATCAAGTTTCTCAAGTTTCCACAATTCCATACACGCAATCTTTTAAGTTTGCTGAAGTAGGCAGTTGGAAGTTGGTCAGAGCATAAAACATTTATGCTTTCAAGCTTCCAGATGCTTAGCTCTTCCAAGTTGGGAAAAGAAACCTGCAAGTGTTATAAAGCAATTCAGAATTTGAAATTTATAGATATCTCTAATGAACTCGAGTTAATATCCAATAACAATCGCGGTATCTCTAGATATTACTAATGCAGCAACAGACCAGGAGTGTATGACACAAACCTTAGAATTGAACATTGCTTTCACCTCATCATCATTGTTCACAGTACTTTTGAGACTCACAGATATTCCCTGTTGGACAAACGTCTTCATTTCAGGGCACTCACTAATTGTCACTTCTCTGAGAAATGGAAATTCAGTAACACTCTTTGTCAGAAAGAAATGTCTCAGCTTAGGCAGATTGTCAAGACGCAGTTCTTCCAACCGGGGAAATAAGGTCATTATTTCTTCTCCTCGGTGTTCCTCTTTTGTGATCACTTCTTCCATTGATGAACATCCTTCTATCCTTAAACTTCGGAGGTCTATAAGACCTCTAGCCACTGATGGAGACATCAAGTTCCTCAAGTTTCCACAACCCCGTACATCCAATCTTTTAAGTTTGCTAAAGTAGGCAGTTGAAAGTTGGTCAGAGCATAGAGCAGTTATGCTTTCAAGTTTCCAGATGATTAGCTCTTCCAAGTTGGGAAAAGAAACCTGCAAGTATTATAAAGCAATTTAGAATTTGAAATTTATAGATATCTCTAATGAACTCGAGTTAATATCCAATAACAATCGCGGTATCTCTAGATATTACTAATGCAGCAGCAGACCAGGAGTGTATGACACAAACCTTAGAATTGAACATTGCTTTCACCTCATCGTCATTGTTCACAGTACTTTCGAGACACACAGATATTCCCTTTTGGACAAACGTCTTCATTTCAGGGCACTCACAAATTGTCACTTCTTTGAGAAATGGAAATTTAAGAGGATGCTCAGTCAGAAAGAAATGCCCCAGCTTAGGCAGATTGTCAAGACGCAGTATTTCCAACAGGGGAAATAAGGTCATTATTTCTTCTCCTTGTTGTTCCTCTTTTGTGATCACTTCTTCCATTGATGAACATCCTTCTATCCGTAAGCTTCGGAGGTTTAGAAGACCTCGAGCCACTGATGGAGACATCAAGTTTCTCAAATTTCCACAATTCCATACACGCAGTCTTTTAAGTTTGCTGAAGTAGGCAGTTGGAAGTTGGTCAGAGCATAAAACATTTATGTTGTTGGCCACATCGATATATAGCTTTTCCAAGTTGGGACAAGAAACCTGCATGAAGTATCAAACTTTGATGTAGAAAACACTACGCCAAAAGTGCTTAGACATATTTATTTATATATATAATTGTATATGAGAAATATTTTCAAATATATAAAATTAATGGGCCAGAATTAGGGGTAAAGAGAAACAAAGCAAATACCACATAAAAACAAAATAGTCACAAATATATATTCTCTTACATTCATACTCCACTAAATAATTACACTATATAACCCTTAAGTCAATAATATCATATATTATATTGGTATCATTAATACTGATAATTTCGCTCAACTTATACTAAATCAGTAAGTATATATATACTATAATGTTATCATTAAGGTTTCTTCAGAAATTACTCATCAAACAATGATATTATAAGAGTATATATACATATTATCCGTTAACAAGGGTACATGAAATTATTCTATTTAAATTGATAAAATGAGATTGTGAAGAAAAAAAGTTATTTCCTACATTTTTATTAGTTAAAGTGATTCTAAAATAAAGAAAACAAGAAGAGAGTTCTTTAAAAGTAATAATTTTATCAAAAATAAGATTTTTTTAGAAGAAAAGAATTAATTTATTTATTCGAAAAATGACATTTTTGACGTATTTAGTAACAATAGGGACATTTTTGGATCAAACTACTAAATGGCAAGGACATTTTTGGACCAAAGTGTTAAGGGCAAAATCATTTTTGGACCAAACTATAAACAACATAATGTATTTAGGACACTTTTTTACCCCTTTTCAAAAAAATTATTTACAATATAGCTACCAAAAAAAAATCTTAAATTTATTCTTACTATTTTCTTTTTTTTTTCCATATTTGTTTATTTTTACTCTAAAAAAAGAAATAGAATAAGAATCTCAAATAATGATTAAAAAAATAAATTCTTAAGTGATATATTAAAAACTTAAATTAGCCGTGGAATAAAAAAGGTCAGGTGAAAAGATTCAAATATAGCCTATATTAACTTTTATAAAATAAACTTAAGTTGACAAAACAGTATATATGATACGTTTGTATTTAACCGTAAAAGAAAAGAGTTTTTGTGTAAGTAATATCGTTAATGCTCAATTGAAATTAAATGTAAATTTTAATTCATAAAAACCCTCAAAATAAGAACTGAAAAAGAAATCTCATTTCATACTTTTTTAAAATCTTTATTTTTTATGATAAGAAGCAAACCTTTTCATGAAAAAGAGGATTTGGGTGAGTGATGAAGTTGTTGGCAGTAGGCCACAAATTTTGGAACTTAGGTAAATCCCTGAAGGTCAATTTCCGTAACTGAGGGAACTCAATGCCGTCAACATTGTCACTGCAAAAGTGAGTGAGGCATTCCAGATCTTGCAGTTTCAACACATATAAATTGGGGAACTTGATTACTTCATGTGTCGTTCGAGAGATGTTGAATATATGTGTCACTAAATTACAAGCAGAGAGGTGGAGACATTTCACGTTCTGAAATTCATTCAGCTGCAACTCATTCAACACATTATTAGAGCCCTCTCCACGTGAACGTACAAATTCACTCTTCTTCAACAGGTGGCAGATCCAATCAGCCAATGGGGTGGTCTCCGTGACCTCTAAAGCAATGCTCTTATCGTAATCATATGTTCTCTCTTCGTAACCAAAGCCCGTTCTAATATTGTACCGTGTCAACTTGGAGGAAAGGACCAACTTAATGTAAGTCACATCTTCGGAACATTCATATAACGACAGTGCAGTCAATTCCGATAAGGATTCCAGTTCCATCAAGATGGAGCAACTACAATCTTTCACTCCCGTCAAATGTAGTTCCTCCAATCGAACTAGTCTTGATAAGACACCTGTTGAAATCCTTTTATCTACTTCATTCTCATTCCAAAACTCTAATACAATTAACTTGGTCAAATTTCCTATCTCCTCTGGCAGCTCATCTAACCGAGTATCTCTTATGCTTAGGATTTCCAAATTGACAAGTTCCCCAATAATAGATATGTCATCCAACTTTAAATTAATCAGATGCAGCGTCCTCAAACTCGGTAACCTCTGAATGGATGCTGGAAAACGACGAATGGAGCCCTCATTATATCCACCCATCAGGCTTAAGACTTTGAGTTCACCCATGTCATTAAAAAAATTATCCTGTAATTTGAATGAATTTCTAGAACAGAGTTTCAACATTAGAAGCTTCAGTTTTGGGCAAAATATTGGTCTAGGAAGCTCCTCAAATTCATTTGCAACTATGGACATGTGACTATATTGCTCGTAAGAGTCTTTTTGGGGGAACACTTTTGAGTTCACATCATGTCTTACCATAAATTTGTGCTCTTCCTCGGATGAAATATATATAGCCACGTCACGTAACACATCATGCATTTTGACATAATTTTTGTCTGAACCTTGGGATAACAAGAAACTTTCTTTCAATATTTCTATCAAAAGACACACCCTATTTCTTGCATGTTCTAAATTTTTCATTTCTGTAAAAATGCCAAGTCCCTTTCCGTATCTAAGTAATTCTTCAATCCAAATGTCACTATCTTCCTCAAATAAAGAACAAAGCAAAAATAGGTACCTGGCTTCATCACTTTCAATGTAATCATAGCTTAGCCTCAGAGGCCCATACACCCTTGCGTGCACTCCAGGGATATTTCTTGTATCTGCAGAACATAATTGCTTAAGGGCATCCTCCCACGAAGGCTTGGTTTTACGCTTTAGTGCTCTTGCAACTGTAATAATTGCAAGCGGCAATCCCTTGCATTCTTTGGAAACATCTTTTGCTATATCAAGCAGAGAAGGATCGTCGACTGAATTACCGACTTTCTCCTTGAAAAGGATCCATGCTTCCTCTTCAGGTAAAGTTCCAATTTCCATGATCTTCTGAGCCTTCATTATATCACAAACATGTCGGAGACGTGTCGTCAATATAACTTTGCACCGGTAGTTGTGGTTGCTACCGGTGGAAATCCCGAGTTTCTCTAGATCATAAAGAGCCTCCCAAACATCATCCAAGATTACAAGAGTATGGCTGTTGTGAGCCATTAACCTAGTACGCAGCTGATCTCCACGACTCCACAAATCATCCCCTTGTAATGTAAGTCCGACCCCTCTTGCGATCTCCTCCTGAATTCTTTTAGGGTCCTGTTGTTGACTGACAATTACCATAACAACATCATTGAACAACTTTTCTTTTTTCGCCTTTCGTCTGATTTTTTCAGCCAGTGTCGTCTTACCAACACCACCCAGACCGCATATCCCAATAATTGTGACCCCGTCATTGTTCAAAGCTGCCATGACCTCATCCTCTTGCAATTTTCTAGAATCAAACTCCTCAGCGCTGTTGATAGGTAGAGGTTCGTTTTCAACAGCAGGATAGCAGAAAACAGCATAACTGTTGCCTTCATTTCGAAGTTCAATCAACTCCAATGCAATTCTCTTAGCTCTCCTGCTCAGGGAGTAACGTGACTTCAAGTTTGGACACCAATCATATCTATCAACCTCATTTCTACCTCGTCGCGTTACATCTGCCACCTCAGCAGTAATGGTAGCAACACTAGTAAACCAAGCCTCAACATTGGGTGAAATGACTTGTAAGTTTCTCCGGTTAGCCTCGGCTCTTTGATCCACCCCAATTCTGATATTCTCCAGCTTCTCAGATTCATTTTCCATACATGTGATGTTTCTCTTGTAGTAAACAAAATACCCGATCCCTCGCGTAACTGGCTTTATCAAGCAATCTGTTACCTTGTCCACAAAAACAGATAAGAATTCCATATCTGATTTCTTAGTTACAAAGTAGAGTGAAAATAGGTTGAGAGTGAATTGAAAGCTGATAATTGCAGGACTACTATTATTAACAGCTAAATTATTGAGGGAAAAAGGACAATTGCATTTTTTCAAAAATGGACCTGCACTATCTTGATTAATACTAAATTATTGAGGGAAAAAGGATAATAATCAATTTATTATTAATAATAATATATAATGTACCTTTCCTTTAGACATGCTCCAACATCTAAATTATTGAGGCACTTTAACAGCTAAAAATGTTGGAAGTTGCTTTGTCTTTTTTTCGAACTTTCTTTCACATAGACCAAACAACAAACACATTAACACCAACATCTAAACTATTGAGGCACTTTAACAAATGTCTTTATTTGTTTAATTTCATATAAATTTAAGTGTCTACTTATAAAAATTTGAAATTGAATATATATATCATATCATATGTCATATATTACCTAAAATATATAGTTTCTAACCTCAAAATTGAATTATCATTTTACTCTTAAAATAAAGTACTATTTAATTAAATACTATCTAATTAGTGCTCCCTCCATCCCTTTTTACTTGTCCACTTTTCATTTTATAGTTTTTTATAATTATTTGACCATTTTGACAAATTAAAAAATGATAATTTTTTATCTATTATATCCTCAATTAAATGACTAATTACTTTGAAATATGTAGAAATTTTCATCCACTTAATAATTAATAAGAGTAAAATGATAAATTTATTACGTCATTAATTATTTTTTTAATAGATATATCAATTCAAAAGTAGACAAGTAAAAAGGAACGGAGAATAAATAGTAATCATAATTATAAAACTTTTCCATTCAAAAATAATATTAATTCTCTACCTCATTAATTAATCATTATGTCCACGCGGAGAAGATAGAAAGTTGAAAAAGTAATTCAAATGTAGACCAAATTCATTGGATTATATAAATTTGTGAAGTGTTTGCCAAAATTATGTGATCATAATTTCGCCAGAATTGAAAAAAAAAGACTAATTTAATCTTTTCTCTTTCAAAATAAAGTTATAGTCTATATTATTACTATTTTCTAAACATATAGAAATACTCGTGAACAACAAAATGAATTTTATAAAATGGACGCATTACAATTTAACTTTATCTTCTTTTAATTTTTCCTAATTCACTCTTTTTCTTGTTTCTTTTTCTTCGTCTTTTTTGTTATCCTTTCTCTTTTCTTTTTCATTACATGTAAAAATATAATTCCATAAGATATTTTTGTATACAATTTATCAAAGATTTTCTAATTTTGAACTTAAAAAAAATATTTATTTTTATTGTATACAAATCATCCAATTCTAAAATCAGGCACACAAAAACAATATTAATTCATATCTAACTTTATAACACAAAATTTGTTGAAATAATATAATATAAATGAAGGTTGCAATTACCTTCAATATTGATTATTTTCATTATAAAGGAATATCAAACATTGAATGCTATGAACTGAATTTTTTTTAAAAGATTAGCTTTGGATATAGAAAGATAACTTGGATGTCAAAATGTATGAAAAGTTAAAAATTGAATTTACGTTTCTCAAAATAAGATAAAAGAAAAAATATAAATATAAATGAAGAAATCATATCATGACTTCTTCCATGAAAGGAGTAATTTATTGTTAATCTGATTAAACGTTATATTTCTATCTCAAATTATTTGTTGTTTTTATCTTACACATTCCTTAAAAAATATTAATTAACAGAAGTAGATTAAAAAAAAATAATACATTACACTCTTACACGCCCTTTAAAAATCAACTCAACATATATAAGTAACAAAATCTTAAAACAAATTAAATAATTTTTATTATCAATTAATCTAGTACAATAATGTAATAAAAAAAGAACAAGAAAATTACATTTTTAAAAGTTATAAATTACTTTGCAAAAGTATATTAATAGTGTCATGATCTTATGCATGTCTCTGTATTTTACTTCAAATAAGAGAAACTATATAATAAAATTAAAAATAAAACATATCTAATTGTTTTATGTACAATGATGTCTACTTCATGGTAGGAGTATATCGAGAGTGTCATGATCTTATGCGTGATCATTTATTTTTCATTTGACGAAGAGAAATTATATACTAATTAAAATAAAAAAAATAACTAATTGATCTTAGTCTTCACATAAACCAATCTATTAAAATTGTTCTTCAAATACTTTATCCACAAATACTTCACAGGACTTGTATGTCTCTAGATGTTATTCACTCTAATATCATAAATATTTATCATATATTATTATAAGTGGGAAGAGTTTGACCAAAAAGTTGATTTACCGTTTTAACCCTACAGTTTTAATAAATATTAACTTATTATAAATTAGCTGATAATTCCAGACCAAATTTAATACTCCAGAAACCAACTGTTGCCTCAAAATCATGGTTTAACGTAAAAGAAACATAGAGTTTGTGCTCAAATCGTTCATCAGCCTCATCGTTCAACGTAACAGAAACGTAGAGTTTTTGCTCAAACTCCTCGATCAGTGCAACAAACCTTTTCAGACGCTCAAGTTTAGCTGATCGAAAGGCTTTCCAGATACTTGTGGCGTCTATACAAATGTCACCAACAACTTGTTATTGCCCATTAATCTGTTACTCTTTTATGTGCCTCAATCAAATATATCATTGTCAGGTAAGAACAAATTTCTCCTCAGATTGTTGTTTAATCAATAGGCACAATTAATAAAGTACTCCGTGACTGTTGTTTAATCAATAAGTACGATCTGTAAAGTAAAATTTCTATGTTTTACTTCTTGATTCTGCTTGAAAGCATGCATTTTAAGTCCTTAGCAATTTATTTTCTTTGTGGTCCGCATGTCTCAGATCTCTGTCAAATACAAAAGGTGTTAGCAATGTTGTGCCTAATAGTTGTCTTTGATATGCAACTTTGGAATATGATCCTGCACCGGTTCAGGTAGTCCTGAAAACTCCATTATGATTTTAATGGAGGAACTTTTTTTAATTGTTTCAGAAGGAGCTTGTCATTGGTTTGTCTTCCTCCCATTTTCACTGATTGAATATAAGTTTATGCGTTGAAATTGTCGATATTATGTCAATGTTGAAGTCCTTTTTTTGTTTAAATTACTAAGTTTGTGTGTTAAGTCTTTGGTATATTCACTGCAATTTCTCTACTATTTCCATCTAAATAACTATTTAGGGGACCACATGGACAGGGGGCTTCCAATTTTTCTTATATAAACAGAACCAATGAGATACAAAGTTGTCACCCTTAAATAATATGAAAATATACTATATAAATTTTCCCTATTAAATAGTCAAATATTGTTCATTCTTTTAGTCACGTAATTTTATATATCTTCAAATTGATTAAAAAAATATTGATACGTCATTTTAAAAATTATTTTAATAATCAAGATATGAATTTAGTGATCATATTCTGTAACAAATATTAAAAATATGTTTACACAATAATTCTTTAAAGTATTTTTAGGAACAAAAATATTAACTATTCAAACACATTTTATTTTAAATTAGTTCAAATTTTTCTTTCAAAAACATGTCAAAGCAAGCTTAGCATTTATTATTGTTTGTAAAAAAGTTAATTAATAGAAACTCTTCATTTTAACACAATTATAAGAATATCTTTATGGGCCAATGTTAAAAGTAAAGACATGTATGGATTCTTCTAGATTTTCATTTTGATCATTAATTATACAATTATTATTTCACCCTTAAATAATATAAAAATTACTAAAATGTCATTGTTTAATAGATATTTTTGGTTTAATAAAAATTTCACACTACAAAAAAAATCTATAGAAAATGTGAATCCAAATAAAATGTCACATCATTAGGATACACATGTCATTTAAGAAAAAATATTTGGTTGTATAGTTATTATAAATCTATTACCACTTTTTTGATGCCATAACATAAAAAAATATTCTAGAATATTTATGAAATGATAAAATTGTCCTTAGTCGTCCTCAACTTGGCTCTTCTATATGAGAAGGTCAATCCGTAGTTTATCTATTGTGAAAATTTCTTAAGTATATGATATATAATTCTACGACAAATTAAATTTTGATCCATATATTTATACTATTTGAAAATTTATCCCGTTAAATGATTATGTATTTTCTTAAACTATAATTACGCGGTCATTATTTATCAATTCTTACATTATCAACTCTATATTCTTTTTTTTTTTAAATCTCTTTAGAATTGTGCTATTTTTGTTTTCTTATTTAAGTCACAATTTTTAAAGAAAAAATAAATATTATGTTGAAGTTAATATAGGTTAAATAAAACTATATGAATACTTATGTTTAAAAAACATATATATAATTAAAAAGGAAATTACATACACAGAATTAAGATAAAACACATATTATTTTGGAGATAAAATAGGTTAAATAAAACTATATGAATATTATGTTTAAAAAAAATTATATATAATTAAAAAGAAAATTACATGGAAGATTGTAGGGTTATACTCAATATGTTGCAGTAGTAGTAATAAATATAGATGAACGATTTGAATTGTCAAGAGTATAAAAGTGAAAATATTTTTCACATTATTATTATAATCAAACAAATACAAATTGATTTTTAAAAATAAAATAAAATGAGTTTGTCGGCCACACATGAAACAAAACTTTTTGTGACTCTTGAAAAAGAAAATTGGATTCTTCTAGAAAACTATTTGACAATTAATTATACAATTATAAATTTAGAACTTTGCCCATAATAATGATTAAAATTACAAAATTGTCATTGGTCGTCCTCATCATGGCTCATCTATATAATAGAAAAATAATAAATTCTAGAATATTTATAAAATGAAAAAATTGTCCTTGGTCGTACTCAACTTGGCTCTTCTATATAAATAATAGATATTATGTGTCCGCGCTTGCGCAGGCCCTACGTATATTAGTTTTTTTTTCCTTCCAATTTATGTGACACAAATGAAATTTGAAAAGGTAAACTAAATTTTTTATGGGTTTTTCAAAAAAGTATTTTAAATTGTTAATTTATGGAGTACCTTTTATGTTATTTTTGAATAATATATGTTACTCCATATGTTTTATTATATATGATACAAGTGATTTTAGGAAAGTAAACAAAATTTCTTATATGATTCTCACATATTTTTAGTTGTCATTTACTGTGATTCATTGTACTTTTTAGTTCTTACATTATTTTCAAACAATATATGCAACTTCTTTTGTTTCGATAAAAATAAGGAGTCAATCAAATTTCATTATATTTTTTAACTACGTTGTTCTAAAAATATCTTCCTTCCATTTTTACTGATTGAATATAAGTGTATGTGTTGAAATTGTCGATATTATGTCAATGTTGAAGTCCTTTTTTTGTTTAAATTACTAAGTTTGTCTGGTAAGTCTTTGGTATATTCACTGCAATTTCTCTATTATTTCCATCTAAATAACTATTTAGGGGACCACATGGACAGGGGGCTTCCAATTTTTCTTTATATAAACAGAACCAATGAGATATAAAGTTGCCACCCTTAAATAATATAAAAATATACTATATAAATTTTCCCTATTAAATAGTCAAATATTGTTCATTCTTTTAGTCACGTAATTTTATATATCTTTAAATTGATTAAAAAAATATTGATACGTCATTTTAAAAATTATTTCAATAATCAAGATATGAATTTAGTGATCATATTCTGTAACAAATATTAAAAATATGTTTACGCAATAATTCTTTAAAGTATTTTTAAGAACAAAAAAATTAACTATTCAAACACATTTTATTTTAAATAAGTTCAAATTTTTCTTTCAAAAACATGTCAAAGCAAGCTTAGCATTTATTATTGTTTGTAAAAAAATTAATTAATAGAAACTCTTCATTTTAACACAATTATAAGAATATCTTTATGGACCAATGTTAAAAGTAAAGACATATATAGATTTTTCTAGATTTTCATTTTGGTCATTAATTATACAATTATTATTTCACCCTTAAGTAATATAAAAATTACTAAAATGCCATTGTTTAATAGATATTTTTGGTTTAATGAAAATTTCACACTACAAAAAAAATCTAAAGAAAATGTAGATCTAAATAAAATGTCACATCATTAGGATACACATGTCATTTAAGAAAAAATATTTGGTTGTATTGTTATTATAAATCTATACCACTTTTTTGATGCCATAACATAAAAAAATATTCTAGAATATTTATAAAATGACAAAATTGTCCTTGGTCGTCCTCAACTTGGCTCTTCTATATGAGAAGGTCAATCCGTAGTTTATCTATTGTGAAAGTTTCTTAAGTATATAATATATAATTCTACGATAAATTAATTTTTGATCCCATATATTTATACTATTTGAAAATTTATCCCGTTAATTGATTATGTATTTTCTTAAACTATAATTATGCGGTCATTATTTATCAATTCTTACATTATCAACTCTATATTCTTTTTTTAATCTCTTTAGATGTGATGACCCAAAAACGGGCGTGATGACACTCGTCTTATTCCACCAAGACAAGTCAGCCTAACCTAATAATTTCGATATAATGCAGAAATAAAACCAAAGTCTGATAACGATTACTAATACGGAAACAATTCAACTTAATTCAATTCCCAAGACCTGGTAGTCACGTGCACAAGCCTCTAATGAAAATACTAGAATTGAAATAAAGATACGAGTCTAACATGAAGTTGTCTTTCAAGTAAAAACAAAGTCATAAACTGGAGTAGAAAGTTCGCTGAGATGACAAGCAGCTACCTCACAATCCTCCACAAGATGCCTCAGAAACGAAGAGAATGGAAGATATCACAAAAATCCGGGCTCGTAACCTACAAAAATTTGTAGAAGCAAGGGGTGAGTACCAAACCACGTGGTACCCAACAAGCGAACCTCTAAACACAAGTTAAGGGAACAAAATACGGGTACTGCTTACACCCTATCTGAATCTCCACACTACAAACAGCTCACAGTTTACCAAACACACAACTCAATAACCACACTCTATTAGGTTACATATTCTCAATAACAGCTCAATATTCAACAGTCACAATTTTCACAGAGAAACACTAACAAGATCAGCAAACCACGTATTCAAGTTCATCAATAATAAAAATGTGTAATGCCATGAGATGAAATGTCAAGTATAGGTGATGCATGTCTTGCCTAACGATACACACCCGCTGTCTCTCAGTCTGGGACCCATGGGGACATATCTGTCCATGCATCTGTCGCGGCGCACGACACGACCCTCGATAATAGTAACCATCGCGGCGCGCGATACGTCCCTCGAAATATAATGACCCTCGAAATGGTACATCCTCTTATCACAACCATGTTTCAAATGCAGTGTGAATTACATACTAAAATAAAAATGAGGAGATAGCCATTTTAATAACAACGCACAATTTGCAACAAGGAATACAACACCAACAAATAAGCAACAAGTCTCCAAATCATTCTCAACACCACACAAGGAAATATACGAATTTCATACGCTTAACAAGAGTTTAGAAATCCACTTGCCTGAATTCCGTAAGAATAATTACTCTTGGACTTGAGCCTTCCCTTTCCGTTGAGCTTCCGAACCAAAAGAATCTATTTAAGTATATATTCACAATAAGGTTTCAGAACTAACAACACTCACACTTTTATGTGTTTAACCTTGACCTAAAAATTCACCCCAAATTTATAATCAAGTAACATTTCAATTATGATATTTCCCAAGTTTCAAGCCTAGGGTTAAATCTCAATATTTCCAAGTATCATATAAAATTAATGATATCATACAATCAAATATACCTAATATTTAATTAGGTATCTCAATATGCCAAAATTTGATTCATACTATACAATAAAATTTTTGACTTAAAAAAAATACGCAGAGCTAACTTATAGTATAAAGAGTTATAACAGTAAAACCCATGAGAAAATTGATACCTTTTGACATAAGATATCACACATATTCATGATCTTCAATCATCGCCACATGATCACAATTCTGTTAATTGTTTTCCCTTATTTTCCTCTCAAGGGAACATAAAAGTTTTTTTTGTTTTTTTGTTTTTTTTTCCATTCAATAAGAATTTTTCAAATTGTTAAACTTCATCAAACTTTTCAATAACATTTTAAGAAAAACTTGCAGTTCATCTAATTTACTAATCGCGATTTCTCATACAAACTTAAACCTTACTTGCTGACAACCTCACGTGAATATCCTACTAAAATTTGTACCCCAAATTTCCAAGCCCACGTGCATCAACATTAATGGAAAGGCAATAAATTATAAATATCAATTTAATACTCCTTCCCCTCTAACTTACAATACATTCATTAATTCATGAATATACAAGTCATTATGGGACTAAAGAGTTTAATGAATTCAATTTTGAGGTTCTTACCTGAAGTTCTTAATTTGTCGCCGCCACCGTCAGTTCCTCCTTTTCCTTTTCAATTCTTTTCCAAATTAATTGTTTATTAAAACTGAAAAGATTCACTAACTTATTTCTAATACATGGCCTAATGGCATAGGGTTTAATATATGACCACTTTAGCCCACTAACTATCAATTGAGTCAATTATCTATAATTATCCATCAATTAATTAACTCAAATTAAATGAATAATCCAAATTTTTAAAAATGACATTTTGAGTCATTACATTAGAATTGTGCTATTTTTGTTTTCTTATTTAAGTCACAATCTTTAAAGATAAAATAAATATTATGTTGGAGTTAATATAGGTTAAATAAAAACTATATGAATACTTATGTTTAAAAAACATATATAATTAAAAAAGAAATTACATACACAGAATTAAGATAAAACAAATATCATTTTGGAGTTAAAATAGGTTAAATAAAACTATATGAATATTATGTTTAAAAAAATTTATATATAATTGAAAAGGAAATTACATACATGGAAGATTGTAGGGTTATACTCAATATGTTGTAGTAGTAGTAATAAATATAGATGAACAATTTGAATTGTCAAGAGTATAAAAGTAAAAACATTTTTCACATTATTATTATAATCAAACAAATACAAATTGATTTTTAAAAATAAAATAAAATGAGTTTGTGGGCCACACATGAAACAAAACTTTTTGTGACTCTTGAAAAAGAAAATTGGATTCTTCTAGAAAACTATTTGACAATTAATTATACAATTATAAATTTAGAACTTTGCCCATAATAATGATTAAAATTACAAAATTGTCATTGGTCATCCTCATCATGGCTCTTCTATATAATAGAAAAAGAATAAATTCTAGAATATTTATAAAATGAAAAGTCGTACTCAACTTGGCTCTTCTATATAAATACTAGATATTATGTGCCCGCGCCTGCGCAGGCCCTACGTATGTTAGTTTTTTTTCCTTCCAATTTATGTGATACAAATGAAATTTGAAAAGGTGAACTAAATTTTTTATGTGTTTTCTAAAAAAATATTTTAAATTTTTAATTTATGGAGTACCTTTTATGTTATTTTCGAATAATATATGTTACTCCATATGTTTTATTTTATGTGATACAAGTGATTTTAGGAAAGTAAACGAAATTTCTTATATGATTCTCACATATTTTTAGTTGTCATTTACTGTGATTCATAGTACTTTTTAGTTCTTACGTTATTTTCAAATAATATATGAAACTTTTTTTGTTTCGATAAAAAATAAGGAGTTAATCAAATTTCATTTTGTTTTTTAACTACGTTGTTCTAAAAATATCTTACATTGTTACATTGCATTTTTAAGCTGTAACGATTATTTTGGTCGTTTTAAGTACTAGAGCTTTTTATTTCATAAATAATTTTTTGATAGACTTTTAATGGATATTTTGAACTATTTATAACTACGGTAATGAAATTAGTGGGATAAATTTTATAATTTATTTAGTTGGTGGTTAAAGAAGATAACTTTAAAGTTAATAGTGCACATATTTTACCATATTTATAATTAATTATATAATAAGTAGGAAGGAACATACTGTAAAAGGGGAATTAAAGGTTTAGTCGAAAGAAACCTTACTTGCGGCAACAAAGAGAACAACAAATCAGGTGATATTCTAAGCTATTAAATTCTCATATAGATTAATGTTACAATTTGATTATTAGTAATACTATCTCATTGAATACTGTCGAGAAAAGAAAAGAAAAAAGAGTTGCACAATGTAGAGTAAGATTGAAAAGGCGCTTTACGTAACTCTTTCGTCAAAATCTTTTCCAGCATTCTGATTATCTATATTGTTGATTGATTATTGTTTATGGGTCTGTGGGTTGAATAGTGGATAAATATTAAAGAATTGAAAGGTGCAAAGTTGAGGAACATAATGATTATGTCTAATTGTGGGTAAAAAAAAAATGTTTGGAAGGCTAGTGTTGTTTATATAACAATATAAACAATAATATAATTAAAGCTTAGTTGATTGCAGTATTATGAATTTGGTATGTTTTGTTGAAAAGAGCTTGAGGTGGTAAAGTTTCTCTTGGCAGTATAGTTGTTGGTTTGATACTTAAGGCGAATTGTTAGTTAGCGCTAATGGGGAATAATTAATTTATGTTAATCTTAGGTTATTTTCATTTGTTATGTAATTAAGTGATATGTAATTAGATATTAGGTGTGTTGTATTAGTGGAATACTATTAAAGTTATGCTAATTGGAGGAATTAAGATTTACCCCTAGGTTTGAACTTTAGTAAATTGATTATAGAATTAGATGAGTTTTTGGGTCTAGGCTAGACATAAAATAAAATTGAGTGTTTATAGACTCGTCAACTTACAAGTTAACATATACTTGATAGATTGGAGAAGTTCGGAGGCAATAAGGAAAGGAAAGGCATTGGAGGACTAGTTTCTTGACTTCGATTTTTCGGTGGAGGTAGGTTATGATTTATTTCTATGTGATAGATAAACTCTAAATAGTGATCGATATGTATTGAGTGATATTGTAAAGTCTCCTATGTACTTGATTGTGTGGTTGTATGTTTTGATTGTGTGGTTTGTGGTTGGCCTAAAATTATGAGACTATTGAATTTCTAATCTTGAACCCTCTCTATTAAAATGACGCCTTGAATAAAGAAGGCTCGATGAAATAAAATAATGAGATAATTGGATCGAAGTGTCACGTTCCGACATGGTATTATTGGATCGGAGTGTCACGTTCCGACACGATATATGGGATCGGAGTGTCACGTTCCGACACAATAACATTAAAGGAAAGGAATCTTGAAGTAATTAAATATACTTATTCTCAAAGAACCTGTTTTCCAAATGAGTATGGTGTGGAGGCATGAGTCCTCATAGGTGTTCTTGATGTTGTGGTTGATGGTGTACCTATTATAGTGTTGTTCTCAATGGTTCATGCGTTTGTTGTTTGCCACCTGTTAAAAAATGTAGTTGATTTTATATTATTAATACGTACTCAGTACGTGTTCCTTGTACTGACCCCTACTTGTATTTTCTTCTTTGTTCTTTTGTGGAGTGCAGCAAGTGTACCATCGACTTCGACTCGCCCTCAGCTCTAGCCAGTCTCCAGCACATCAGAGTTCAGGGTGAGCTATTAATTCTAGCCATAATTTCCACTATTATCCTTTGAGAAATCATAAATATAACTTTGCAAATAGTGTCATTTTTCTCCTAGAAAATATCAAACTTCGTTAAAGGAAAGGACAAATATGAAATTTTTTTTGAGGGAAATACATCATTACCCCATTCAACTATAATAATTTTTTTAAAAAAGACACTTAAACTTTGTTAAGGTCCTAGTAACCCCTTAAACAATTTAAAAGTGGTCAAAGTATCCTATTATTGGTCAACCCCAAATTTAAGAAGGAATGTGAACACACGCACCAATTGCTACGTACCACGTGTCAATTATTTTATTTTTTATATTCTTACTTTTGTTTATATTTTCATATATATTACTTATTCTATTTGTTTTTCTAAAAAAATAAAAAGAAGTTTTATTCTTCTTCTTTATTCTATTTATTTTTCTAAATAATCTGTTCTTCTTCTTCGGTGACCCTTTTCTTCACGCTGCCACCGCCCGCCGGCGATACTCTACCATAGCCACCATCCACACACTTGAACACCATCTCAACCATTTTTAATAGGAAAAATCAAAAATAAAATTAAAAAATAAAAACACTATCAAATCTCCGGCGCTTTTTCTTCGATCAATCAACTATTTTTTATACTTCGCCTTTAATTTTTACTCAAAATCAACATTTATTGTATCTACGAAGGCTGCAATTCTCCCTTCATCGTCATCAAATCTTCGACACTTTTTTCACCGGTCTTTTCTGATTGTCCTCCGCAACCTCACTCCGCTTTCATCTCTTTCTCTGTCAATAAACTCATTACTTTGATCTCCCTAAGCTGAAAAGTGAGTCCAAGAACTCTTCTGGGTAAACTTCAATGTCAATGAAGGAGATTAAAAAAATAGAAAATAACATAAAACAAAGAGAATAAAGTAAAAGAAAATAACATTTTAATTAAATAAATGTTAAAAATAAATAAACAATATTTTCTTACTTGTCTCACTAGCTAGTGGCAAGTGAACTACATTCTATGTGCCACATAGGATCATAAATGGGACAATAAATTCACTCTAGATGAATAGGGGTGTATTAGGACCTTTTCAAAGTTTTAGTGTCTTTTTAAAAAAAGTATTATAGTTGAATAGGGTAATGATGTATTTCATCAAAAAAATTCAAACATTCATCTTGAACTTTGAACAATTTAATTATTTTGAACAATGAAAAAAGCTCAAAAATTCAGTTCATTTGGAATAGAGTGAGTAATATTTAAAATATATTATCCTCTTCGAAATTAAGGCTTAAATATCATAAGATTGAACTCAATTCAATTTATCTTGAGTCCAACCCTTAAAATCCTGGGCTGATTGGAGCGAGTTACCTATATTTGGGCTCATTATTGACACCCCTAGGTTATAGTATAATTAAATATTTGTTAAATAAAGAAATGTGTAGATTAACTAAAAAACATGTCATATAACTCGGAATAGAGGCAGCAAAATGTTTGTTGGTTAGTTAAAATAAAGTTATTTACCTATACAATTTAATATGATATTTGATTTATAATTTAGAACTTTGTATAATTAATATAGGTATAAATTACGAGATAAAATATTAACATTTACATAATTTTTGGGAACTATCTAACTACCTTTCGAAAAAGGCTTAAAATACCCTTGAAGTATTGGAATGGCACAAAATTACCCTTCATTCATCTATTGGCTCCAAAATGCCCTTTTCATCCACCTATTGGCTCCAAAACACCCTTGTCATCCACCTTTGGGTTCAAAATTGACCACTTCTTTAATTGTTTTAAAATTAAACTCTTTAAATATTTTAAAAAATACTTGGCGTTCAACTATTGGTTATAATTTAATTTATTAATATAATTTACAAACCAACCCACTACCTACTCATTACTAACTAAACCTCACCCAATTAATAATCCAATTATAATATCAAAATCGTCATAAACAATACTAAAACACAACAAAAATTATAGATTCCTGAAAATGACATCAAAAATTATTTGAGTCCGAATCGAAGCCCCAATTAAATTTAAGTTGAGCCGCTTATTTAGGAGGACACTTTTAATAGGATTCTCTTTCAAGATTGAATTAGAAATTTGTGATTAAATGTAAAGAACTAATATCTCCCAAATTAATTCATGCACTTTTTTTTAAATATAATATTATTAAAACCTTTAATATATTATTTTGAAAAAAAGTTACCTATGAAGTAACATCGCATAAGTGAGACGTAAAAATAATTAAGATGTCACGACCCAAAACCGGGGCCGCGACTGGCACCCACAATTTCCCTCCTATGTGAGCGAACCAACCAATCTAACCCTTATCATTTTAACATATATCAACAGAAAATAATGCGGAAGACTTAAACTCATTAAATAAAA
>NC_028648.1:58598419-58599631 GCF_001406875.1 Solanum pennellii
TTAAGGAAAGAATAGTCCAATGCGTCCCTTAAAACGTGTGAAGAAATCCGATTCTGCCTGGGACTTGCGCAACCTGTGACGGGCCGTCGTGCCTGCGACGGTCCGTCACAATGGTCGTCGCAACCTCCCACAATCCAGGTGGACTGTGACGGCCCGTCACACCTGTGACGGTCCGTCCTGCACCTCCGTCCTGACGGTCAGAGACTCGTTTCCCGTACCAATTTCTCAAGAGTTGAAGTGTTTTGCAACGGGAGCTTACGACGGCTCGTCGTGGATGTGACGGCACGTCCTGCAGGTCCGTCACCGATTACAGAGAGTCGATTTTCAGTACCCAATTTCAGAATTTCTAAGTATGCTGAAACGAGACATCTGTGACGGGCCGTCGTGCCTATGACGGTCCGTCGTGATGTCCGTAATCTTAGCCAGTTTTTCCAGAAATAATTCTGCTGCTCAAAACGACTAAACAGGTCGTTACATAAGATGAACATAGTCAGACTTTTAAGTTTATCGGTAATTTTAATTTAGACACTTGAATGTATGATAATTTAGTTCTATAGATATTTTCGCCTCAAATTTTTAAAAATACTCAATTGATTTGCATTAATAATGTGACAAGTTTATTTATTTGGAGGGGTTTGATTAGTAATGGGTGGGTAGTGGATTGATTTATAAATTATGCTAATAAGTTAAATTATAACGAAAAGTTGAGCGCCACGTATTTTAAAAAATATTTAAAATGTTTAAATATAAAACCGTTAAATTAGTGGTCAATTTTGAATCAAAAGGTGGATGACAAAGGTATTTTTGACCCAATAGGTGAATGGGAAAGGTATTTTAGAGTCAATAGATGGATGAAGGGTAATTTTATACCATTTCCAATACTTTAAGGGTATTATAGACCCATTTCCGAACTGTCTTTGATAGTACAGTCAATTAATGCTAAATTAAATGTTGTTCCAACAGTGATATGTTGAAGTTTTACCCTCTTCTTAAAATGTCTGGTCATCAAGTTACCATCAACAACAATAATAGTTATATAGGGTCGTCTAGTTTGCAAATAAAATTATAGGTTTTGAATTACAATTTTGGAATTATTTTAATTCATCTAAGAAGTAAGATAAAATAATAGTAGTAAATTGAATAGGATAAGATAGAATATCCAAGATTAAGACTGAGTAAATCATATCATATCATATTTTATATATATATATA
>NC_028648.1:58599987-58617976 GCF_001406875.1 Solanum pennellii
ATATATAAAATATGATATGATATGATTTACTCAGTCTTAATCTTGGATATTCTATCTTATCCTATTCAATTTACTACTATTATTTTATCTTACTTCTTAGATGAATTAATATAATTCCAACTTTAAAGTTGAATTACTATTATATCCTTATACTAAAATAAAATGTTCTATATCTAATTAATTAATTATTAAATAGTTACATCTTATCTTTTTTTTTCCTTTTCATAATATTAATTGTTACCTCTTTTATTGTTCATATCTAATTCTATTAATTTAAAAGGTCCTTAATAGTCTATTTAAGAAATATTGCAGTTTGAGAATCCGATTAATATTTGTACAGTTGCATACATTTACCTTAGTAATTTTATTTTATTTTTCTCTCATTTATACGTTATATTAACTAACCCAAAATACATTATTTTTCTATCAAATATTTTTATATTACAAATCATTTATAAGTCGTTTCACTATCCTTAATTTAAAAGTTGAAAAGATTAAAAAGATAATCACATTTAATAATATTCTGTTTAATTAATTAATCATACTCATCAAAAGTTGAAAATAAAAATATGTTTTTCATTAACTTTTAAAATTAAATTAATAGACTTTTAAACAAAATACATTGAATTTGAATCTGGAAAGTTGTTACATATTTCCACATTTATTGAAAGTTTTAGTTTATTAGTTATTACTTCAATTAAAATGTTTAATTCCTCTCATCTTCCATGGAAGTAATATTATTAAATTTTCATATTCTTTAAAGGATTCTATAAATTTGGATAGAAATTTATATTATTCATCACATAAGCAAATGATCTATCACACTCAAAGTAAAAATCATCTTATATGTTTTATATTCATAGCTTCTATAAGCTTTTCATTGTCATGCATTCATCACCCATTTCCTACTTTTGGGGTTCAGTTACAAAACAATATTGTGTTTTGGATTTAAGAGATATGTTGCTTCGTTGTGGAAATGTTGGAGGCAAAACACATTGTATCCCTTCTTTCGATTTTGATAATGTCTTATTTTAGTACGAAAAATAGGCCGAAAACAATATTTATGTATAAATATTCTTAATAATTTTTCAATTTATATGATTAAACTTCTTTCAAGATCCGTTGTATTGTTATTTGTGTATTTTTGTTTTTACTAATATTTTTCTTAGTTATCTTGCTCAATAGATCCTTCTTTTTGTGTGTACATATATTTTCACTTTATTTATTGATTTTGTATTTTATTATAAGTTTTTTGAATTGCAATTATTTTCGTCTTTTGATAGATTTTTTATTATATTCTCTGGTATAAACTTAAGAAGAAGTATTAAGTCCACTTCACTTTTGTATTTCTATCATCTTATAATTCTTATAATTTATGTAAAATCAATTTATTGATCATATTTTCCATCATTAACATGGTTAAGATATATTTATTCATTATAACGTCTTTAATAATTTTGTTAGATATGCTTGCATTTATTAAATTTAAAGCAAGAGTTAATTACTACATTACATACTATATGTTATATTATCTTAATTAGTTTATATTTTTCAACAACTTATTATTTTGCAAGCAAATTACCAAAACAATGAAAAGAATAAATTGACACTTTCTTAATTTTGCATAAAACAACATATACAAAAGAATAATATAATTAATAATTATCAACATTAGATTAGACCTGTATGAATATGTATAACAGTAAAGAGTTGCATGTTTTCGAAACTAGTTACTCTATTTAAGTGAGGGTATAAATTTAACATGGACAAAAATATTAACAAAGGCATTGTACTATATCAATTTGAATTAATCAGAAGCAGAATATATAAGTATTATATATCAGCTCAAAAATATATTAAAAAAAGTTATTTCTAAATAAAAAGTAAACTAACATCCTAAGTCTGCTAGCTTTCAGTAGATGAAAATGCTACATAAATGTAATTTCACATTTCTTATGATGAGTAATTACAACATGAACTTCATTAGTTTCAACTTTAGCTGAAACACTAACAAGGATCGTGGTGAAGTTTGGACACCTTTCGTTGAAAAATTATGTTATATATATACGTCAAATTCTACATTTAAAGCATATATATTTAAAGTTGGACACCCTGAATAAATGTTATGTCTTTGGCGTGGTGATATGGGTGTCTATTTGAATAAAGGAGTTCCAGGTTCACCAACAAGGTTGTGGGGGAATGGTAAGGAGTACAAGGGTTGTGGTGGAGTGATAAGTACTCCTTTATCCTTAATCAAGAGGTATTGGGTTTGAGTCTCTTTGGGTACGGAGTGTCGGAGTCGTAGTAATATTTGAGTGTTTTAGCTAAAAGTTTTTTATTTTCTCATTTTGTATTAACGTTGAAGCATGATTAATTTAGATTCGCATCAAAAAGTTACCAGATGGTGCAAGAAAGCTGGCTATTCAAGGTCAGTGACTTCTTTGCTAAAGAGACCTCTTCAAGTGGAACTAGTACGAAGATATAGCCTTACTTGGCCAACCGGGCTTGAACACACTATCTTAAGGAATATTTATGATTTCTTAACTATTAGACTAAACCTTTCACGTGTATCAAGGGTTGTCAATACTTTTAGATGTATTTATTATACCAAAATTTGATCTCTATATACAATGTATTTTTCGGCGAACCCCTTGACCAAGTGTGGGTCCACCCTGGATACGACATTGTAAGTTTTTGTTAGTTGAAGCATAACCAAAATTTGACCCCTATATACAATGTAACTTTCTGACGGCTCAGCACCCCTTGACCAAGTGTGGGTCCATCCCTGGATACGAGAATGTAAGTTTTTAGTATATCATTTTAGCCATTCTGTCGTTAGATTCATGTCTGTCTCGGCTTGGTTAGGTTCAGCTTTGCTTTTGTAACTCTTTGGATGTTATGTGTTTTAAATAGTTTTTAGAACTTTGGGATATAAATTATGCTTCTTTAAAAAGTCAAATATTTCTCACAAAAATTATAATCAAAACACATAATGAAACTTCACCCAAAAATGACCAGTCAAAAGAATATTTGAGAATCTATAGCCAAACTCTAGCTTCATCTTAAATATTCAAATTCAGTATAAATAAGTCATATCTTGCTATTTACTAATCCATCATTTGTGGATTTCCAGACAACACATTTGACAAAATGAACCTAGCATTTTGTGCTTCCACAGAAAGAATACCATGATTAACGGGATAAACTTGTTGACGATTTCCCTTAAAATTGTACGACGAAAATTGGCATTTTGGCAAACGATCCACTTAATCTATTTTGAGTTCTCCAAATCTCTCCTTCTCCTCATGCAATGTGTTAAATACAGAAGTCAGCTCTGGGAATGCGGACACCAGTAATAGCTCGAGAAGATCAAGGACTAACTGCTTCATACACACAGATGACTGTACAAGAAAAATAAAGTCAAGTTAGAAGAGGTCAAACACAGAAAGTAAGACAGATGAAAGAAGTTAATACGGTATGATCATATTAACTAGTTTCCTGAACACAATGACGTGGTGATTGATTACCTGGATGAAGTAATAAAGATCCTTTGCACACTGTTCGTATTCTTTGTGACCAACAAGTCCTACAATAGCAGCTGGTGCCTTATCTGCAAATGATAATAGGAGTCGAACAATTGCTGAGTACGGAAAAAAGAAAATGAGTAGAGTTGAATGCATATATCCAACAGAATATGGTAAAAGAACCAACCAATCATTAGCTCATAAACAAATTTTGCACGTTGCTCTGCTTCTAGTTTCTGCATCTCATCCAGTTTCTGTGAATTCTCCAGCCTGGGCGAAGATAATGGAGTTGAAGGTTGGCCTGGAGGACAATTAGGGGATGAGGTGGGTGCAGGATGTTGACGTGCTGGGTGCTTTGTGATGAATATACCATCCGGCCAGAGAATCTACATGGAGCACAAAGAGTTAACCGATACTTAGTCCAACATTGAAATCTTGGCTGTCCAGAGTCATGGGAAACTGCATTAAAACGATTTTAAAGAAGCATGCACCAGCTCTTTCATTTGAATCAATAAAGCAAGTTAGATGATGACTGATGACAGCACATACTCCAGTGCCCTGTCTCCACCTCCTAAAAGGGGAGAAAGAACATAGAGCACAATCAGAAAAAGAACAAAAAGACACAAGAATTTCCCGAACAAAAATATGTTGAGAGCTAACGACACTTATCCAGGAGCCAAAAACATTACTATCCCACATGCAAATAAATTTTGTCATTATCACCTCTCTTTCTTGAAAAATAAACAAATGGGCACTTGAACAATACCTGCTCAACACGTTGGATACCTGCTGCAACTACTGAACCCCTGCGCAGACGCTGGATTTTCTCAATCAGCCAATCATCAAATGCATCACCCATTCCTAGTTGTAAAACCTGTTTAGCCACCCAGAATGCATTCCTCCTAAAATGAAGTCCATGACACAAGTGCATTTAAAAACAAGTCCAAGAGCATAATTTGATAGTCACATATGTAAATACTACCTGATCCATCCACCATCTTGGAGCTGAAAAATGACGTCGACAAGATCTAATATAGGCACAGTTAAATTTGGTGGCACCCACTACAGTGAAATAAAAATGAGGTTTAGAGCCATTTAGAAATTACATCAAATATAAAAGCATCCTTGAATAAATGAACCTTCTCATCTTCCCATAATCGATGAATCGGAAGCAATATATTCTTTAGAGTTCAATAGTGCAAGGAGGTATATTCTTTCCAAATTAGACAAGTAACTACCTCACTGGGAAAGGTAGGATCCACGGTAGCAGCAACAAGAGATTCAGGTGATGCAAGTGAGTTAGTTTCAACTGATTTTGATGTCGTCTGCATGTTTGGGGTTGATTTTCTATTTGCATGCACCTTGTTGTCACTATTTGAATCCTCAAAAGTTTCTGTGAGAGGTCTTTTTGGAGGAGAGAGTGCAACATAATCTTTCCTGAACCTTGATTCATGTCCTGCATGATCGTGTTCTATCCTTGAAGTCAGATTCTTGCTTTCAGTATTAGAATGCTTCCCCTTGGAGGATAACAGATCAGTTCGAGGGCTTATACCATGCGGAGGTTCTTTACTCTTTTGGCGTACAGTCCTGTCCAGGTCAGCTGAAATCCAGTATCCATATAAACTATTTATAACTAACACACAGGACGATGCCCCACCCCTTTTCCCTCTCATCATGCTAACTCAGATTACTCACCCTGTAATGTTTCAATTATGGACAAGGAGTTTGAGAAGCTATATGTCTGCATAGCAAAACAAAGGAACAGAGAAAGAATGTAAAATCAACTCTCTTTGTTCTAAAGCCTATCCAGAGTAAGAAACTGTAAACTGACAATGTTTTCAACCTGTGAATCCACACTGAGGAAGTCCCATACTTCGATGGAGTTGGAAACAGTTGGGAGCAGCAAAAGTTTCTAAGGGAAGCAGAAACAGAAGCCAAAAAAATACAAAGACAACATTAGACAAATGAAATAAAAGCAAAGTAGTAGATAAAAGTGAACAAGATCTTTTAGAGGACTATATACCAAAACGCAGTTTCCTGATTAATCTTAACCTTCTCTTGGCAACCCATGACGTCCAAATAGCACTGGAACTAGTAAAGGTATTTTATTGATTTCAGGAATATGAAAGACAATTCTTGGCAGATATGAAAGTCCAAGTACTACTACAGAACTAAGACCAAGATTAAGTGCTATGATAAACGCAAAGTATAACATATTTAAAGGAGTGAAAGAGTAACATTTCAACATTATTTAGATATCATAGCAAATGCATCGAACAAGATGTCACTATGATCTGGAAGAAAGTAATATTGATTGCTAAAGGAAGGGACAGTCATGTGCCATCTATTAAAGTATCACCTTCAAATATATGTCAAGTGATTTGCACCGTTCTCGAATGACAGGAACATCCAGACTTGAAGAGAGGAAATGCTTGGGAGGTAAATGAAGATTGTACTCCGGAAACTCCTTAAGACGCCAGTGTAGCTCCTCAAAATGTTGAAACCTGCAACTAGCAGCCTAAATTTTAATTTGATGCAAGGGATTCTTGAGATCATAATCTTACAAAAGAGTGATCATCACCCCGCCTAACAAAAGAAAGTTCAAATCACTCTACCTTCTTTTGATAGACCAACTATTGTTGTTCATGTCTGTAACAGATATGGAATAAACAGCAAAAGTTTTGGAGCCACTTCTTACGATATTAGCACTCAGGACCTGCAACAGAGAAAAAGCTTATTCAGTAGACGTCCAAGATCATCCGAGTTAATCCTTAAGTAGGTAACATGGACAAAAGGATGACAATCAAATTCATACCTCACTTCTTAATTTCAAAAAAGAATCAGCAATTATAGAACCTGTTGTAGAATAAGGACCCATACTATGAATTTCCGAAAAGCTTCTTGACGATACATATGATGATGTGTTAGTGTCACTAGAAATTCTACTGAATATTTCTGTCTCAGAGTCATCACTTGGACCATCCGGTTTCACATTTTCTTTGGATTTTAATATATCTTGTCCATCTCCCTGTAAGAAGCTGGTTCTTTGTGTCTCTTGCCACAAGTCTTCCGTTTGGTTGCTTAATCTAGACCTTTTCCGTCCAGACAGTACTCTATTTAAGTGTTTAGAGCGAATATGTGTTTTACTAGCTTTTCCATTTCTTCTCTTATGGCCTTCATTATTTTCAAGTGGATGATGAATGTGATTGACATTCCTTATATTTTTCCCATCCCACACTTGAGTTCCTGGAGAGTCAAAACCAGTCACACTGCTGGGTTCTTCATCTTCAGTAGTGTAAGAACTAGTGCTCTCTGATTCATCCTCATCTGAGCTATGTTCATTTTCCTCTTGATACGAGTAATCTGGAGGATAAATTGGTCTTTTCAAATCACCTTGCGAGGGAGCATTGTCCTTCACATAATGCTTAGCTCCAACCTTGTTTTCTCTCTCACTCTCTTTCTGTTTAGCTTCCTTTGAGTGTCCTGGCGATTTTGGTGCACTTACCAACGAACTCTTCTTGAGTTTATCAGATGCTAGATTGGCCTCTTCTTTCCGTTTATAGTTTCTGCCTTTTGCCCATATATTGTCTAAATTTTCAGGGGCCAGGGCTTCAGTCTTTCTACGAGAAAGCAAATCTAGCCTTTCACCCCACTCTCCTCCAGAGTGGTGTCTATGAATACCTTTTCCGTCATCTGCATCGGCTTGTGATGGCAAAGAACTCCAAGAACGAGTAGACCGAGCATCAAGTGAAAGCAAAGGGTCCAACAACAAATCTGTTCCATTCATAGTGTTCATGGCATGCTCCTCAGTGTTATTAGGTTGGTCATTTTTTAGTTGTACAAGCTCTACGCCCTTGGCAGAAGGATCTAAAACCCGAGAAAAATGATCTGCTGATATTTTACCAGATCCAACCGGCCTGGACTGTGGTTCAGTTTCTGCTGCTGTGTTCCCTTTATCACCCTTCTTTACAGAAACAACTAGAGACTCAATCCTCTCGTTGATGAACCTGACAAAAGTTATTGAACAAGTGAAGAGCAGAACAAAATTTGACTACAACAAGCAAGATCTAGGAAACTGTTACCTTGGATTAGCTATATTTAATACTGGTCGCATTACAACACAAGCAAGAAGCTCCCTGACAATGTTGTGGAATAAAGAGCACTGTGCATCCTCTGACTGAAAAGTGTATGAAATGAGACCATCCATAAGATGCTGGAGTACCTGCAGATCAAGAAGACTAATATAAGATAAATAAAACATCCGGACCAAAAGGGCTTCTAGAAATCAATTGATTATCAGTTGTTAAGAGATAATAAAAATGAAATTACTTTGTGCTCAGCCTCCGGAGAAAACAAAGCAGGATGTAATTTGTTGTCTGCAGCCAACACCAGTTTAAGCTCCACATCTAGCTCTTCAATTGTCAAAGAAATTGGGCGTTTCTTCTGAATCTTTATTTTGCTTGCACGAAACAGCTCCAAGTGAGTGCGT
The DNA here is from genome assembly GCF_001406875.1 of Solanum pennellii. NCBI lineage: Eukaryota > Viridiplantae > Streptophyta > Magnoliopsida > Solanales > Solanaceae > Solanum > Solanum pennellii. The sequence goes on from NC_028648.1 coordinate 58,608,001, forward strand.
ATTAGATTGATAATATCTCTGCATGTGTTCAGTTGAATGAATTCTTTAAGATAAAAAGTTAAGGTAAAGAGGAAATCTTCAGCAACATCCAGGAACTAAAATTTTAAACCTTGTGATGAGATCTATAAGATTAATAGTTCTCATGCGACGTGAAATTTCCCCTAGTACACCATTCATGATCTGCACAAGTTCCTCGGGACCCTGTGTATCAGAGGTTATGCGGGAGTACCAGAGATCTGTGACCCACTCAGAAACTATATGCCTGGTGAAGTGATCTATTGCTTCTTCGACAGCAGGTGAATTTACTTTCTTCCTCCAGGTGGACTTCTCATTAAGTGTTCTTGGAATATCAATATGTTTCCTCTGAAAAGTGCTGTTTGATATGGATGACTTACTTTTATATGTTACAGCTTTCATCCGCGCGTCAAAATCAAGAGACAGATAACGAAGGGAAACAATAAAGAGTGCGGCTACAGGCAAGTTGACAAAAACTGAGGAGCTCGTCACTGCGAAGCAAAACAAGGGGAAAATGACAATTTAGGTTTATAAGGCCTGTCGTCATAGTATGTCTAAAGAATAGTCAACTGTAAGTTTAATCCAGATATTGGAACCAACGGATTGCAAACATTCAGCCTTCATCCCACTGCAGTTTTAAAAAAAAAAAAAAGTATCTCTCAAAGATGCATGTAGCTTACAGAGAGAAATTTGTCATGACAGACATACAGAAGTGTAGGTTCTTAGACTTAGCTCCTACATAGGCAGCTACAATACAAGAAACTTTATACTGGGAAACACTAGAAGCGGTGAAGTACAGCAATTGCATCAACAATTGTTCCGGTACATCAATTAAGTAGTTTACAGCATCATACTCAATCCCAAGACAGATGGCCATCACAACTACAGAAATGCTCGAACATTATTAAAAAATGATTTCTCTGAGCACAAAGAAGAAGGATCAAATCCTTCAATAAACTTTGGTAAAGTCTTACGGCAACAGATTGTTTCCTGCTTTAGCACACATTTTATTTCAAGAGAAGATACTAAGATAAATAGACATTTATATAGAATTAAATCGAGGGAAAATGCACACACATTGTATAAAAACATATCTTCATGCCTATTGCTTGACCAGTAGGGGTGGAACTCCAATATGGCTTATGGGGTACAGCCAAACCCAATAGCTTTGGTCCAACCCCGGTATTTATCTTAAAAAATTCATTGAATATGCACAAATTATTAATTTAGAACTCAATAACTTAAAAGAACTAGAATCCTGAACCCATAAGCTTCAAATCCTGGCTCTACCTTTGTTGACCAATCATGCATGTCTTCACAATTGTATTAAGTTGTTAGTCATCGGTCATAATTTAAAGGAGGACACTTCCACTTGCGCTTTACCTCTTAGTTCCTCCAATTTTAAGCTTCGCAACTTTGATCTATGACATATTAAGTAGTCAGAAAAGTTGCAAAGAAATACTCCCTGCGAGTCAGACAACATTTGGCTTCTTTTACTGCCTTGCACTCATAAATATCTTAGGTTTTATTCTTTCTTCACATTGGCTTCCATGCCTTCCTGCATCAAATCTATTGGTTGAATCATTGTGGACCTTGAAATGGTATCCATATAGTAAATTGTAAGAGAACTGTGAATCCTATGTGTCGTGCCGATCGCCACAAGAATAGTTATCCATAATTACTTCCAGCCTTTAGGAACTTTTTCTTGATAGTTTTAATGTTTTCATCTTCTTTTATTCACCTAACTTTATGGATTTTTCTCTAGCCAGCCTGATAAAAATGGGACTTCTTGAAGTCTAATATAATTTCTCATAGAAGTTAGTGTGCTAATTTTGATGATGTGTATGTATTATGCAGGCTGGAAAGGAACTCAAGAAAGAATCCTGTAAAGCGGCACAAAAGGAAAAAGAAACAAGCAAGCTGTAAGTTGATTACAATCAACAGGAAGATCCCAACAAGCAAGTTGTAAATTGATTAGAATCAACGGGAAGACCTCTTATCTATCAATCAAAGGAAACTATTAAAAATAACTGATACCATCACAAATCAAGGAGAACTCAAAAGTAAGCTATCAAGAACCCATCAATAAAGAAGAAATCATGACACAGACCAAGATGCAGATCTCATTTGGAGTCCCTAAATCTTGTTTGGAGAGAATTGCTCCACAAAGCTGATCAATGGATTAATTGATTGAAAGTCAATAAAGACCTTATTCTTGGAAACAGGACCCTCCTTCCTTCTCCAAGAATCAAATCTCTTGGGTTGTCATCTCTTCTAAAAAAAAACCTTCAGTCTGATCATCCACCTCTATAAGAAGGTCACTGAAGAAAGAAGAAGATATACAATACATCTGAACCATCTCACAAGCTCTATTCTACTTTTAGCAAGCATTGTTTTTCCGAGTGGTGTACTAAAAAAAGAAGAGAGAAAAATATTGTTGGTAAGGCTTTGTATCAAAAGATTGAAAAAAGAAATGAATGTAGATTTAGGAGCTATACTCGACAAGCACTGTATAAGTTCAACAATTTTTCGAACTCCATACATTTTATTAGTAATTATTATCTTCTCAATCTCTGTTTTCACATAGAGTTAAAGTACGTGACGGCAAAAGCACTAGATCATAACGTAAGCATCAATAGTATCTATGCATGGTCTAGCGCAAATCTAGAACAAAAGGAACAGTATCTTCTGCAACAACAACATACCCAATGTAAGCTGCAACTGCACTGTGTCCTGTCTAATCACTTCTCCGTTATACTTCTCCGACTTACCTCTAGCTAAACTGAAACCATCTACGCCAACCTCTCACACCTCCGCAATTGGGCATCCATGCATCTTCTCTTAACATGTTTGAATCATCTCAATCTCGCTTTCGCATCTTGTCTTTCATTGAGGTCACTCCTACTTTGTTTTGGATATCTTCATTTCTAATCCGATCTCTCCTAGTGTTCCCACACATCCACTGCAGCTTCCTCATTTTTACAATTTTCATCTTCTGAACGTGAGAGTTTTTGCTTGACCAAGACTCTACCCCATACAATATAGTTGGTTGAACCACTACACTGTAGAACTTGCCTTAAAGTTCTGGTAACACCTACTTATTACACAATACTACAAATGCAAGCCTCCACTTATCTACACTGCATTAATATGATGTGTCACATCATCATCAATCTCCTCATTTCCTTGGATACCGAGACCCAAAATACATTAAACTTTGGATGGCATGTGCATCATGTCTCGCTTGCATACCAGCTCAGGTTATAGAAGGGAGTAACATACAAGATCTGACTTTTTCCAACTACTTCATTTTATTTTTTTGCACAGGATTCCTTCTAGTGAAGAGAGAACTCTTGAATTTCTTTCTATCAACATGCATGGGATCCCTAGTACTTTCCTCAGCATGTAGTATGTTTCGGTAGAAATCATATTTATCTAGCTCACAACCAGCAAATGTTGATACACGAGCAGGAAGTTGATCACATTTTGAATGAATAAACTTGTGTGATCAGAAGAGGCAGAATCAGGATTTGAAACTTATGGGTTCGGGATTTAGTCCTTTCGAGTTATTGAGTTCAAAGTTAATAATTTAGACATAATAAATGATTTTTTAAGACAAATAATCAATCACCTGTGGTCAGGAATCTAATCCTATTGTTAACTGGGTGCACTCCTCCGTCGAAGTGCTCTTACAAGGTAACATTGTAACAACCCAATTCACACAAGGTAGCAAATTCAAAGTCCAGCAGATCGAGCCGATACAGGTCAATATACTTATGCAGCAGTTCTTTTCTTTTCTCCTTCTTTGGTTTACCAAGTTTATAACATCTACATTTAGTAACTCATTCCTCTAATGATTTAGCTAGTTTATCAAGTCTTCTAGGGAATTCTCGATTAAAGTGATCCTACATTGTCATTTCATAGCTAGTTTCAGCAGTCACTCATTGATTCTTGGGCCTTTCGAGTCACACGAGCTCATTGTAGCACATTCAAACCACCAAAGAAGCTGCATTTCTCTCTCCTTACTGAAGTAATTTAAAAAGATTTTGCAAGGTCAAAAAGGAGAGGGAGGCCTAAAAGAGCCACTCTACAGTTACATACTTCGCATCCATTATTAAAATCCTCATCACAACCAAAATAAGTAACCTTAGAATCCATCCCTACTTGTACATGAAAGACCTTGGATCAGAAAAATTAGTATGGAATGTCATACCCTAGTCTGAGCCTTCAAATCAATCAAATCCTTACTTCAAGTACATCTACACAAGGTAGGCCCCTCATCAGCGCGGCGGAACCAGGATTTTCATTAATAGTAATCAAAACTACTTAAAAGTAAATACACAAAGAAATTCAATATCTACTACATATATACACAAAAAATAATAATTTTAACCTTGTATAAACAACAGCGATAGAGGATTACGGTAAAACTACAATAGCTCTAGAAAATAAAAATGAACACTCACGAGACATTAAATAGGAGAGCCCAATAGCACATATGACTAAGAAAACAACTCTCTTCTTAGCTTCTTCAACAAGGTCTCGAACAGTCACCGATTGCCTTTCGGTGCTCATTTTTTGTGCTTTTTCAAATCAAATCCTTCACAATTATCATCGATTACCTAATTGACCACACAATTACAGCAGCAACAATTACTATAACTCAGTCACAAACAAGCTGAATTTGATCTTTCAACAATAGAGATGATCATACTGTTGAATTTTTGATGATTTTGTAATTTTCAATATGATGAAATTGAATGTGTGGAAATGTTGAGAAGGAGGTGGAGTAGCGATAGGTAGGTATCCGTTCTAATAATTACTTCGTGTCATTTGTGAGTTTTTGTCTAAAAGCATCCTTTAATTATACGTCAAATTTAAATTATACCTTTAAAATATTATTTTTAGCAAAAAATATCTTTTAATTATATCCAAACTTAAAATATATTCTTAATGTATCATTTTCAATAGAAAACATTCTTCGAGTATTTCTAAGTAAACAACTTTCCTCCTTTTGTAAGATATTATCAAAAAACTAAGGAATCTTACAAAAATATGAGCAGTTAAGTGACTATCAACAAAATTTATTATGCATAATTTCATTACTTTCTATCAAAAGTTCTTGAATAATATAAAAAATCTTCGACACTATTGCTTATGAAACTAAAAATAATTGAAAGGTGTGAGCGTACATGATTTGACTTTTTCATAACGAAAAGAAGTTGGAGATTAATTATTTTTATCTTTTTCTTAACCAATTAAATTAATAGATTTTTGGGTCAATCTAATATCGAAGTGACCTGATTATGTTTCGTATTTGAATTTCATTCTACATCCTTAGAATGGGAAGTCTCCAACAAATGTCACTTCTAGCATATTCAATTGAGAAAACACATATTTAAACTAGTAATATTTTTAATTAAAATTATATGAAAAATTAATGAAAAAATCGGTCAAGTTAAAAATTTTTGCATAATTGTTAACTCAATTACGAAAAAAATAATATTCTTGGCATATCTAAGAATAATAATTAGGAAGGGACAATTTATTTTTGTGGGATATATCAATTAGTTTTCTGATAAATTCAAGTAGAAAGGTGAAAATTGTTACTTTAAAATACTTGAAGAATATTTTTATGATTAAAATGATACTTTAAGAATGTAGTTTGAGATATAGTTTAAGGATGAGTTTGACCAAAAACTTAAAATAATTAATCTCCAACTTCTTCCGTTACGAAAAAGACAAATCATGTACGCTCACACCTTCCAATCATTTTTAGTTTCCATAAGTAATAGTGTCTAAGATTTTTTATATTTTTCAAGAACTTTTGATAGAAAGTAATGAAATTATGCATAATAACTTTTGTTGATAGTCACGTTAATTGCTCATGTTTTCGTAAGATCCCTTAGTTTTTTGACAATATTTAACAAAAGGATGAAAGTTGTTCAGTTACAAATATTTAAAGGATGTTTTCTGCTAAAAATGATACTTTAAGGATGTAGTTTAAGTTTGGGGAATAGTTAAAGGATATTTTCTGCTAAAAATGATACTTTAAGGATGTAGTTTAAGTTTGAGGTATAGTTGAAGGATGTTTTTGGCCAAAAACTCTGCCATTTGCTTTCGATTTTACTTCTAAACTCGATTTGAATTACTAAATATTCATTCACTTGGTTAATTGATTTGAAATATATTTCGTTAGAAAAGTTTGATATTCAAAAGATAATCAATTTAATTTTCTTTTATAAATTCGAATAAAAAAATCTCACTCATTCAAATTTATGTAATTTAACAATATTTTTAAAATAATGATAAAAAATAAAACGATTCTCGATAATAATATTATCACGAAACAAAAAAATAGAAAGAAATTTTATTATAAAAATTAAAATTAATGTCTAAACTCATACAAAATAATATATGTGTTAATACATTTCAATCGATTAATTAATGGATGAATATTAAAAAGTAATACAAATACCTATTGTTTTATTAAATATTAAAAGATTTTATTGCATTATAATCATAAAAGAATAGTTTTCTTTTTAATCATCACCCTATTTGCCTTTGATTGTTGATTTTTGGTCGAGCATAGCTATTTTTTGTTTTTATTTTTCCACTTTGGAATTTTCCATCCTATCTTTATTCTTTTGTACCTAATCAAAATACATCAATTTCAGGTAAATTTTTGAATCAGGGTTCATCTATTATATGTACTCCATCTTTTAGGGGTCATTTGGTAGAGAAAAGAGTTATATCTCAAGATTATTAATAATGAGATTGTTATGCATGTTGTAATTATAATGACAAAGTTATTGATTTAAAATAAATAAATTAGGCAAAAAATATTTTTAATTTTTACTCTGTCTTTGAACAAATAGTTTGGAAGAAATATTTTCAAAAAATTCGTTTTATAAGTAGATTGTTAAAGTAGTATAGGGACAAAAAAGAGACTTGTACATTGTGTTCATAAACTTTAGAAAGGTACTTTAGAGATGTTTGAAGTCTAGAGGTGTACATGCACGTGGCTTACATTAGGGCTATTAAGAAAATGTATGATAGAGCCAAAACTTGAGTTAGGATAGTAAGAGGTGATTTGGAGCACTTTCTGGTCATGGTGGGGTTGCACCAAGGATCAAAACTTAACTCATTTTTTTGGTCTCGGTGAATTAATGTATATATTGACACGATATATTCAACCGCAATGTCATGGTGTATGTTATTCCTAGATAACATATATATTGATTAATGAAACGCAACATAAACTTAATGATAGGATGGAAGTTTGGAGAGAGTATGAAGTCTAAAGATTCCAAGTTAAGTAGGATTAAGATAAAGTACTTGAAGTGACGTGACACATGCTACTGAGGTGGAAGTGACACCAATTCACTAGTTATTTAATTCCAAAGAGGTAGAAGTGATGATCAATCCACTAGTTATTTAATTCCAAAGAAAGAAAGTTACAACTTTATGGGTCTGTAATTCAAGGAGATTGGGCGATTAACAATGATATAGCGCACAATATTAGATCAGGGTAGGTGAAATTGGAAGTTCGCCTCTAAGGTATTGTGCAATAAAAATGTGTCGCCGAGTCTCAAAAGGTAAGTCTTACATAGTGATGGTTAGACTAATACGATTGTATATGGCGGTAGAATGCTCACTATTATATGGGATATAGTGCTGACAATTTCATGTTTTGAAGATGTAACATAGATAAGGGGAAGTGATTAGACAAGATACGAAAAAGGATACTCTAATGAATGTGTGAGTATCTTAGGAGAGATATGATTAAAAGCAAAATTATTCGATATAAAGTGGTGATGGCCTTCGTGGCAGACAAAAAGACAAAAACAAGGTTGAGATTGTTCGTATATATGAAGACAGGGTACAAAGATGTGTCAGCCAAAAGGTGTGAGAGATTGACTATAACAGGAATTAGGAAAAATATAGTATGGTGGAAGATTAAAAACTAAAGGTGAAGCGTGATTAGACAGAATATGTGATACATCTTCGGTATACAATTGCAATTTGTAGATTGGTAAGTAACTACACATCTACATTTGTATATTAAAAAAGGCATAATACATATATTGGACCTTAAACTTGGCTTCAAATTTTAATTTTGACTTCCAACTTTCATAATGCACAAACAGACACTTTAACTATCCAACTTTTAAATAAATAAACAAATGAGTCCTACATAGCACAATACACATAAGACATCACATAGGACAAAAAATGACACGTAGGATGACGCGTAGGACATGTGTGTCTATTTGTTCAACTTTATACAAGTTTAAGTGTCTACTTGTGCACACCCAAAATAGAAGGACATAAATGTAATTTAAAGCCAAGTTAAAGGACATATTTATGTAATATGTCATTAAAAAAAGAAGGCATTTAAAAGGATATGTCAGAGTAGTATTGATGAAGTAGGTGCAATTTATGGAAATTGGATAATTTTTAGAATATAAATCTCAATAAATATAAAGATATTGATATGGTATTTCTCCCTAATTTTTCTCAAGTTTTGGTAGATAAAACTATTCAATGGAGTAGATTTATTGGTAAAAAGTATTAACTACTAACTACTCAATGGAATAACCTAACTTCAATGCAAAATTTAAACACTATTGTTATTGAAAATGAAAAAACAAATAAATATTTGAACATAAAGAGCAAAAATAAGGAAATACTTTCAGTAACATTCTCTCATCTACAATACACAACCTGATGGGTTGTTTGATTTGTGAACAGATTATACTAGTAAAATAGTGTGATTATTATGACAAAATTAATTATTTAATGAATATGATATAAAAAATATTTGTTTTCTAAAAAAGTTACAACATAATTACTATTTTGCATAGAAGATGCTATACAAAAAAAAATACAATTATGATATATATAATTCCAAACTGCTTGTATCGAAATCAAAATTCAATCAAATACGAATGAAATAATTTTGTATTTTATCCTATAATTACTATCTCTTCATTCTTATAACCAAGTGTCCCCTTTGAAATTCACATGACCCTCTAAAACCATCTCTAACCCACTCTATTTTACTCTACATTTTCTATATTTAAAGAGTAAAATAGAAATGGGCACTCCAAATCATCTCCAAATCACTCTCTATTCTTCAAATTTAGAGAGTTGAATAGTAATTCTTTAAATTTGGAGAACAAAAATTCACACCCTCTATTTTACTTTTTTAATATTTTCTTATTTTCCAATGAATATATTATTTTACATATAGTTTCATTAATTAAATATCTAATATTCATAAGTCATTTTAAATGTAATATAATAGTTTTAAAAATATATTATTTAATATATACTACTTTAATTTCAAACTAATATATTTTTATAATTTTCATCAATAATAAAATTTTATTTTATTACTAATTTTCATTATAAAGATACACAAAATTAAACTAATATATGAAATTTTTAATTTAAATACAAGATGTTAGGTTATTAGCATTTTAATATTAATATTTAACATATTAAATTGCTTTATTTTGGAGTTATAAGAATGACCATTGGTAGACATTTGTGTTTTAAACTACCAATTTAATCATGCTTTTCATCTTTGACTTGGTAGCCATGTAATGCCATTACTTTTGGCTTTATTGGTTGAATTCATAGTGAGATAAAAACATTCCAATAAACATTGGAATGGATAACTTCTACATCATCCATTAGCATTGGTTATCCATCACTTTATTTCATTCTTAATTCCTCCATTACTCTTTGTAACCTATGTAACTCCTATTGTAACCTATGTAACCTATGAAACTCCTAAGGTCATTACCTTCACTATTTACTACCTCCATTATCTTCCTATTCATTGCTAGGAAGACTTCTTGTAGTATAAATAGTGGTGGTCTTCATTTGGTTTTATACACACAAAACACAAGAGAAAACAAAGAGTGAAAGAGTTAGTCTAAAAGAGAGTTCT
>NC_028648.1:58618403-58622585 GCF_001406875.1 Solanum pennellii
AGTCACATTATGTTGAGAAAATTTTGAAAAAATATAACTTTCATGATTGCAAGCATGTTGCTACTCTTTTTGAATTCAAGTGTTCACTTATTTCCTGTTGAAAGTGAAAATGATGTAATAAATCAAAAGGAATATGCTAGTATAATCGGAAGTTTGAGATATGTGACTGATTGCACTAGGCCTGATACTGCATATGCAGTAGGAGTACTTGACATGTTTACAAGCAAGCCAAGTAATGAACATTGGCATGCTATAACAAGAGTTATGAGATATTTAATTGAAACAAAAAATTGTGGTTTGTTCTATAAAAAATATCATGTTGTACTCGAAGGCTTTTGTGATGCGGATTGGAACACTTTGTCAGGTGATTCCTATTCTACCACTGGTTATGTCTTTACTTTAGGTGGTGGTGCTGTTTGTTGGAGATCAAAAAAGCAAACTATAATTGCTAATTCTACCATGGAGACTGAACTAATTGCTTTAGCTTCAGCTAGTGAGGAAGCAAATTGGTTAAGAGATTTATTGTTTCAAATTCCTTATTTTGAAAAATTAATTCCTCCTATTTTAATTCATTGTGATAGCACCGCTGCAGTTGGTAGAGCTCAAAATCGTTATTACAACGGTAAATCCAGACCTATAAGAAGAAAACATGGTAATGTAAGATCATATTTGACAAATGATACCATTAATGTTGATTATGTCAAATTTTGTGATAATCTTGCAGATCCTCTTACGAAGGCCTTAACAAGAGAAAAGGTCTGGAGCACATCAAGGGGGATGGAATTAAAGCCTACAAATCCTTGAGTCTTATATGAGGAAACTCAACCTCGGGACTAGAGATCCTATAACCAGGTTCAAGGGGAAAAACTAATCATATGATGACTTGTTGTGAAAAATGCACTATTTTTTCCCCTCCCTATGATGTAAGTGCATTATTTCCTGTAGATTGTGAAGGTTGAGTTGATAAAACTCTTAATGAATATCTGTAGCCCGTATGGGTGGAGTGTTAATCTTACAGGAGCACTCTCGACAGATTTCACCTATGTGATGTGTGGAAGTAGGTCGCTTCCTATGAGAATGAGGTTTATTCTCAAATGCAATCATGAAACCGGGATAGCACATGGCCATAACGTGCTGGCTGTTAAAGCTCATGTCAACATCTTGATTATTATGTGTGAGCAGTGATATTTTATTTCCCTTAAGCAGTCATAGTTCAAGTCTGAGACCACTACGACTCTGGAGTAAAAGTTATTGTTTCACTAAGTGGAGGTTCAATGCAGAGCACACCTTCATTATGCATAGTAGTCTTCCTTCAACTGATATACTCTCTTATCTAAATATCAAAATGAGTAAGGGATTGTTAGGTTATTGGCATTTTAATATTAATATTTAACATATTAAATTGCTTTATTTTGGAGTAATAAGAATGACCATTGGTAGACATTTGTGTTTTAAACTACCAATTTAATCATGCTTTTCATCTTTGACTTGGTAGCCATGTAATGCATTACTTTTGGCTTTATTGGTTGAATTCATAGTGAGATAAAAACATTCCAATAAACATTGGAATGGATAACTTCTACATCATCCATTAGCATTGGTTATCCATCACTTTATTTCATTCTTAATTCCTTTATTACTCTATGTAACCTATGTAACTCCGATTGTAACCTATGTAACTCCGATTGTAACCTATGTAACCTATAAAACTCCTAAGGCCATTACCTTCACTATTTACTACCTCTATTATCTTCCTATTCATTGCTAGGAAGATTTCTTGTAGTATAAATAGTGGTGGTCTTCATTTGGTTTTATACACACAAAACACAAGAGAAAACAAAGAGTGAAAGAGTTAGTCTAAGAGAGAGTTCTTATTAGTTGAAGGGAGGTGTTCTTTTTTGTGGAGCTTNTCTTTTTTGTGGAGCTTCGGACTCAACTCTTGTCCAGAGTTGTCGAGTTATACTTTTTGAAGGTTGTTGTATCCTGGAGGGGACAAGTTAAAGAGGACTACTGCTGGACCGGTGAAAACATTTGTTGTAGTGGTCTTGAATCTTCTTAAAGAGAGCGAGATGTCCGCGCCTCAGTCTGAAGAGATTAATTTCTTCATTTTATTTTCAATTGTAATCTTGCACTTTTATTATCTTGTAAGTTTTTTCACTAACAATTTTTAAGGAGATTCAATATGGCTACAATTGAAAAAACTGCGGATGTCAAGATGGGAGATCTTAACAAGCCATTTCGGTTCAATGGTAACCATTTCAAGAGATAGAAGGGTAAAGTACTTTTCTACTTAAGTCTTCTCAATGTTTCTTATGTATTAGCTGAGAAGAATCCAAATAAAGAAGACATCACCACTATGAATGATGATGAAACTATTTCTCATCTAGAGAAAGTGGAAAAGTACGATGGTGATTCCTATAAGTGTCGGTATTATCTTCTTAATTGTCTATCTGATAAATTTTATGATTATTATGATAGAACTTACTCTGGTGCAAAGAAAATTTGAAAGGCATTGTAGAGTAAGTATGATACCGAAGAGGCTAGAGCGAAAAAATATGCAGCTAGTAGATTTTTTCGTTTTCAAATGGTGGACAACAAATCAGTGGTAGATCAAGCTCAAGACTTCATCATGATTGTTGCAGAGCTTAGGTCCGAAGAGGTTAAAATTGGAGATAACCTTATTGTTAGTGGCATAGTGGATAAACTTCCACCTTCTTGGAAGGAATTTCAAAAAACTATGCGCCACAAACAAAAGGAAACCTCTCTTGAAATCTTGATAACGAAAATCCGCATGGAAGAAGAAGCAAGAGGCCAAGATGCACTTTTATAAACAGAAGAGAACAACATCACATCGAAGGTAAATTTAATTACTTCGAATAATGCTACTCCTAAAACTCACAAAAATACTTCTTTAAAGCCTAAGAAGAAAAAATTCAAGAAAAATAATGGTAGACCTCCCAAGAAATAAATTGACACCTTTCGAATTGTGGAATTGTTACAAGCCAAGTTTGGGATCTAAGAGTTTGGGGTTGTCTAGCCTTTGTGAGGTTAATGGATCCCAAGATTACAAAGTTGGGTAAGGAAGTTACTACTTGTGCTTTTTTTTTTGTTATGCTTCAAATAGTACAGTCTATAGATTTTTTAATCTTGAAGATAATATTGTAATAGAATCTGGTGATGCTATTTTTCATGAAAATAAATTTCTTTTTGATACTAAAAATAGTGGGGGTCAAAGGATTGAACAAAATATTTTGTCACTACCTAGTTCTTCTACTTCAACTTTGAAAAATAAAGAAGTTGGTGATTTTGAGTTAAGAAGAAGTAAAAGAGCTAGAGTAGAAAAAGATTTTGGTCCTGATTTTTATGTGTTTAATATTGAAAATGACCCTCTAACTTTGAAAGAATCATTATCTTCACATGATTCTATTTTTTGGAAAGAGGTTGTAACTGATGAAATGGAATCTCTAGTTTCTAATAAAACTTGGAAGTTAGTTGATTTACCACCGGGTCATAAAACAATTACAAATGGGTCTTAAGGAAAAAGTTGAAACCGAATGGTTCTATTGATAAATACAAGGCTAGGCTAGTTGCAAAAGGTTTAAACAATTAGAAAGCCTAGAATTTTTTGATACTTTTTCTCCGGTAACAAGAATTACATCCATTAGACTTTTAGTTGCTATGGCTGCAATTTTTGATTTGCAAATTCATCAAATGGATGTAAAAATTGTTTTTCTAAATGGAGACCTAAATGAAGAAATTTATATGGACCAACCCGAGTATTTTATTGAAGCAGGCTAAGAAAGCAAAGTATGTAAACTTACTAAATGCCTATATGGCTTGAAACAGGCACCAAAGCAATGGCATGAAAAGTTTGATTCCCGCATGATTGAAAATGGTTTTAAAACAAATGAGTGTGATAAGTGCATATACCATAAGTCTTGGAATAATTCTCATGTGATTATTTGCCTATATGTTGATGATTTGTTGATCTTTGGCTCTAACATGAATGATATTGATGAAGCCAAAAATGTTCTTAGAAGTCATTTTGATATGAAAGATCTTGGTGAGGCAAATTTTATGCTTGGAATAAAAATAACAAGAACATGTGAGGGGATTTTTCTTGACCAGTCACATTATGTTGAGAAAATTTTGAAAAAATATAACTTTCATGATTGCAAGCAT
>NC_028648.1:58625793-58630916 GCF_001406875.1 Solanum pennellii
TATGTAACCTATGTAACTCCCATTGTAACCTATGAAACTCCTAAGGCCATTATCTTCACTATTTACTACCTCCATTATCTTCCTATTCATTGCTAAGAAGACTTCTTGTAGTATAAATAGTGGTAGTCTTCATTTGGTTTTATAGACACACAATTCATAAGAGAAAACAAAGAGTGAAAGAGTTAGTCTAAGAGAGAGTTCTTATTAGTTGAAGGGAGGTGTTCTTTTTTGTGGAGCTTTGGACTCAACTCTTGTCCAGAGTTGTTGAGTTATACTTTGTGAAGGCTGTTGTATCCTGGAGGGGACAAGTTAAAGAGGACTACTGCTGGACCGGTGAAAACATTTGTTGTAGTGGGCTTGAATCTCCTTAAAGAGAGCGAGATATCCGCGCCTCAGCCTGAAGAGATTAATTTCTTCATTTTATTTTCAATTGTAATCTTGCAATTTTATTATCTTATAAGTTTTTTCACTAACACAAGATAACAATACATAACATAACATAACATAATAATTTAAATACAACAGAAAATACAATAATAACATAATAATTAATTCGCGATGAAATAAGGATCGTGTCAATAAGATGTTGAACGAAAATTCGGGATTTTGCAATTATTGCAAGTCCGTCACATTTTCGGAGAAAAAAAGTGCTACATGATATAATGACTACATATTTTATACTACACAATGTGATAACTGAGGATGAACGTGATCTTAATGCACCAATTCAAGATGTCATAGATGCTCCAACTCCAACGACAAAAATGGTGTTAGATGAAGATCTTCGATTTAATAATTTTTAGCTAAACATAATAAATTAAGGGAAAAAAATGATTATTTTGAACTCTGTAATGCATTAATAGAGCATTTATAGGGAGCAACGTAATAATTTTAAAAATTGAGTGATTATGTCATGTTTATGTATTCGTATTTCAATTTTATTTGAATTTGTTCATTAATTTATATATTATTTAATATTCTCGTGCAATTTATGATATTTAAATTTTTTGAATAAATATAATAATTAAATAACAAAATTGAAAAAATAAATTTTTGTATCACATGAGAATTATATAATTATAGGAAAAAAGAAATAAATGAATTATATCATGAAATAAGAAAATAAGAATGAAACAAAAATAATAATATAATATTGAGGAGAGAGAAAATTGTTCTTTTTAGAGAGTAAAATAGAGAATTGGGTTGGAGTTAGTTGTCTGAAAAAAAATAAAGAACTCTATATTTGGCGAGTGAAATAGAGGGCAAATACATAAATATGCTCTCTAACTTGGCTTCAAATCACATTTATGCCCTTCAATTTTGGGTGATCACAAGTACGCATTTAAACTTGTATAAAGTTGAACAAATAGACACATATGTCCTACATGGTATTCTAGACGTCATTTTTTATCCTACGTGGTGTTCTACGTGTATTGTGTCATGTAGGACTCATGTGTCTACTAGTTTAAGTTATACAAGTTAAGTGTTTACTTGTGCATACCCAAATTGAAAAACATAAATGAAAAATGAGGCAAAGTTAAAAGGTACATTTATGTATTATGCCAAAATATAGTGTAGGATTGAAGATGCCCTGTCAAACTATACCTAGAAATAATCTCAATACTTATATTTCTTCCTCTATTTAGCTCTATCTTTCAAAAACCAATTCAGAGTAAAGTCATATTAATTTGACAATATATATAAATATAGTCTAAGTTTGGTTTAATTCAGATTTATGTCCTTCAATTTTGATGTGTATGAGTACACATTTAAATTGTTTAAATTTGAATAAATAAACACACATGTCATGCGTGTCATACTACCTGACACTTTGCATCCCCTGTGATATTCTATGTATATTATGTCACGCAAGACTCATGTGTAAATCTACTTGTTTAAGTTTATAGAAGTTTAAGTGTTTATTTTGTGCGCCTCAAAGTTGGAGGACATAAATATAAAATGCATATTACATAAATATGACTCTTAACTTAGCTTCAGTTTGCAACTATAACCCTTAACTTTGGATGTGCACAAGTAGACACTTAAATTTGTCTTAAATTGAACAAGTAGACACACGTGTCCTACATGGCATGATACCTGCCACGTAGGACACAAAATTTTCATTTATGACGAATGTATCAATTTGTTCAAGTTTAAGTGTTTACTTGTGCACGTTTAAAGATGTAATAGTTGTCAACTAACATCAAGTTAAGAGTCATGTTTATATATTATGCCAATATAAAATAAAATTAAATTAAAAGACATATTTATATATTGAACACTTATTGATTTATGAGCTTTAATTCATACATATTATGTCATATCATGTCATGTCATTATTGTGTTTTATGATGAATTAAATGCACGAAAGAAAAAAAAATCCAAAAACGTTTGATTTGATTGATAAAATAAAGGAAAAGATGTCGACTCAAAATATATGGTGACAAACTGATGAGGGAATGAAAAAGCAAGGATTATGAGGTCCACCTTAAGATTTTAGAGTGGGAACACTTTGAAAATGTTTTCACTTAGGTTCAATTAATATATAACAAAACGATTCTATTCATTGATATTCTCAGTATCTCGTAAAGGTAGAAAGGATGTTTCAAAAAAAATTCTGACTCGAGTGCAAGTAATAAAGGAGATTGAGAAAAATATAGCAGATAGCAAAAAAACATTGCAAAGTCTATTAGACGAGAGTAAAATAATAAAAAATAATATGATAATCGAGACATAATCAACAACTGAAAATAGTGATAAAAGTACAACTAGTACTTGACAAAATAAGTACTCCCTCCGTCCGGTATTGTTTGTCATGATTTCTATTTTTAGAATCAAACTATTAAAATTTTGACTAACATTTTAAGATATATTTTTTTCATCATATTAATATGCAAAAAATTGCAATACATAGTACTTTTCATATAGTTTTAGGGTATCTAATCTTTTTGTTTAAAAAATCGAATTAATGTGATATAATTTAAGTTTGAAAATTAGTCAAATTAACTTTCGAAAAGCATAACATGAAAAACAATACCGAACGGAGGAAATAATAAACAATGATAAATATAAAAAAAAAACAAGAGCTACAAAAATACAATTTCTTTATCCTAATATGTGTCATTCACATGACCTATCTATATAAGGTCATATCTTTGATAACCTGAAGTTGTATTTTATATATCATATCTTATTACCTCTCTTTAATATTAATTCGAGCTACTTTTACCTTCATAATCAACCTCTAACACCACCTCACATATGTTTCGCCTATGCATCTTCTTTTCACATTTTCAAAATATTTTAATATCATACCAATAAATATTACAAGCCATGCATAAAGCTAGGCGTGAGATTATTATTTTTTCTCTCTTCTTTTAGTTAAGCATCGTTATCAACGCAAAATTAATGCTGAGATTATATTTTATTCCTCCAACCAACAACTCCAAATTAAAGAACTTCTTTAGTGTGGTATAAAAATTTAATCAAATATGTCAGTAGGGTTTATTTTAATTCATGTCAGTATGCTATCAACTTAGCCTATTAATCGTATTTTATTTTAATTAATTATGATCAATAGTAGGGTATCAAAAAATTAAATCTATGACATTGGGGTCAAATGCAAGCTGATCTCAAAATTCCTTTTAGTGGATAGGATTTATATGGTGGATATTTGATTTAACCACTAAATTTGGAGCAAACGTGGTCCTAAAAATTTAATTTCACCTTTATTTATTGAGTCCATCAAAAAAATTCATCTCCAATTCGACTTCTCATTTAAGGATAAATGTATTTTTTTATCTCAAATTATTTATCGTAATATTTAAAAGTAATTATCTCTAATTATTTATTATTTTAAAATTTTTAAGATAAAATCAATTTGTTTTTTTCATTTTATCCTTAATAGTAATTATTTCTAAATCAAAACAACTGCTAATATTTTTATTATGAGATAATGACACATTTATAAATAGAATAATATTCAATAAAAAGAAATTATGAACCAGTTTTCATCAACTTATTTAAGTGTTTTAAAATTATAGTAAATAGCTTTTAAACACTACCTATATAATGCACTAATTATTTATAAAATCAATAATAATACATCTTTTTTCATGATGTGATATTTGTTGAAGGAACGTTATGAACATGTTAAAGGAACAAGTTTGATGGACGAGTTAGAGTTTTATTAGAATTAGACTATTAAATCTTAATTTATGGATAAGTCTATAGTTTATACGACTAAATTTGATGTAAATAATATATTTGTATTGTATTAGGATTCTCAATGTAGCTTAGTGTAAGAATCTTCTCCTATATAAAGAGTATGTAACTCAACCATTCAATTATTAATACAATATTTCCTCCATACTTACGTAAAATTTCTACAATATTTACTAAATGAATTATTATCCACTAATTTAATGAAATTGATGAAATCCTATTATTTATAATTAACAATTTCAGCTTCAAGCACTTGCGAAAATCCAAATAAGGAGATTATTCTTTCAAGGAAAATATTGTTCCGTGACAAGATATTTTCTATTTAGAATTTGAATTAAAAAAATTATGAGATACACTATTTTTGGACCTTAAATTGTATTTAAATTATAGATATATGAAAACTTCCCAAATTTTGAAAACAATCAAAAAATAATAATTTGATCTTTGTAATCATTTAAAATTTATTAAATATAAATTTATAAAATGATTCGGATTATATTGAATTCATAAATATATTAATCCAAATAAATATTGTGGATTGATATAATTGAGTTAAATATTTAAGTCCAATAAATATGGATTTAATTAAAGTCTAAATTAATTGATTTAGGCTACATTGGATGAACCCAATTTGTTAAACCCAATCTCATCTCATTCTAGAGCCCATCTTGGCGCCACGTGTGCAGATGATGTGGCATGCCAAGTCAAATAAGAAAACCAATAGAATCATGACATGTGTCAAAGATGACAAGCCCGCTCCATAAAGCCCAAATGCCATGTCACTTTAATCTGATTGGCTGAATGGAATCCTATTCCAGTCGCAACTCCTCTATTCTAAAACTATAAATAGGGGTCCTCATAATTCAGAAAAGGGACAGAAAATTCTAAACAAGAAGCTA
>NC_028648.1:58640450-58642951 GCF_001406875.1 Solanum pennellii
TCCTCTATTCTAAAACTATAAATAGGGGTCCTCATAATTCAGAAAAGGGACAGAAAATTCTAAACAAGAAGCTAGAGAAACTCTGTGGTACAAACGCCATTTAATTCTCTACAAAGCTACAAGTTTAAGAATTCAAGCATTCAAGTTCAAGAACGATCAAGATCAAGACCACCGAATTCAAGAACAAGCTCGAAGCCCTTGAGTTCAAATAAAAGTCAAGATCAAGATAAAGTTCAAGTTCAAGTTAATCGTAGATTCAAGAACAAGCTTTAAAGCCCTTGAATTTATATTTGAAAAGGCGAATTCAGAGGAATTATAGAGATTGTAACACTCGACGCGAATTTTATTGTCTACAATCTTACCAAATGAGTCACCGTAATTCATAAGCAAGGGATTTGGTCCACTCCATTACCCCTTTTTTCTATTTCGTCAAGTGCACATTTAGACGACAAGTAATAAAAAATTTAAGATCAAAATAATACTACATTATTAAATATATTACCATAGTTAAATCAACCAATTTTAAAAAGCTACTCTCTAAATATAATAAAAATAAATATTCATTAATTTCATCTTATATTTCTTATATTCAAATATTCAAAATATTTTTAGCGCCAATTAAAAGCCATGCATAAAGTTAGGCGTTAGATTATTAAACATCGCTATCTATGCAAGATTAATGTTGATATTATATTGTCCAACCAACAACTACAAAGAACTAAAAAGTATGATATAAAAATTAAATTAAATCAGTCAGTAGGGTATATTTTAATTCAGCAGTAGGGTTATCAAATTAAACTTATAAATCGAATTATATTTTTTATTAATTAAGATAAGTAGTAGGGTATAAAAAAATAAATCTATACAATCTGATCTCAAAATTCCTTTTAGTGGATATGATTTATATGGTGCATATATTTAATAATATAACCACATTATTTAGAGAAAATATAGTCCTAAAATTTTGATTTCACCTCTAATTATTATTTTGATTTCGCCTCTAATTATTGAATCTATCTAAATAATTCAACATTATTCCCTCTTTCACATCTCCAATTTGACTTATATAGTACTTTTTTTTTATCTCAATTGTTTATCATAATTTTTAAGAATAATATTTTCAATTAGTTTTTTGTTTTAAAAAATAAAAATAAATTTATTATTATTTCTCATTTTATCTAAATTGAGAGATATCTCTAAACACTGTTTTTTTTGGAGGAACAAGAAAAAATTAATATTTAATTTGAATTTTATAGTGAATTGGCTTAGGACGGATCATTAAATAAATATTTTTTTATTTCTTGAAGTCTTGATTTTAAATAAGAAAATTATGTCACAAATTTTAATAAACAATTATTCAAATAGATTTGAGTGACCATCTCAAATTTTTATTTTTAATTTTTTTGGTTGAAATGAATATGAAAGGAAAAAAGCTAGCAACCTACCGCAGAGTTCGGGTGTTGTCTAGTCTTTATTTTATTTATTTTATCACGTTTGGCGCATTTATTATTAAAATAACTTTTTTATATATTTTAAGTGATGATATTATATGTTTGAATTAATTTAGATTGGCATGTATAATGTTCTTACAAGGGAAAATTGTCCTTGACGATATCTTTTCTATTTTGAATTTGAATTCAAAAAAGTTATGATTTATGTTATGTTTGGACATGATTTATGAAATTATTTAGATATATATTTTAGATTTTTTAAATTTATCTAAATCATAAATATAAAAACCTTGAAATTTCTGAAAATTATTAAAATTTCTCTTATCTTACCAAATGAATTAATCATAGTTCATAAATAAGATACTGAAATATCATAAGCTGCTATATTGATAAATACATATCTTTATATTCCTTTTATAAATAAATGTTTAAAATTATAAATTTCTAAATATACGTAATTTTATAAAGATTCACTAGTCAACAATAACATTAACTAACTATTCTTTCATATAATTTATTCATATTGGACGAACAATCTCTTTAGTTAAATATGAATCCTTTTTTTTTATATTATTTAAAATGATAAATACTTTTTTTTATAAAATATAGATTTATAAATCAAATTTTATATCTTAGAGAAATAACGACTCGGTATTACGAATTCTACGCTTCAAAATCACATGTTCACAAGTGTTATTGTCGGTACTCTGAGGAATTGTTTGATGTGAACACAATTTTTAAAATTGTTTGCCTTTACAAGTATAAAAAATGTGAAAATGATATAATAAAAAGGATTTGAGGCATATTTGTTATTTTTAATATTTTTTTTAGAACAAATTATTTCGCGATTGTTATCATAATTACATCCAAAAGATAGAATCAATTTATACACTTCTCATTGTTAATTCTAAAATTAGTTATCTTAAATTTTAATTAAATTACAGTCATTCATCAAATCAAACAAGAATAACACAACTAAATAAAAATTTGAAAATTTGAACAAACTTAATAACTTTTCATAAATTCTACACTATAATAAAAAAATTATAT
>NC_028648.1:58644566-58652005 GCF_001406875.1 Solanum pennellii
TATATATATATATATGAATTGCTTAATAAAATTAATTGATGGGTCAATTATAATATCACTTTATGATGACACCATTTAAGAAAAGGAAAAAAAATAAAGATGTCACTGGTTAATCATTTAATTTAGCATTGAAAAATATAAATAGGAGATATTTAAAAATAAATTATAAATAGGAGATAATTTTACTGTATCACTTGTTAAATATAATACTGTTTTGAAAAATATAATAGGAATATCAGTATAATTAATGATAAATAAATTAAAAATTAAGTATAAAAAATAGGCATAAATTTCATAAAGCAGACAGATATATAATTGAAAATCTCAAAATAATATAGTATACGATTATTATTAGACGAGGAGTAAACAAATTAAACGTCAAAACCAAAAAATACACCATTAAGGAGCTTTGAAAAGGGTAGCTTTAAACATAAGTCTACAGGCTAATCAGCCTCAGTTTTTAAATATTGCTGTAAAGTTGCTTGCTTTCTTTTCATATTTACACCAAAAGTTGTTGCCTTTACACATTTTACTTGGGGTAGGTACAATAATCTTGATTTCTTGCCTCAAGTTTTAACTTCATTTACAGGTTTTTTGACTTTGTCAAATGTATTTGTATGATATGACAAAACATTGATTGCATAAGTTGCTTCTTCTAGTGTATAATATATAGTCCAATCAGTTGTTGCCATTTAAATATTTACAAGGATCTTGATTTTTTGCTTCAAGAATACACTTTTAGAAGTTTCTTACTTAGTCAATGTACTCTATATCAGGTTGGAGGAGTTGATGCTTATATATAATATATATATTGTTTAAAAAGATTGCAGCTTTATAATAGTTAGTTGGGTAAGTGTAATGATCTATCATTTCTTGTTTTGAACTTGGTTTTAGATGATACTGACTTGGTCAAAGTTTTAATTTTGATTGTCTTAAGAAGGGTATTGGTTATTTGGAGCAAAAATAGAGTGGGGATATACCAATTGATGGCTGAAATTGGGAAGACTTTGACAGGATATGTAGTTGGGGTTATTGTTTTAGCTTTTGCCCTTTTTGTTTCTGCTGAGGAAATTGTTGCAAATGGAGGAACAAATGATGACTTTGAATCAAGCTACTTTTTTAAGATATTCAAGATTTTGCTTCATAAGGCTAAATTGCATTACCAACATTTTTGGCCTGTAAGTACACTTCAACATCAATGTTTTTGTAAGGATTGTGCGGTTTGATTGACGTCTTGAAGGCGTAGCCGTTTGTGCCTTGTGGTGGATGTGCTTAATCAAGTGTGTTATGTATTTCAGGAATTGGAATTTGGGTGGAGAGTGATTGTTGGTTCTGTGATTGGATTCTTTGCTGCTGCTTTTGGGAGTGTAGGAGGTGTTGGGGGAGGTGGTATCTTTGTTCCCATGCTGACTTTGATCATTGGGTTTGATCCAAAAACATCAACTGCAATATCAAAATGTAAGAATCAAATATTTATAACAGTCATGCTTATCTTGTTTGTATGTTTATTTGTGATTCAAGTGTGATTTTTCTAAAGTTGAGGGAGTTCTCTTATGATATAACTCCCAACTCCCAAGTTTATGCTAGATGGTTTCTTGTGCTAATACTTCTTGTCTCACTCAGCTGGCACGAGGCTTAGTTGTGTCTCTGTAGAGAAGGGGTCTAAAATAGCGAAAAAATGGGAAAAATCTTTTGGAACTATGTGATACTGAAGAAAATTTACCATCATGTTTTGGTCCACACTCTTTTTGAGCATTCTATTTTCCTTGCCAGGTATGATAACTGGTGCAGCAGGGGCAACTGTCTATTACAACCTCAAGCTTAGGCATCCAATACTTGACCTGCCCATCATTGATTATGATCTAGCACTTCTCTTACAACCAATGCTGTTGCTAGGGATCAGTATTGGAGTTGTTCTTAACATTCTTTTTGCTGAGTGGATGGTTACAGTCTTATTGATCATTCTTTTCATAGGTAATGATGATTCAGCTGTGGTTCTAGTCATATAGTCGATAGTAGTTTTTCTGATTGGTTAAGGGACTTGCAGTTACATCAACTAGGTCATTCTTCAAGGGTGTTGAGACATGGAAAAAAGAAACCATAATAAAAAAGGTTAGTCTCTTGGACCTTCTTCATGATTGTAATGTGCATTAGAAATGTGTTTTTCTAATAAATTGTTCACTCGTGCTTCTTTTACGTCCAGGAGGTCTCCAGACGCTTGACATCTAATAGTGAGTTGCTTAAATTCTCTACTCTTATCATGTAAGTATCAACAGAGATATCTGACCAGTCAGTAATAATGTGGCATTGTGAAACTGCAACAGATGCTGGTGCTGAAGATGCTGCTTACAAACTCCTACCCGGTGGTCCAAGAGTTAGAAATGAAGGGTACAAGACACCAGAGGTGATTTATAACCCCGTGGCTCTATTCGCTCGACTACTTTCTATTTGTCACTGTCAATTTACTGGACTACCTACATGGCCAATGTTCAATTTTCATTTACATGTATTACCTCATGTTATTTTGAGCATTGAAATACCTTTTGGTAAATGCTATACTCTAATGCTGACTTCTTGAGCTTCTCCAGGTCTCAATTGTTGACAACGTGTATTGGAAGGATTTCACCGTACTTATTGCTGTGTGGATCATTCTCCTTGTATTGCACATCTTCAAGGTTTATGCTTTAAATTGCTTGCCTGTTTGAAATGCCTTAACATTTTCAGGACCACCTTCTGCAAATTCCTACAGTATTAACTTTCTAACCAGAAGCTAACATTTTTTGCGTACAGACGTATACATCAACTTGTTCAACGACATATTGGATTTTAAACGTCTTACAGGTACTTATTCGCAAGTTTCCACTCTTATGATATTGATTTGTGTAGCTTAGCGCGTATTTTATCTGACATTATACTATTTCTGTAGCTAAACATACTGAATGAGATTTTATAGATGCATATCTCTCTTCCTTTTTCCTATTCAATAGATAGTCGACTGTGAAAGTCATGAGGAAAATTTGCAAAAACAGTATTTACTGCTTAGAGGTGCCAAATGTGTTATGAGGACAGTATCTGATGAGAAAATGATTCAATGAGAAGATCATTATTATAACCTTCCCTTGTTATGGTTATTACTACACAGACTCGAGCTGCTGCTTTCTGTCATGTAGGAGATATTAGCTACTTCTTATTTAAGAATATTTCTTTTTCTAATTTTCAGGTCCCTGTTGCTGTAGGAGCTTCTGCATATGAAGCAGTTTGCTTGTATAAGGGAACGAGGGTGGTCATGTCGAGTGGCGAAGCAGTAATAAGCTGGAAAGTCCATCAATTGATTCTTTACTGTTGCTGTGGCATTTTGGCTGGTATTGTTGGTGGGCTTCTAGGTCTTGGTGGAGGATTCATTTTAGGTCCGTTGTTTCTAGAACTAGGGATTCCTCCTCAGGTGCGTCTTTCGTTTCTCCTGATAGCTCTTGTTTTAGTAACATAACTTTCTTATTTAGCATTTGAGTTTTGCTCGAAAACTTAATATGTCAGAGAGAACAAATATTACGACTGAAGCTATTGAGAAATTTGTAAATGCAGGTTTCTAGTGCAACTGCTACCTTTGTGATGATATTCTCGTCCTCCATGTCCGTAATACAATATTACCTGATAGGACGGTTTCCAGTACCATATGGTAAGGAAAACTTGAAAATCTTCATTGGTTTTTATTGTTGAGAGTTGAGCAATTATATATCGAGCTCCTCATTGGAAGACAAAACTTGAAGTCTTGGTGTTTTTTTTTTCTTTTCTTAACCACTCTATTTTATCACTATCTTGCAGCCCTGTATTTTGTTGCTGTGGCTACTGTTGCTGCCTTGGTAGGACAACATGTCGTACGAAAAATAATTAGCATAGTTGGTAGAGCATCTGTAATCATCTTTATTTTGGCCTTCACAATCTTTGTTAGCGCACTCTCATTAGGCAAGTTCCTTCTCTTTTCATTTCCATTACATATATTGAGCTATTCAAAACTGTCTCTATCAATTAACTATGATTCATTCCCGCACTAGTTGTTGTCACTGTTTTGATCTTGTTTACAACACGTATTGGTTACAGGTGGTGTTGGCATAGCAGACACGATTAGAAAGATCAAGGAAGGGCAATATATGGGGTTTGATAACATCTGTGCATATAATCCTTAAGTTCTGTATAACAAGTGTCTTTCTGAACTTGTTGCAACAGATTTTGACTTTAGGTGATTCGATTCACATATGTTTAGTTGGATGATAAACACTTTGGCGATTTTGAGGCTGCTAGTTAGAAGAGTTCTGTTTTCAAACTTACACATAATAGAGCTTCATTATTCCTTCTACTTTCATCACTAGTTCATGAAAATGTTGAACTATCCTCTAACATTCGTGTAAAAGTTTCTATACCGATGACAGGATGTATATAGCTCTGCATTCCTTCAACTTTCAAGAACTCGTGATCTTGTGCTTTCTAATTCTTGTTGATGAGTAGTGTCAACTCTTTTCGCACTAGTTTGGACTTTTTGGTGTGATGGATCCGTCTGTCATTAATCACTAAATCATACCCTTGGATGCAATGATACCGACTTTGAGGGTTCATATGCCAAGTAGTAGTGTGTGGGATAATCATCAATCTGAGCATAGACAGCTTTACTGTGTGTATTACTTTCCAATTGCTCTTTCTAGCAGTGCTGCTTATGGGCACATGCATTTGCATAAAATATTAGAAACTTTTTAGGCAGTTAATAATGACTGAAATCATTGTAAATGAGGAATGCTATATTCAGCCTGCATATCAAGATTTGACAATAAGTTGATGCAATTTATGTACTATGATGTAATATATGAAACAACAATAGAGAAAAAATCAAATTTAGTGCAGTAATAAAGAAAATTATTGTATTAAGTTTATGTCAATAAAATATCACTCTCGTGAATTTGTTCCAATTGGAAACTTAATATTATACAAATATGTGGCAGAGAAGACTACAGATGTTGAGATGGCCGAGTTGGTCTAAGGCGCCAGATTAAGGTTTTGGTCCGAAAGGGCGTGGGTTCAAATCCCACTCTCAACATTGTTAATTTTTTTAGCAAACATTCGGATATAAAAGCTAGGAAACTCGAGGTGTTTTGGTAAACAGAGAGTGATGTCAATTTTTTAGCAAACATTCGGTTATAAAAGGGAGGAAACTCAAGGATTCTTTAGCAAACATTCGGTGATAAAAGGTAGGAAACTCAAAGTGTGTTTTGGTAAACAGAGAGTGATAGTTCAGCTGGAAAACTGAAGATGTGTTTTAATAAACATTTGGTAAAAGTTCAGATAGTGAACTCACACACATGGTACGTGGTCAAAGGCGAACTCAGGTTTGAAGGTATCGGGTACACCAATATTACCTTGGCTTAAATATGAGCTTTAAGATCAACTTAAAATAAAAACAGTGAAAAATGGCTTTAGCTAGATTCGAAGTCAAACCTCATGGATGATTCCTCTAGCTTGTATCAACGACACAAATGCACTGATATGCTCTTTATGAGTGTAATGTTAATTATATATATAATTTTTTTCGAAATCGAGTGAAACATAAAATGTATTTTTGACCTTTCAATCAAATATTTAGTGATGCAATTTATTTGGCCCCAACATGTCAAATTCATGCCTTCCCTAATCTTGTCATCATTCAATCTTTGCTTGAGCTCTCAAATCAAACCCATTCATGCCTTGTATCATTTTCTTTGCTTGCAAGTTGCAAGTTCAAGAAATAAATAAGATTATTAGGGTCTAAATGGACCACATGATCTCAAGTCAACATCAATTTTATTTCACTTTCTGATTTCCAAATAAATGATATTTATACTTTTCTTTGTTTTGTTCAATGGATCTTAAAATATGATTTATTTAATATCACGTATACTAAAATATCAGTCAATAACTATCATTTGAGATGAATAGATATGGAAAAGAGGTAAGCTTATTGAATTTAGTTACTAAAAATATACAAGAGAAGGTTCTTGAATCTTGTTACTCTTCGAAAATATAAAGATGTTTTAATTTAATTTCAATTTACAATTGATATTTTAATTTTGAGAATGCACAATTGCACACTTTAATTCATTCTTAACATGTCATATGGATATTAAATTGATGTGATACATAAATATTGAAAGCTTTTAAAAGATCATTTTATAAATTATAACATTTAATTAACGAGAAAATTCAAGTATTTTGTTACCAATTAATATCAAACTAAGATATTTAATAATATCACATAATTATTGAGTTCGGAGCTTAAAGGGTATAAAATTATTAATAAAAATTCTAAAACGGTATATATAAAATTTTATATTAATTAAAACGGCAAAATCGCTGGAACAACAACAATTTACTACACCGGAAAAATAAAATCGCTGCCACTGCAGAGATTTTGCAAAATGTGATTTTTTTAAAAAAAAATTCAAATCGCTACCTAGGCAGCGATTTTCAATTTTTTGTAAAAAAAATTGTTTTTAGAAAATCGCTGCCCTAGGCATCGATTTTCAATTATTATTATTTTAAATATGGAAATCGCTGCCTAGGCAGCGATTTATTTTTAAAAAAATTGAAAATATGGAAATCGATGCCTAGGCAGCGATTTTATAAAAAAAATTTAAAAAAAAATTAAATCGTTGCCTAGGCAGCGATTTTAAAAAACAATTTTTATAAAAAAAAATGAAAATCGCTTCCTAGGCAGCGATTTTCTTCAAAAAAAAAAAATTATCGCTGCCTAGGCAGCGATTTTCTAAAAAAAAAATTCGTTTTTATAAGAAAATCATAGGAAAAACAAATTTAATTGATTTTCAAATATTTTTTTGAAATTCAAATATATAGCTTATAAGAAAATATAGATTATTTTAAAAAAATTAAGAATAAGTAAGGTAACAAAAATATTTTCTTTCTAAAGAAATATTATATTGAATTTAAATTTAAATGATGTTTGAGTTCAAATATAATTCTAAATTCAAATAATAAAATTTTTTTAAAAGAATTTTTTTTTAAAAAAAATGGAAATCGTTGCCTAGGTAGCGATTTGAATTTTTTTAAAAAAATCACATTTTGTAAAATCGCTGCAGTAGCAACGATTTTGCTTTTTCCGGTGGAGTAAATCGCTGCTGTTCCAGCGATTTTACCGTTTTGATTAATATAAAATTTTATATATCATTTTAAAATTTTTATTAATATTTTATACCTTTAAGCTCCGAACTCCATAATTATTCATACAATTAAGTACAAAATATTGCTAAAATATCCTATTAAAAATATTCTCCTATTCTAGTTCATTGATTCTCGACATATTATTTTCAATGCTTTCATTTCCTTCTTTCGAGGAAAGAAAAAGAATCTCGACATATTCTGATTTATATTAGGGTTAAATAAAAGGATAAATTAAGTTA
>NC_028648.1:58652669-58691728 GCF_001406875.1 Solanum pennellii
ATATATATATATATATATATATATATATATATAAAAGTTTATGATTAGTGTTTCTTTAAAAGTGTGAATAAGTTTATGACATCTTCATGAATAAATTAATAAAATTGCTCTTTTTATTTCTAATTTCTTTTTTAAAATATTTAAAAAGAAAGTAAATAATAAATATAAGAAGAAGAAGTATTATATATATATATATATATATATACATATATATATATATGTGTGTATATATATTTATTTCTCTTATATAGAAGAGAGTTTTTCAACTTTCAACATGACTATTTTTTGCCATATTAAGGAAAGGTTAAGGGCAATTTGGTCCAACTATTGATACTTCCTCAATAACTAATATTGTACTTCACTTTTTTATTGTTGTACTTTTAAAATTTGAGACATAAAAGCCCTTTAGCATTTACTTTTCAGCTGCAAATTTTTTGCCTAACTTTCCATGCATGTGGGCCATTTTTTTTCTCCACTTTCCTTCTATTAATAATTAATGCATACAATATAGGTTCCAGTTCTTGTTTCCTTTTCTTAATTTATACCTTATAACTTCTTTCATTTTATTTTTACGGTAAAATAAAATCATTTTTTAAAAATAATATTACTTTAATTGTTTACCAAATATGGAAAATTATGTCTTTTTTTAGTTTTTTATATATCTAACAATATAAATAACACTAGAAATCATAAAAATTAATAACTTAAATATTTAAAAGTTATATAAAAAAATTTAATTGATTTTCGAAATTCGATTGGTGTCAATTTATAAATCACAATAATAACAATTGAAAAAGTATAAAACACATATAAAAAATCACTTGACTCTAAAAAAATCTTATCAGTGCCACATAAATTAGGACAGTAGAAGTTACATATATGATATGATCTGAAAATTACGTTAAATATTTAAAAAACACATAAAAATGATTAATTTTTGAAATTCTTTATATGTCACGTAAATTGAAACAAATAAAATAATATATATTATTTTTAAAATTATATATAAAGTGCTAACAACTTAAAATCTTTTTAAATCATATAAAAACTTGACAAACTTTTTCAAGTTCTATGACCTTCGTCTCATATTAGTTGATCATTTTACTAAATCAACAAAATATTATTTAAAATTTTTTCTATATTACCCTTGCCGTTAATTCCTTTTGAAAGTGTCACTTATATTTGTAAAATTCTCACAACAAATGGATATTAGACTCGTGCTACCACGGAGTCGTATATCTAGTATATATCTATATATATTGGAGTTAATACATGGATTTACATTTAGGGAAAATTTCATATATGGCAAACTTATTTGATTAAATAACATTACATGGGTATAGTTTACCTAATTACATTTTCTGGGTATAGTTTAATTATTTTAGGTATCTTTAATTTTGTATATAAGGTTTCTTTTGTTTTTTATTTATATAATTTTATTTTAAAAAGTGGTTGGTAACTGAAGCGTTAAATATGCTAATAATAAATATAGATAATACCATAATTTAAGGTAAACGTCCCTTTTTTAAGGTAAACGTTCAAATTCATTTTTTTTTCAAAAAAAAATAAGAATTATACAGCAATTGAAACAAAAGATAAACTTGTTTTTGCTGTTTATGAAACAGCAGTTCATCAAATTTTTTTATTTTTTCTTTGTAATTGAATTCAGGTAAGTGTTCATTGGATGAAAATTCATGTTTATTATTGCAATAATTATACAATGTTCTATTGGATTTACAAATTTTGATTTATGTGCGTTCGTTATTGTGGTGTCGTAATTTATTTTTTTTTTGAAAACTGGTTTCAAAATATGATTATTTTAAGCAGAAATTTCGTACTATACAATTATATACTTTTTGTTGATGTAGTATTTGTATATTAAAAAGAATATCAGTGTAAAATCAATTCAGTATTTTGATTGTATAATAGTGTTGTATTAATTGTATATATGATCTCTTTGAATGATTTGAAATATTTTTTTTTATAATTGTATAGATAATGGCTTCATTGACTATTTTGGTTATGCATTCTGGTTAATATGTGTACATGAATATAGTAGTTAAACATGGCAATATATACAACTGTCTAAATGACTTTTTATATACTCCAATAATATATAAACTTAATATATACTAACTTCAATAATTTGTATATAACTACTAAAATATACAAATTACAATCATATATGAAATTTTTCCATTTGTATAACTAAATTCAATTACTTTGTATATATATGTATACAAAAAAAAAATAATGAGCCTTTAATATACAATCCGCTACTACCACTATTAAAACTTAGTATATATGTATACAAAAACAGTCAATTTTGAAAACAGTCATGGACAGATCAATTTTTGTATATGTATATAAACTTAATATATACTAACTTCAATAATTTGTATATAACTAATAAAATATACATTTTATAATCATATATGAAATTTTCCCATCTGTATAACTAAGTCCAATTACTTTTTGTATATATATACAAAAACAAAAATAATAATGAGCCTTAATATACAATCTGCTACTACCACTATTAAGACTTAGTATATTATTCATTATACATAACTTAAAGTATGTATAAAGTAATCAAATCCACAGACACATATACAAATATATAACTAAAACATGTGTGTACTAAACATGCAATAAACAATATACAATTAGTGAATACAAAATTTACTTAAACAATAATTTTTTGTATATTGACATCTAAGTAACAAAAAAATTGTATCTAAATTTGTATTTTAAGCCACTACCTCATAATTATGATGTTCTTCAGATCCGTCAACTTCACATGCATTTTCCTCTGAATCAATGTTTACTGCTTTTCTCTTTCTTCCTCCTTGTACAATTTTAATGCTTCTAGCTTTAGCATTGTTAATAACTTCTTGAACTGCCGTAGGGTCATATTTTTTCTTTGATCTCAATTCTTCCATTGTTTGTTCATGTTGAACTTGTTTTGATTTTACCATAGACCCTACATCAACCCCAAAATCTTGAGTTAAACCCATTGAAAACGATGGTAAATTGTCAACAAAATTAACATGCAATGGAATACCTTTGATAATCCTCATAGATGAAGATGATTCATTCATTCTGTGACTAATTTGAGATCTAATAAGAACAAACAATCGATTATTTCATCAAAAAAATATGAAAAAACATAAGAAACACAATACATATACAATTGTTGAATAAGGAGAAAAAAAAAGGAAAACGACTAAAATTTAGGAGTACCTACGAAAATTGAATTCAACTTCGGGAGGGAGTAATTGAATTTTGGACAATTTGAAATTCAAATCGGATAGATGTATTAATTGTAGGAGAAAAAGGTGGAATATGAATAGGAGAGATAATATTGTTTTGTGTAAAATTATATACAAAATTAAAAAAAAAAGGTTTTATACTATTGGTTATATAATAGGTGGTGGACCCCATTAATTATAGCAAAAAAAAAACTATAATTATAGAAAGTAAATAAATTAAACTATACCCCTATTATATAATTACTTAGAAATGTTTGCCATTCCATATAATTTTCCCTTACATTTATGCACCATAAATGGGCGTAATAAATTGTATTTTTTTTCTCTTTCTAAGTTATCAACGATATAATTAGTTGACCTTTTCAGTATGGATTCAGTTGCCTTTTTGATTATTTAAAAAAAAAAGATGCTAAATAATCATAATATTAATATCTTTTGTCGGTACTTATAAATATTACCGTTATTTTTTTATTGATACATACAATTATTAAAAAAACTAGTGAATTTGATCGCGCTACGCGCGATTTTAAATTTTTTTTATATAAATTGTGTTTATATATTTCTAATAAAAATTATGCACAAATCATACTTCCATTTCAATTATTTCTTTAAAAGATCTTTAATTTATATATTATTTATAATCACTTAAAAGTTTTAATCTTCTATAGGTACTCGTGTAATAAACTTATAAGTGAAAGAAAAAAATAATTATTTTTCTTAATAGGAAGTAGAGAAAGAAAAAAATTTCAAGAAATTTTGTATATATTTGGAGCATATATGTAAAATCGTTTTTAAACTTATTTTTTTTTTAAAAAATGAAGAACCACAAATACATATACAAATATACTTATCAAAAAAAGAAGAAAAAATAAGAACCACAAAGTATATTGTCTATATCGATTTTCCGAACATTGAGACTAAGTGAATCATAAGAAATTTGGAGAAAAACATCATTATACTATTTTTTTAAATAAACCAACAAATATTATAAATTATCTTACAAATTTTTTAAAAGTATTGAATTTGACAATCTCTATATGTATTTGGAGCTTGTGTTCTTTAGGGTGTTAGCCTCTTCATCCTCTCTCTTATAATTGATTTATCATATGCTTGTATTCCATTTAATGTAGTATATATTGTTACTTATGTTTGATTGAACATTGTTTGGTACAATAAAAAAAGTTGCAAAATATGTATGAATTATTTCAACTTCACTGCAAATATATATTTGTAATAAAAAAGTTAAGTTTTGTCTCTATTGTTAAATCAATGATAAAAATAGCTCTCAAAATTATAGTGTCAATTAAGAAGTAGAAAAATGTTTATGATTTTGTAGAGTATATACATTTCGATCCCATTTTATTTTGTTTCTTATATTTTGTTTGAGAGTTAAATTATATTTTTTAATCATATTAATGTGATAAACATTGAATCTTATAGTATTTTTCGTACATATTTCAAAATATTTAAATTTTAATCTAAAATAGTGAATTAATCTAATTCAATTGAGCGTTGAGAATAGTTAAATTAACCATAAAAAAGTAAAATATGATAAGTAAAATGAACGGAAGCAGTAATTACTTTAGAATTCAACATTGAGGTAGATGTTATAGGTCGAATATATGAGACTCAATGATGTAGATTATAACACATGATATCAAACTTTATCAAATATTGAGTAAGAAATATTTTAATAAAGAGATTTCAAAGTAGTTAGTTCTCAACCAAAAGAATACATCAATTATTTAGTAATTGAAA
This sequence comes from Solanum pennellii, assembly GCF_001406875.1. NCBI lineage: Eukaryota > Viridiplantae > Streptophyta > Magnoliopsida > Solanales > Solanaceae > Solanum > Solanum pennellii. The sequence goes on from NC_028648.1 coordinate 58,657,700, forward strand.
TATAATATGAGACTCCTTGATTTATCAAAATATCAAGATTTGAATGTTGAGTAAAAAATTAATAAAGAAATTATAAAATAGTTCTCAATCAAAACAATACATACCTTAATTTGGCCGTAAGAATGAATCCATTAAGTTTTATCAAAATACAATATTTAATATCACATGAATTTCTCAAGATAAAGTATGAAAGATGCAAATTAAAAATAAAATACTGTAAATCTGCAAAGTAAAAATTAATATTATTCCTTTGAGTTATAACACGTAATCCTACCCCAATTTAGTATAAAATAATATTAAAAAAATATAAAGAATATATTTAAACAAACTTAATATACATATGACACAATTTTTTTTTGACTTCTTGTGTGTGTAAAATTAGACATTTTAACCTTAGGCATAAACGTAACGACTTGCAAAAGTGAAGCTTCACAATCACAAAAAATAAATAAGGAATATAAAAGAACATAAAGAAACACATACATAAGACATTGAATATATTAATTGTTAATTTAATTGGATTATAATTATGGTTCAATATTCATCCATGAAAAAATGAGCAAAAGGAATGTAAAATGTAAAATCTAAAATGTATCAATTATTTAGTTTAAATAATAATAACTTTTGATCTTTCTAAATTAATGTAAGTGATGTATAATTTGTAGGTTTTCAAATAAATTATATAAATGTAAAAAATTAAGAAAATGTCAAAAATTGAGAAAATAAATAAATGTCATTCTTGACTTTAGAAGCATGCCACATCACCTCTCCTACGATAACATTATAAGAAGAAAGCTGATAACAGAAAATCAAATAACACATTTGTAGTTTACTTTTTTGTACATATAATTTAATAGAAAAAAAACTTTATATTTAAAATTCGTGATGAACTTTAAATAACAGACTACTTACAAAAAATAACAAAAAATCTTAAGCACAACAACTAATATATATAAAATCGGGGAAGCAACATTAAACTTGTTACTCATCATGTGGAGGATAAAAACATTTCTTTAGTCTCCAATCTTGATTATTTTGCGCTCCTCTAACATGCTCCTTTAAACATATACCTGCAAAATAAGAAGTTCGACTTCATATGTTGGAACCAATCAGTACATGTAAAAACTGAAAATAAAAATTTGAAAAAAAACCATTCAAACAAAAATATTTAACCATAATTATCCTAAATCATTGAGATGATAGCAATTTTTGTCATATGCAATAACAAACTACTTACAAAAAATAAAAAAAAATCTTAAACACTTCAACTAATATATATAAATTTAGGGAAGCAACATTAAACTTGTTACTCATCATGTGGAGGATAAAAACATTTGTTTAGTCTCGAATCTTGATTATCTTACGCTCCTCTAACATGCTCCTTTGAACATATACCTGCAAAATAAGAAGTTCGACTCCATATGTTGGAACCAATCAGTACATATAAAAACTGAAAATGAAAATTTGAAAAAAAAAACATTCAAAAAAAATATTTAACCATAATATCCTGAATCATTGAGGTGATAGCAATTTTTGTCATATGTAACATGTATTTCGGATTCTTATATAGTGATAGATGAAGTCATGAGAATTAAATACAAGGAAGATAAAAGATCATTTTATTTTGTAGAGTAGCCCTTTAGGGGGAGTTATTAGACGATTAATGATAGTCTTTTGAGTTTCATAAACTGATTTTTTTTATGAGAAATAAAAAAGAGTTAACGAGGGAGGTGTAATTAAAAAACATAATTTTAAAGTGATTTTTAACCTAGCATATAAATAAAGAATAAATTTTTAAAAAATTTAAAAAAGGATAAATACGAATGGTGGTCATTGAAATTGAGATTTGCCACATCACCTAATCTTTTATCTAGCTTTATTTTATATATAATATTTTTTAAAAAAATAATAAAAATAGAAGGTATAAATTATAATAACAATAAAAACTAAAAAATTTATAATAATATAAACTTAAAAATAATATGTAGAAAACGGACATTAGGAAAAAAATATTATAAAAATAATTTTTTACGTTTGAGGCAATATGATAGCCTTTTGGAATTTCTTGATTTAAAGAAGGTGTAATTATCATTAAATAACTAATTAATAGGAAATATATATACACATAATATTATTGTGTAAGAAATAATTTAAAAAGCCCTATTTTTTTTTAAAAAATAGAAATAATTTTTCTGATCATTGAGGCATGCCACATAGGCGGAATGAAGATTCTCATTTATATATATATATTGATTATAACATTGTTATGCTAAAAAAAGAAATAATTATAACATTGTTACACTAAAAAAAAGAAACAATTTCTCCTAATGTAGCCTGAACGATCAATTTCATAAGCGAGCTATTAGCCAGCGATGTGTTTTCTTTCTCCTTGTTCCGAGAATGAAGTTGTAAGCATCTGTCAGTACAAATATCACATACAACAGTAATAAATTTAAAATTGTCATTAGAAAATGTCAATAATTATAGTAAAAAGATTAATAATTATGATGCCTGTAGGATAAATATTTTAATGGAGTAATCAATAGTAAATTCAAGAAAATTATACTTCAACGTTAGACACTCTGAAAATGAAGTTGTAAACGTCTATTGGCACAAACATCATAATTAATTTGTATGAATTATTTACTTATCAATATATGAATAATACCAAGTCAAAGAAATAATATTGTAAAAGTACAAGCTCTTTTTTTCTTTTAGAAAAAAAACTAGAAAATCAATAAATGGATTATTTGAGGCCTCAAAAAGTTTATCTAAATATCGTTATCGAATTGGATATGACGTATGATGAAAATAATAACAATAATAATGTTAAAAAAGATGTCCTTAAAGTGAGGAGGAACAGAACACTCAACTTGGACTCATGTGCCACCCACCACATGTCTCGTTTCCAAATGTCTCCTTTATATTTGGAAATAAATTATTTATTTTTTATAGTGATGTTCTTCCGACCTTATATGTTGATTAATTTTAGAATGTGTTTTTAGTATATATGTTCCACAACCATAAGTATTAAAAATTTTATTGATTGAGAAGATAAAACATAATATGAAATATGGCGCATTGATACTATTTAAATTGGTTATAATAATATTAATTTTAATTAATTATTTGACTTATTGAATGTATTTGAATAGAGATAATATTGAGTTAAGCCTACTAGAATAGAAATAGTTCTTCGAGTCATTACAGTTCAAATCTCTCTGCTTAATAATAGTTATCTATTATTAATTTGACATACTTTTTATGAAATAATAAATAATAGAAATAATAATATATATTAATCTTTGACGTTATTGAATTTAATATTTTGAAAAATATATTAGATAATAAATAATATTTAATAACAAAAATAATATATAAACACAAAAAATAAATTACCAACTAATTTTCTAAATTAGACAAATATTATTAAACCAACTTTTGAGTATAATACACAATTATAATTAAAGGGAGTGACTACTATCATATAATTTACTATATATAAAACTAGTACATATCTAACACACAAACTTAAATTTGCAGCCAAACTCTATCGTATTATCATTTGGTATCTATACTATTTTTGTACAATCTTATCTCATTAGTCCTATATCCAATATTTAAACTTGTTGTTTTTTTCGTATTTAAATTTAAAGCCTCATAATTTTTTTATTAAATAATACATAAATATATCTTTTAATTTTGAATAAGTATAACTTTTTATTTTCTTCCATATTTAAATTTAAAGTCTCATGATTTTTAAAAAATAATATATAAATATGTCTTTTATATCTTTCAATTTTGAATAAGTATAAATATATATTTAAATTTATACATGATATAATATACCTAAAACATCACATAAGACTTAAATTATCATATACTTATATGATATCACAGAAGTGTGTTACGTCTATTTATTCAATTTTAAACAAGTTTAAACACATATTTAAATACTTCTTTCGTTTTAAAAAGAATGATTCTATTTACTTTTTAAGTTGTTTAAAAAAGAATGACTTTTTTCCTTTTTCGGCAACACTTTAACTTTAATTCTTCACGTGACATATTTAAGACCACAAAATTAAAGGTTATTTTGATATATTTGACATAACTTTAATTTAAAATTACAAGATTAAAAAATCTTATTTATTTTCTTAAATTTTATTTCAAGTCAAATTAGATCATTATTTTTGAAACGGGAGTATTACTTGTCATTTGGATGCATTTAAAAACTTGCACTCAGAAAGAGATTGAGCAATTTCTCTATAGTCACTCTTTGGAAAAGAGCCAAAAAGAAAAAGTAAAGTGCAGAGAGCTTCTTTAATTTGCTTTCACACTAACATCTTCATCTTCTTCTCAATTCACAGTATGTTAGAAGGCAAAGCACTGATTGAAGACACAGACATGCCTGTAAAGATGCAGATCCAAGCTATGTCATATGCTTCTCAAGCTCTTGATCTTTATGATGTTTTAGACTGCAAATCTATTGCTGCTCACATCAAGAAGGTCTCACCCTTTCTCTACATTTTTTCATACCAAAGTTTGTTAATTTTTGAACTTTTGGTACGAAGATGAAAGTTTAGATAGTCAATTAACTGAACTATTTTTTTTATTTTTTTTTAGGAATTTGACAAGAAGTATGGAGGTGGATGGCAATGTGTGGTGGGATCAAACTTTGGGTGTTTCTTTACTCATACTAAAGGAACATTTATCTATTTCACTTTAGAGACTCTAAATTTTCTCATTTTCAAAGGAGCCTCTTCTCCTTGACAAGATATTATAGGCCCTTTTGAATTATAGCAGGAGCTTTAGTGCATCGGGCTATTAAGTTTTTAAAAGCAAGATCTGGTCATTTGTATGTTTTTAAAAGAAAATGTTTAACTTTTAGTTATGTATATATACATGAGTAGATTAAATATAATTATGTTCACTCACTTTACATATCAAGAGGATTATGATGCCTTTGATCATGAGAATGACACTTTCTAGGTTTGCCTTAATTAAGTCTCAGATTTGGTGAAAAGGGAGTGTTGAAGTAGCTTTGTTCACAAAGTTGAATTTGCCATTTTAGAATCTCATTGCATATATTCCATAGTCAATCATAAGCTTTGTAGGCCATGTCTATACTAGAGGTGGTTACTATGTCTAGGACTTTACAGCTTGTTTCTATGGTTGTTACCTATTGTATTATATTAATATTATAATAACATATTCAATAAGTACTATTTAACAGAGTGAAATTTGAAAAGGGTAGAACACTTACTTCTATTTTAGAGATAGAGAAGTTATTTCAAGGGAAAAATAGTTCAAAGCAGTTTCAAGAAGCAATAGAAGTAAAAAAAAAAAGTAGATAGTAACAAAAATAATACCACTAATAATAGGATAGTGACTACGACAAATAATCACAAAACTCGACATTTAAGTAATTACAAGAGCAACATTATAATTACTACCTACTAACCTTCTATCTAATTATCTCTTCCCAATACTTATTCGATTTACTTCTACCTATCTTGAAATCATTCAGAGACTTATTTGATTTACCTCTGAAATCATTCAGAGCCAACCTTTCAACACTGGACAATCATACATCTCCTTATTATATGTCCTAACCATCTCAGTCTAGCTTTTGTATCTTGTCCTCTACAAAAGTCCATACACATTGATAGGTTACAATGTATGTATTAATTTGAGTAGTATTTGTGACCTCTTTAGAGTGCTTTCTCATCCTATAATTGAAATGCTATTCACCTTTGAAAGACGAAAAATTATTTCCCCTTTCTATATCTCGTCTATAATATCTTAGTTTGTAGTATTCCACTTACTATTAATTTACAACACTAAATAAGTTCTTGGAAGATAGCAGAATAAAACTCATTCTTCAAGGTTTTGGTTTTGAATAGTCAAATGCACAATTTGATATCATCATCAAAGAAAAAAGATTACAATTCCAGAATATTGGAAATGTTCAATGAGTTCAAAGAATTGTTGCTGATTGCCCAGCAAGCACTGATGAATGAACATGTTTAGAGCACAGGAGTCAACAATGGTTTGTGAAGAAAATGAGCTTCCAAGTTTGCAATAACAAGATCTGCCATGGCTGTGCAAGTTTCTACTGTATCACTTGCAACATGAGACAATAGAACAACATTCTCAAGTCCAAACAATTGTTCAGGAACCTCTGGTTCTCTCTGATAAACATCAAGACCAGCTCCACCAATACGACCTTCAATCAGTGCAGCTACAAGTTCAGATTCATCTACATGTGCACCTCGTCCTATGTTGATTATGATGCCCTTTGGACCTAATGCATCAAGCACTATGCGATTGACTATGTTTCGAGTTTCTTCAGTCAAAGCGCATGCAACAACAAGGATTTCAGAGTTTGCAGCCAAATCGACCACAGTAGAGTAGTATTTGTAATTGAAGTTTGGTTTCTTGGATCTGGAGTGGTAGCTAATGGGGCATCCAAAAGCTTCAGCTCTCTTTGCTATTGCTGAACCAATTCTGCCCAATCCAATTATGCCAACTGATTTACCACTGAACTGAAACAAGGAGCAGTCATCATTTGTTAAAAGTGAATACGAAAGACCAAACCAAAGAAGTTTGAGGCCTTGAGACGATATATCCATACTATTTCAAGACTCAACAGGCATTCTGCAAAGAAACTCCTATAAGTAGTACTGCTCGTTTTCTAAATAAAGTTACCAGCATGCTCCGGGGTGTGTTATTGCATAATGGGACAATGGAGGGGGTTTGGCTTGACTTTCAAAAACCTATGTGATATAAAAACCATGAATTCAACAAAGATGAGTATAACCACTACTTCGTTCAGAAAAAAAATTGTATTATCATGCTTGATCCTTATAATAGGCTTTTGCCACCTATCTACTTGGCAAGGCCCCTAGCATCCCTAGGTAGAGCTTGAAACCTAGTCATATAAGTCGCGTCTCAAAGAGTAGTTGCATAGTTAGCTAAGCTATCTGCTACTTGATTAGCTTCTCTAAAACAGTGTTAAGACTTCCACTTCTGCTTGAGATAAAATCTGTATAATGTCGTCTATGATAGCTCTTAATTTGCAATTCTCAGAGCTCGTTTCTTTCAGCATGTTCGCCACTAGAAGAGAGTCTAATTCCAGAACAATATTAGTGTATCCATGACTGATTTTACTCCAAGTGATATCTAGATCACAGCAAGGAACGACCAGGCTACTACCTGTTCTAAGGATCCAAAAAACTTGATGTTTCATACTACTTATATACCATCTTCTCCATTTATCAGTATTTGCAAGAGCAAATACCTTCCCAAATTTCCCAGCAGATACACCAAAGGAGTAATCAGAAGCAACAGTTTATGAAGGCCCTCTTTATGAACTTTGTTTCTTGGCTTGACTTCAAATCATGTTCCGAGCAGTGTTATTCAAAGCAAAAAAGCTATTACTTTGGGGCTTTAAGCGCAAATAAATCTCGAGCTTTATTTTAGTCCAAGACTAATAAATATAAGTATGAATGACAAATATAGGATCAAAGATTGAAATTATATTATGATAAAGTGAAAATATTAATAGTTTAGTACCATCTCTTCAAAAGATACTAAGTAGCACGGAAAAATATGTCTTAGTGCCTTGATGAATACACTAAGACGGTGAAGTGCTCAACACGCTCTGAGTCTCCCTTTAGGGCTTTAGCGATCCATTTGATAATTCCCAAAGGAGCTACAAAAAATTCACTATCCTAAAAACATCATCAATGTTCGATTTTCGAGAGTCAAATACATTACTAGACAAACAATTTCCCACAAATGCAAAAATGTGAATATGTTGAGTTGTATAGACGTACTTTTGGATTGAAATGTAAACATTTTCTAAGTTTTATTATTCCTAATCAGGATGATTAAGGCTTGCAATTGTTTCACTCACATATGCAAAAATTGTGGATTTCTCTTCAAAGGAAATACGAAAAGCATAGAATAATAACAACGAACCTTCGATGTCAATTCGAAATCGCCATTTTTCCATAACCCACGTCTAACAAACCCATCAGCAACACAAATTCTCCTCAAAGTTGCTAATATCAGTCCAATAGCTGCATCAGCTACATCATCAGTGAGCACATCAGGAGTATTAGTAACTCTAATTCCTCTCTCTTTACACTTAACCAAATCAATCTTATCCAAACCCACACAAAAAGATGATACAATTTCCAAGTTTGGTAATGCATCAATGAGCTCTGAATCAGCACCAAAAAATGCGCTACCCACAACAGCTCGGATTGAGTCACTGTTCTGAGTCAAAAACTCAGACTTCGAAGAAGCTTCCCACAATCTGAACAGATTGAAACGCTTGTCGAGCTCTTCTTCTAGGTAAGATAGCATTGGGCATATCACCAATACTCCTATTTTCGCCATCGCCATTATAAACTCGAGCTTTTTGCAAGTAAAATGTTTAAATTTAGGTTTCACTTTATTTTTCGAGTGAAATACTAGAAAGGTCGATGATAAAAATGTAATTGCATTTTAATAAAATCTATTAGGAGAGATATAGATAATTCTAGAAACATATTTTTATATTAATAAAATTATATTTAATATCATGGAATTTGAGATTATTAAAATTAAAATACTGTATTATTTTACTTATAAGATAATGTAGTAACAAACATTAATAATGTAAAGAAAAATGAAAATTGTAATATCTTATCATTTATTATTAATAACATAAGCATAAATTAATGACGATAAAAATAGTTATTATGATTTGTAACATATGCAATGGTGTCAGTGAGCCGTTCAACAGGAGAAAAGTGCACGAACTTTTAATTGTATAGAAGTAGAAGAAGATGATGTTCATATTTTATTTTATTTTTTAAAATGAGAAGAAATTCTTTTATTTATAAATAGAGAGTAGTGTCAACAAATATTTATTGTATCTTATCGAAAATGTTATAACTATTTGAAAAAGTTGCAACCCTTCGGAAAGTTCACAACTTTCACAAAGTCGCAACACTTCATTAAAGTCATATTTTTTCATAAAAGTCGCAATGTTTGATAAAATTGCAATTCTTCATTAAAATCGCAACTTTTTATAAATGTCAAAATTTTTCATGAAAAGGGAAGACTAATTTTGAGAATAAATAAATTAATAGGGATTCTGGCTTGTAGTGGCGCTATGTAGGTGAGCCTTGGGTTCTCTTTTTTTATATATATGTATGATGTATGATATGAAAGGAATAATGATCAAGGTTAAGAATATAATTTTACGCCAACAAAAATCTACTAGAATGATAATATGCAAGAAAATTTTAAATAGTTCTAGAAATATCATTAGTTATTGTTATTACTATTAATTTCTTTTTAACCAAAAAAAATATTACTATTAACTTATTTTGTTATTACTTCACTTTTTTTTTGTGAGTCATTGTAACGTCTATTCATTACTCTATATTACTATTTACTTCAATTTAATTCTTAATATTTTTTATATTCATTATGCTTATCAAAAATATCTATTTTAATATTAAAATACATTTATCAATTAATTATTTTCACTTTTATTTTGACTCTAATTAATATGCTTTTCAATAAGTGTGATAAAATTAATAATATATATTTAACTAAAATAAAGAAAAAGATGTTAAAAAGTAATTCTACAAATAAAAATGAATAGGATGATGTACTTACATTTAAGACGAGAAGAATAAAATGTATTTCATTCTAACAAAAATCTGCAAAGAAAAATAGCAAGAAAAATGAATAATTCTAGAATCATCTTTCCATATATGAAGTGAATGATAATCAAAGGTAAAAATATAGCTTCACGCAAACAAAAATCTATCAAGAATGATAACAAGAAAACTAAATAGTTCTAGAAATATTTTTAGTTATTATTATTACCATTAACTCATTTTTGTTATTACTTCACTTTTTTTTAATGAGTTATTGTGATATCACTCATCACTCTATTTTACTATTACTTTAATTTAATTCTTAATATTTTTTCTACTCATTATACTTACTAAAAATATTTACTTTAATATAAAAATTTATTATTTAAAAAATATATTTAATTACTTTTACTTATATATTGGTTCTAATTAATAAATTTGAAAATAAATAAGTGTGATAAACTAATAATATATATTAGATTGAAATTAAAGAATAAATAAAACTAGTTGTAATATTAAAAAAATAATATTTTAAAAAATATCAAACAGTAACTTTATAAATAAAATGAATAGGACGGTATATTTACATTTAAAGTAAACTAAAAATATTTACTAGATTATAAAAGAGTATTTCTTCATTAAAATATATAATCAAATTTTTACTTTTATTTTATTTCAAACATATTAATCTGAATAGTGAACTGATGTAAGTTTGATTTAAATTTAAAGTTAACGGGTCAAAATTTGATATTTTTCTATTATATAGAAATATAAAGTTGAGGACGATCAAGGATAATATGATCATTTCATATATATATTTCATTTTAAAATTCTATAAATTATATTTTTTATTTTTCCAAAAAAAATTCATGTGGCTAAAATTCCTGCATAAGTTATATGATTATTTTATAAACTATACATGATAAGATTTTTCTAGGACTAAGTCCATGACACAAACACATTATTCATTTCATTCACTCCTTAATTCTCTCCCATCTCATGTCTTATATCGATAAATTTCTCGCCCTTTATTTCTAATTTGCATTCTAAATAATACACATTTTGGTATAGATCTCTTATTAGGAAGATCAATAATATAATTTTGTTTGACATAATACATATATTGAACCCTAAACTTGGCTTCAGATTTTAACTTTGACCTCCAACTTTCATAATGCACAAGTAGGCACTTTAACTATCCACCTTTTAAATAAATACACACATGAGTCCTACATGACAAAATACACGTAGGACACCACGTAGGACAAGAAATGACATGTATGACATGTGTGTCTATTTGTTCAATTTTGTACAAGTTTAAGTGTCTACTTGTGCACACCCAAAGTTGAAGGGCATAAATGTAATTCAAAGCCAAGTTAAAGAACATATTTATGTATTATGCCATTTTTTTTCAACATTAAGAACTTCATTTTTGGTTAATTTCCTAAATGATGACTCTTTTTTTGTAAAACAACTATAAGACAATAGTAAAATTCACTATTTCTTAGTGAACACATCATTTTTGAGACTTGTTCATATAACAAATTTCCAACAAAATTAAATTGATTCATATTTTTCAATCATTCTTATGAATATGATAATGTACTAGTTTAACGTGTTAAATCCAATATCAATTACAATTGCAATTCTCAAAGGCCTAATTCATAAGGAACGCATTCGGTGGGCAAGTTTTCAAGAACAAAATTTCAAAAAATTCGGAGAATGTTATTATTTTCCTTTGGTTCTCTTTAGACTTTTCAATTTCTTCCCGTTGCTTTTCTTTCTGAAATATCTAAATTACTTGATTTCTCTTTTGATGTATAATCCCAAACTTCACGTAACATATATTTTATTATCTAATATATTGAGAAATATATATTTATTTATTATTATTATCATTATCATCAGTTAAAATCATTTTAAGCAAGTTATACAAATTATTATTTTTACTATTCCATATCAAATTACTGCAATATATATATATCAACTTTTATTAATATTTTTAAATTCTCATTATTTGAGATAAAACATTCATCCATCAAATATATAAATTACTTTGTTCTTTCCTTACTCTGCTAAATTGTTCTCCTAATTTTAATGAATATAAAGACAAAATATAAAGTCATAACTTTTTCTTTTTGCTTTTATCATTTGTAAAGAATGAGATGATTTATTCTAATTTTTATCAAGTAGGTCATTGTTGTTATTTGTTAAACACCTATAAAATAAATTTATAGAGTAAGTGTACTCAAAATTAATCTATAGATGTATCAGTACAAAAAGTGTGTATTAATATATTGAGACTCATAATTTTAATCTATTTTCATGAATGATTTTCAAATAAAAAAGAAAAAGAATATCATTAAATTAATTATTTAATTCGAATATATATTTTTGACATGATGTTAAAATAATCAGTGGAGCATCTGATATTTTATTATTATTTCTAATCATATTTATTTGAAAATGTCAAAAATTATTTTTCTATTCAAAAACTAATTCAATTACTATTATAAATATATATAATATTGTAATATTGAACCCGTAAATGAACCTTTTATTATAGGAAAAATTGTATATAGTAACAAATTATTAATTTAAATTAAATGTTATAAATATAGTTTGATTTAATTGTACCCTATAGCAAACTATTGTTATTTTAGCCTTTCTCCCTGGTGGAATCTCACTCGCCACTCTCATTTTGGTGACAACTTGCTCGCCTGTCTCGCTTTTATACAAACACAAATGTATAAACGCGTTTGTGTTTGTATAAAGCGAGAGGAATATATACATATATTTTCGTTTCCCTCTCCCAGATCTCGCTCTCCTCCCTCTCCTCTCTCGCTCATACAAACAAAAAATTGCATCCGTTTGTATAAAGCGAGAGAAAATTGTATATACACATGCAAATACATATATCTTCTTCCTATACAATTATAACTATACAATACAAATATTTCCCTACCCAGATTTTTCTTTTGCCTTTCTCTCTTTCTTGTTTTATTCATACACAAATTATACAATTGATCTTTTGTACACAACTCCTTTCTTTTGTATATATATATATATATATATAGCGAATTAAATAACTACTTTCTTTGTATATATATAGCGAATTATACAACTACTATATGTATAGCGAAATATGCATATTTATGTTTGTTATGAAGCACAATTATGCAAACTATAAATATAGCATGCAAATATTATTTTCATGTTTGCTATACGTGCATGTTACTCTTCATTATATTGGGCTCCTATCACGGGCCTTAAATTATATATTTACTAATAAGAGGTGATTTGGTTTGTGAACAAATTTGCATGTTTACTTGTCCATTATAATTTTGGGATATTTGATCATACTTCTTTCGATTATAACAACTAATAAATAATTTATCATTTGGTGTCTATTTTAGCCTTGTTATTAAATACTATTATTTTTTAAAATTTAGATGATTTATGTTTAATAAGAGTGATTTAGTAAAATTACCATATAATTTATTGCTTCTTAATTTTTATGTCAAATCAATAATGGACAACTATTGTTGAGCAGAGCAAGTAATATGCTGAGGAGCAAGTTAGGTATATATATTTCTAGTGTGATTATACTCTATGAATTATTTCTTATCAAAGTGAAACAACATAGACAATGCACAAAGCTCATAAAAGTAAGGAGACAATGTACTCTCAATAAAGGGAACCAAAATTTACACAACATGTAGCCTCCAACTAAGTTGTATGAACTTCTCACTTTCGATGCTGCATTTATGTCAGATTCTTCAATAATATACGACATGCACCTGTTGACAGTTTTTGAAGAGTCAGATCAACATAGGCCTCCAGACAACCACGAGTCATGACAAGCAAAATCTTAGTTATGTCACTAAACCACCGGAGTCAACAGTGGTTTGTTCTGAAAGTGAGCTTGTAAGTTACCAATGACAATGTCAGCCATCGACTCGCGTGTTTCCTCTGTTCCACTAGCTACATGAGGCAGCAAGACCACATTCTCAAGGCCGAACAGATTTTCAGGGACTTCAGGTTCATTCTCAAACACATCAAGGCCAGCGCCCCCTAATCGACCATCAAGAAGAGAAGATACCATCTCTTTTTCATCAACATGAGGTCCCCTTCCAATGTTGATAAGAATCCCTTTTGCACCTAATGCATCAATCACTTCGCGGTTGACAATGTAACGAGTCTCAGGAGTTAGTGCACACGCCACAACCAGGATCTCACAATTGGTAGCGAGTTCTACTACAGTTGGATAGTATTTGTAATTCGTATTTGTCTTTTCTGATCGCGCGTAGTAACTGATTGGACAATCAAAAGCCTCTGCTCTCTTTGCAATTGCTAAGCCAATCCTCCCTAATCCTATGATACCAACTCTTTTGCCACTAAACTGCAAAGGAAAAAAGCGATGAATCAGGTAAATGTTGGTGTACATGTAGCCGGTATCTGGTTCATCTGAGCCTAATACTTTTGACTCGGAGCATAACTATATGTTTAAAACCCATAATTGTCATTTGTCAATGTAACCTATCATCTATTGCTTAAACATCTTCTTCCACCAATCAAACTAATATCTTAAGCTCGATCTGTCATAAATATCGTCATATAAAATGAAACAGAAAGAACACTAACCTTAGAAGTCAACGCGAAATCACCAGCCTTCCACAATCCCTTCTTAACATATCGATCAGACTCGCAAATCCTCCTTAGCACAGCCAACATTAATCCAATAGCAAGATCAGCAACATCCTCAGTTAACACATCTGGTGTATTAGTCACTCTAATACCCTTCTCTTTACACTTGTTCAAATCAATCTTATCTAAACCAACACTGAAACTAGCCACAATTTCTAGCTGAGGCAACGCCTCGATAAGCTCTGCATCAGCACCAGCAGCAGCGTTTCCCACAACAGCACGTATTGAATGAGCGTAGTCGTTGATGAATTGTTTCTTATCGGAGAAGTTCCAGTAACGTATGAGGTTGAATCGATTATCGAGTTGTTGTTCTAAGTATGATGACATTGGACATGCCATTAGTACTCCTATAGATTCCATTTTTCTTCTATATGAGATTAGTTATAAGTGTCTGCAAGATTGGGAAGAATTGAAACTATGCTGATTCTTTATAACTAACTTATCTTTTGATAGTACAATCTGGTGGTTCTCAGTGATGGGCCCTAAAACATGTACAATCATGTGAATTAAAAGCATAATAAATAAATGTGTCTGTTAACTTGGTTTCAGCCGGCATCTATATCCTTCAACTTTTGATGTACACAGGTAAACACTTAAACTTTCCAAAAGTTGAACAAATAAACACACACATCGTATGTGGTGGTTTTGTGTCCTATATGATATCCTACATGTATAATGTCACATAGGATGCGTGTATTTACTGGTTTAACTTTTGAATAGTTTAAGTGCCTATTTGTGCATATCCAAAGTTAAAAGACGTAGACGCTAGCTAATTTTGAGTGTGTACAAGTAGACACTAGAACTTGTATATAAAATTGAACAACTAGCTAGGTGGATTTGTCTTACGTGACATCCTACATGAAAATTGTATATCCTGTGTGGCATCCTAAATGCATTATATCACGTAGGATGTGATATTTACTTTTTCAATTTTATACAAGTTTAAATGTGTACTAACGCACACCCAAAGTTGGAGAGTCTACCTGACATTTAAATCCAAATGAAATAGCATATTTATATATTATGTCAATTATAAAAAAAAAGTGATAAAAACGCCTCAAACTTGACATAAATTATTACTTTCATTTCTAAACTATAAATAATTAATACTAAAAATACCCCCTATGCTTGACTAAATGAGTTCAAAAACGCTCCAAATTGCGAGTCAGGTTGGGTAGTGATATTGAAAAATAGTTTTGAGAAAACTTTCCTTACTTTAAGTAGTGCAGAAAAGTCATTTTCCGTAAATTTTAAAAACTAATTTCATTAAAAATGATTTCCTTAGATATATAAGCTAATTAAACATCAGAAATTCTACACCTTTAAGCAAGTAAGTTTTATTAAGAATACAAATGGGAGGGGGCTTTAAAACAATATATTTTTTTTTAAAAAAAAATTTAATTATTTTATTTTAATTTAATTCGATTATCGATTTTTCATAAACACAACTATTCTATGCTTTTCAATTCAAATTACTCATAAAAATTCAAAACATAATTTTAAATTTTAAAAAATTATATCCAAACACAACTTTCATTTTTTTTATATTAAAAAATAAATTAATATATTATTGGAAAAATGACAAAAATCTCTCCCTTAACTTCACTTATTACCCTTATCCCCTGTTAGTTTTAAAAATACCTAAAATTTCTCATTTTTAAGTCAAATGAGGCGGATATAAAAATGTGACAAAAAATGAGACGAATACAAAAATGTGATAAAAATGAAACGGATATAAAAATGTAAAAACGAGGCGGATACAAAAATGTGACAATGAATATATAATGTATCCGCCACCTTTTTATTGTATCAGCCCTATTATGTATCCGTGTTTTTATATATTTTTTGAGAAATTTTGGTCATTAGAAACTTATAAGGGACAAATGATCATTTAGTCGTAAAAGTATGTTATTTATATCATTTGCCCATTATTATTTTATTCTTATTCTATATTTTAGGCGTAATTTTTAATGGCCTCACAAGTTACTCTACTTTTTACCTTCTTCCTTAGAAAACAATTATCCAGAAATAAATAAATTTAGGGGAAAAATTATGGTGGAAAAACATATCCTGTCCCATTTTAATCTCATGCTTTCTTGTGGATGTGGGTGAGACTGTTTATAGCAATGATTTTATATTTAGATAATATATAAATACATCCTCATATTTGTACCCCTTTCAAACTTAAAACTCAAATTTTGTGGAAATCCTATCATCAACCCCTATATTTTTTTAAAGGCAAAACACATAAATATACTTTTTTATTTAACTTCAACTTATATGTTCATAATTTTAGGTGTATTCAGTTAGTTATTCAGACTTATATAAGGTTGAACAAATATATGCATGCATTTTAAATGACAGTTTGTGTTCTGCGTGTATAATGTCATGTATGACTCATATATCTACTTTTTTAATTTTATATAAATTTAAGTATTTGCTTGTACACATAAAAAATTGAAAAGTATAAATATAAAATAAAATCAGGTCAAAGGACGACATGAAGATAGTTTGCATATTAATCAAGTCATTATACAACATAATATGAATATCAAAAGAAAAAGATATTCTTAGTAAATTCAATATACTTGTTTATAATTTGTTTAATTGAATTCAAATCGAAGTAGTTAATAAGTGCATTCTCAAAAGTTAGTGCCCATTTTCATATATTTGTTTACTGATCAAAATATAGTAAAAGATTGAGCTGACATATTCAATTAGGCCAATCAATGAGCTCAAATTTGGTATATACGGATTATTATTATTATTATTATTATTTTGGTTTAATAGTTCATTAGTATCTATGGATTTGCTTCATTAAGAAATATTTTCTGAAAAATAATATCTGATTGACAAAAACATTTTCAATAAAAATAAAAAGTTGACCATGACAGAGGTGTACCGGCCATGTTTTTCAACCCCACGTTGATTGAAAAATGTTTTGAGTTTTATCCCACTTTTTCATTTGAGTTTTGGCTTCATTGTACATGATTTTAATCGTCTATTATAAATTATACATATACTTATATTCTCTATAAACATTTTTGGAGCATCTTTTTGAGGATTTTATAGATAAACACAACGTGTAAGTCTTTCTTCATGTCCCAATATTGCTCCAACTATCTCCTTACAAACGGGATGACTTATGTAATTAATCGTCTCGGCATAAATTCAAATAATTTCTTAACAGTAGACATACCATTAGTCATCAACATTTCAACTATTCTCTCTGACTTCCATAGTACGACTTTATAACTTGATTCCCTTATAATTGTTGTTGCAATTCTAAATAGTACCCTTGTTCATGGTCAAGGTTATATTTTATATATCTTTAGACATTTAAAACTCGTCATTATGTCACTTAAAAACACATAGGACATCCAATTTGAAAAGAAATACTAAAAATAAGACTTATTTCACACCTTTGATCTATTTTGGGGAGAAGGATGTTTGACTTTCATTTATAGCAAACAACATTCATCCAAAATAAACACACATACCTAATATTATAATATCCTTTTTTATCAAAAAGTTACTCTGTATATATAATTAAAATTATCCGAATATAAATATCAATAGCAATAAAAGGGAAATATTTCTATTATAGTCATCAAATTAGAAAAAAAAAAGTGACTTGTTTTCTATAAAACATGCACCGCACGTTGTCTCAACCATCCAAAAAAAAATCTCTTCCATTCTCCATTAAAAGAGCAAAACTTTCTCTAATTAAATTCCTTTGTTTGAATTGAATCCATTTTCTTCTCTAAAACGCTAAAACTTTGCATTGTTTTTCCTTCTTTTCACCTCCTCTTTATATCCGTTTCCTCAAGAACAATTATATTTATTGCATTGTCACTAGTGTAACGTATTTCAATTCAGCTTGAATCAAAAAGATGGTTCGAGCAGCGCTTGAGGAAGCGAAAGAAATGTGCAAGGCAAAGTTGTTGCATTTCAAAGGAAAATCTGAAGATGTTATTATTGAGACTAGTAATACTAGTGATTCTGGGGATGAATTGGCCACATCGAAAAGTGAAGATCAGCCTGTGTTTAGTCGCAGTGAGTCTATTATGATGCGACCAAACGAGACCCCTGTTGTCTCTAGCCCACCCACGAAACAGGGACCACCTTCAGGCAAGATATTTCTTGCAATTAAATAACTACCTGCATTGTACATTATAACAACAATTACGCCTCACTAGTTAACAAAGGGAGTTTAGATTTCTATTTCCCCTCTCTCTGCATTCAATGTGATACTTTTTTCTCCCGTAACAATATAGATATGGAGCTGATGAGGGAAAAATTTGCAAAGTTGTTGCTCGGCGAGGATATGTCTGGTGGAGGAAAGGGTGTGTCTTCTGCGTTGGCATTGTCAAACGCGATAACAAACCTAGCAGGTATTGCAATTACACCGGTGTATATATACTATATCGGTCCTTTTTTATATGACAATTCATTCTATTTGCGTTTTTTTTTCCAAAATGCAGCATCTGTGTTTGGGGAACAGAAGAGATTAGAGCCAATGCCAGCAGATAGAAAAGCCAAATGGAGAAGAGAAATCGATTGGTTGTTATCTGTAACAGATCATGTTGTTGAATTCGTTCCTTCTAAACAAATATCAAAAGACGGAACAAGCATGGAGGTAACTCTCCCAGAAACTCCTCTTCGCGTACATCATATATCTAGCTAAAACTAACCAGTCAATATGAATTTTTTGTTTGTCAGGTTATGGTGACAAAGCAGAGAAATGATCTTCAAATGAACGTTCCAGCTTTACGCAAGCTAGATGCTATGCTTCTTGTAAGAGAAAAAAGTAAAATTTAAACTAATATAATGTATAAGTATTGATTCTTAAAGTTGGATTGATGATCTGCAGGATTGCTTAGATAGCTTTAAAGACCAAAATGAGTTCTCGTATGTATCAAAGGATGACGAATCACAGGAAGGGAGGAACGATGACAAATGGTGGATACCGACTCCTAAGGTTCCAACGAATGGCTTGTCTGATGTTACAAGGAAATGGCTGCAATTTCAAAAGGATTCAGTAAACCAAGTTCTTAAAGCAGCCATGGCCATAAATGCTCAAATCTTGTTAGAAATGGAAATCCCGGAAAGTTATATAGATTCCCTACCTAAGGTACAAGAACAACGGAAATCTTATATAAGTATTTTCATTTTGAAGTTGTTTTTCTTTTGGAGAGGTGGAATAGAATAACACGTCATGATCTAATATTTTCTCTTCTTATGTGTAGAATGGGAGAGCAAGTCTTGGAGATACGATCTATAGGAGTATCACTGACGAATACTTTGATCCTGACTACTTCCTCACAACTATGGACTTGTCTTCGGAGCATAAAATTTTAGACCTCAAGAACAAACTTGAGGCTTCTGTTATTATTTGGAGACGAAAGATGACGTCTAAAGATGGGAAGTCAGCATGGGGCTCTGCCGTTAGTGTAGAGAAGAGAGAAATCTTTGAAGACAGAGCAGAGACCATCTTGCTTATTCTTAAGCAGCGATTCCCTGGAATTCCTCAGTCATCTCTAGACATTAGCAAAATCCAATACAATGAGGTAAGAAGCAACCTCTATTTATTTACCATAAAAGTTTTAGGCGTAATACATAAACGTGCCCGCCTTTAACTTGGTCTTATCTGACATTTATGCTCTTCGGCTTTGGATATGCATAAGTATGCACTTAACTTGTATAGCGTTGAACAAGTAGACACAAATGTTCTTACTTTGCGCCCTACATGGTACTTTGCATCCTACATGGCGTCTTATGTGTATTATTCCATATAAAACTTGTGTGTCTACTTGTTCAATTTTATGTAAGTTTTAAATGTCTATATGTGCATACATGAAGTTTGAAGGTATAGATGTCAGCTGAGACCTGCTTAAAGGGCATATTTATGTATTATACAAAGTTATAATGATATTCGAGAGAACCTGAGGCTTGTTCCTCGTTTCTGTATGATAACCAGTTGGATATTTTTGGTCGTAACCAGAATATCCATTTCGTATTTGTTGTTCCCTAAAGAAGTTTCCTGATGTCCTAATGGCTTCAAACATAATGCTGCAACGCTAAAAACGATCTAGTTGTGGACCTTCTAAGTACATCAGAAGTATAATTTTCTCGGTTTTTACAGGACGTGGGGCAAGCTATTTTAGAAAGCTATTCAAGAATAATAGAGAGCAGGGCGCACACAGTGATGTCAAGGATTGAAGATGTTCTCCAAGTAGATGCTACTGCCCAAAATCCTTCCTGTGCTGATTTGAAGAGGTCTCCTTTAAGAGATTCACTACGGGTATCACCATCAGGCAGCTTCCCAAATGCTAGGGAAGAAGTAGAAAAGCTTAACGCTGCAGAGAATCCAACGTCAATGACATTGTTGGATTTCATGGGTTGGACAGTAGAACAAGGAGATAATGACACAAAGAAAGATGTGAAGGAGGATATAGACGTCGATGCAAAGAAACCACCTAGTATAGTTACAAACAAGAAACTTTCTTACTTAGATAACATAGTTGGTGCTAGAAGTCCAACTGCACGCCACTAAATGACGTCACTGCAGAACACCGATCAACTCATCAGAGGCAAGACAGAGAAATTCATCAAAGTGACAATCAGCGTCAAATGTACATACTAAGACGAATCACACATACCTAGGATTTCACCAAGTCATTCCTATTGTAAATAGGGAATATATAGTTAGTATAGGACTGCTGGTGTCGCACTTTTTGAAATGATTTACTCTGCAGAAGATGTCACCTCGTTGACAAATAACCATGGAAATTATGGACTTTATTATTGTCCATTCTTACCTTGGATAGCCTCTTCTAAGAGAGTTTTGTAATCTGCAACTTGAAGTTTACACGTCGGTATGGTATAATCATTTCGATTTAAAGGCAATTCCCTTGCAATTTATAAGTATTTTTTCCTTTCAATTAAACAGTGAGCAAATATGAAGTCAGTAACTTCCTAAACAAAGCTTAGTTAAAAACATTTAACAGGCATTGACACCTACGTGAACCGACAGAAGTAGAATTTCAGCAAGATAAATTGAATGTCATAATATCGACACCATGTTAACAAGATAAACCGAATGCCATAAGATTTAACTTCTTGTAACAAAGGTCTCATGTTGTAGGCTTCAAGAATACTTACAAGCTGACGACAGATACATCAATTACAAAATGAAGGTTGAGAAAGCTTGATTGAAAAGAAATTAGATCTTTCCGCGTGGACCAAGCTTGGGTGGAAGTTGCGGCCCTTTCTTAATTGGTAGTATATCCCCTGATGCTGTTGAACTGAAGTATGCAAGAGTTGAGCCACCTCCCAGTATCAAGAATTTAAGCAACAGTCCTCTCTTGGTGAAAGGAGCAGCAAAGGTCTCGAAGAACTTGCTCTACAAAACACAACACAATACAAGAGAAAGTTACCACAATAACTCAACCAACTTCCGAGCTTACACAGACTCAATATTCATTCCAAGCATAACAAGCAAACTCTTAATGATCACTTAGCTTAAGCAGTGGTGGATGCGAAGTAGTTGGTGCATTCGACTCTAACTGTGTGTTCATTGAAAATTTTATAACACATATATCTAGAATAAGTGTGCTTCCACAAAAGAATGTGTTTAAAGGGTAAAAGATCAAATATATACACCTGAAGGGAGTTGTATGGTGAGGGTGCATCTGAGCCATACAAGTCCCACTGACCAGTGGTGTTGCCCAAGTCCTCTAAATCAAAATATACACTCTTGTCACCATACTTTGCAACCACAGAAGCAGACCTAGGACAAAATGTATAGTCAATCAGATCACAATGATCAAATAAAAACACGCGCTTACTTTTACAGAGTGCCCTTCTTTTATTGTATACAACTGATTCCTGCTATACCATATATATCATAAGTTTAACTTCTAAACTCAATACAAAGGATATACATAATCTAAAAGATTATAATAGCGACTACTAGAATCAAAGGTTTTTCTCACCGCGAATTGATGGTAAATTTGTAACATGATTTTCCCACTCATTTCCCACTGAACCATCTCACTCAGAAAATCCACATCTCGAAAATAGATTATCACTCAAATAATGGAAAACTTTCTAATTTTTCCGTATGAAAACAATACTATTTTTTTCTTTTCTCGCGGATTAAATCAAAATATCCATTAAACATTTTTCAGTGGAAAAATAGTGATTTTTCTAGTAATGATATGATAAGTGGGATTAGCAACATGATAAGTTCTTACTATATGAGTTTAACTTCTATACAGTATAAGTGGTGGCTAAGTCAGTAACTTAAGGCTGTTCAAGATTTAATATATATGTATAAAAGGTAATGTTTAACTTGTATACGCAATATACATTTTTGAAAAGGGTGTTCAATTGACTAGCCTTCGACATATACCTGGATTTAGTAGACTTGACATTAAGGCGGGATGATTTAACATGTAGCTTAGTTCCAGCAATGGAGCTTCCAGCTAGGCCACTTGTGGGCTGCACAGCAGCAAGAGTTGCCAAAGATGCCATCCTTGAATTTACCTCACACAAACTAAATTAGTTTTTAGGTAGTTATTGGGTTGGCAATGGATTATACAAAACGATACGTTTTTGGGGTTTTTGATCATTTTTTTCATGTGTCCCAAAAGACACGTGGCACAATGGGTATCTTTCTAAAGATATTGAGTTTTCTTTTATGTGGTGCACACATATGTTGAGGTTGGATAAGCCTATCCCTTTAAAGATTGTGAATTTGGTGTAATTTGTCACTTCTTTTGTGAGGCCTAGGCCAAAGCTGGTCAAGTAACCAGAAAAAGATTGGTGTTTCGTTTTTAATTAATATTATTAGTGAATACTGAAGGAATATTGATTGTATTGAAGTGTTAACCTAATAAGGGAATACATGGGAGATATATATAGGGGATATAGGAAGGAGTACTAATCCTAATAGGACTAGGATTAAGGAATACTAATCCTAATAGGACTAGGATTAGTACACTAGAAATACTAATATTATTTAATACTATTTATTTAATACTATCTGTTATTATCCCCCCTCAAGCTGAGCTGAGCGGAAGCGAACGGAAGCTTGGAACTGAGGTAATCGTGCTGTCGGCTCGGGAGAGGCTTGGTGAGAATATCAGCCGGTTGTTCTTCAGTGGGTACATACTGCACAGTCATGGTGCCGGCCTGAACTTCATCGCGAACAAAGAGACAATCGGTATCAACATGCTTCATTCTGGTGTGTAGGACGGAATTCTTGGCCACACAGATGGTTGATTTGTTGTCACAATAGAGAGCAGGAACAGTGTGAGTGGCGCGGAGTTCGCGAAGAATATATGTGACCCACATGGTCTCAGCAGCAAGAAGAGCAAGGGCGCGGTATTCAGCTTCAGTCGAGGACCGAGAGACCTTGGGTTGTTTTTTTGTACACCAGGAGATCAGGTTCGGCCCCAAAAAAACGAGAAACCCCGATGTAGATTTTCTGTCATTTTTATCATTCGCCCAATCTGAATCTGAGAAACCCCGAAGCTCCAAGTCCCCGGGTCGAATGAGTAAACCACGACCAAGAGTGCCAAAAATGTACCTGAGAATGCGTTTTAGACAATGGTAATCATGTTCACTTGGTTGATGCATGCGCTGAGCAACTCGGTTGACAGCAAACTGGATGTCAGGACGGGTAATGGCCAGATACTGTAGAGCCCCAATGAGGCTGCGGAAGTGGGTGATATCGGCAAAGGGGGTGTCGGCTCCATTCGTAGACGAAGAGACTGCCATCGGTGTTGGTTGACTGGTGCATTTTTCCAGTCCAGCTTTCTGCAACAGATCTCGAGCATATTTTGACTGATGAAGAAACAAGCCGCTGCCTGTCCGAGAAACCTCCATTCCCAGAAAATAATGTAACGGGCCAAGGTCCTTCATTTTGAAGGTAGTATGCATAGCTCGAGTGACATCCTGAATGAGAGCTGCAGTAGAGCCTGTAATAATGATATCATCTACATAGACAAGAAGAATGACTGTACCGTGTGCTGAATGTCGAGTAAACAGACTCGTGTCGTGTACGCAACACGTGAAGCCGAGTCCCTGGAGGAACGTTTTCAGACGTGTGTACCAAGCACGGGGGGCTTGCTTGAGCCCATACAGAGACTTCTGGAGTTTGCAAACATGTTGAGGGAAGCGGGGATCAACATAGCCCGGTGGTTGCGTCATGTAGATAGTTTCATCAAGCATGCCATGAAGAAAAGCATTGGAAACATCCAACTGATTGATGAGCCAATTGTTGCGCACGGCGAGTGACAGTACCAGGCGAATGGTTTCCTGCCGAATAACAGGACTGAATGTCTCGGAGTAATCAAGCCCATACTCCTGATTGTAGCCTTTAGCAACCAAACGAGCCTTGTACCTGGAAATACTGCCATCCGCATTGTGTTTAATTTTGTACACCCATTTACAGCCCACTGGGTGCCGCCCATGGGGCTTAGGTACAAGAACCCAAGTTTTCTGATCAGTCAAAGCCTTAAACTCGTCATCCATAGCATGACGCCAATAAGCATTTTTTGAGGCAACAGAGTAGGTTGTTGGTTCACTATCGGGAAGGGGTGTATTTGGTAGTATGGTAGCCTGAAAGGTTTTGGGTTTAAAGATACCGGCTTTGCCACGGGTTAACATGGGATGAGTATTGGGGGGTGGCACGGGCGGTGGTGATTCGGGGGTGGCCGGGAAGGACCCAAAACGGATCGGGCTGGAGATGTTGTGGGTATGGGGTGGTTCGGGTTGGTTGTGAGTGTGGGTGGTGGTTGCGGGTGTATTGTGGGTGACGGTCGAAGGGGTGATGAGGGGTGGTTGGGTAGTGGGTGGAGGTGTGGGGGAAGGTGGTGAGGGACCCTGTGAGTATGTTGGAAAAAGGGGAAGGACGCCAATGAATGATGTATTTGTGGAGGAGGAAATAGACTCGTAGGGAAACTCATTTTCGACAAATTTGACATGACGAGATATGTAGACTTTATGAGTTTGTGGGTCAAGACAGCGATAAC
Source organism: Solanum pennellii (assembly GCF_001406875.1). Classification (NCBI taxonomy): domain Eukaryota; kingdom Viridiplantae; phylum Streptophyta; class Magnoliopsida; order Solanales; family Solanaceae; genus Solanum; species Solanum pennellii. The sequence continues at coordinate 58,683,111 of NC_028648.1, forward strand.
CCTTGGAGGTAGGATGATAGCCCAAAAAAATACAAGGACGGGATCGGGGTTGTAATTTGTGAGTAATATGAGGGCGTAGCCAAGGGTAGGCAAGACACCCAAAGACGCGGAGGTTGGTATAATTGGGAAGTTCTTGGTAAAGGAGTTGATAGGGTGATTTGTTGGAGAGAGTGTGACTGGGCATTCTGTTAATGAGGTAGTTTGCGGTGGCTAGAGCTTCTACCCAAAAGGAGACAGGGAGATGAGATTGATGTAGAAGAGTAACCACCGTTTCAATGAGATGGCGATGCTTACGCTCAGCCACCCCATTCTGTTCGGGAGTGTATGGACAGGAGGTTTGATGTATAATTCCCAGGGATTGCAGAAACTGGCCAAAGATGTTATTGACATATTCCTTTCCATTGTCACTTCGAAAAAGTTTAACATGAGAATTGAATTGTGTTTTGACCATTTTTTCAAAAGTGACAAAGGTGGTGTATGCCTGTGATTTGTGTTTTAGTGGGTACAACCAAGTGTATTTTGTAAAATCATCCACAAAACAAATATAATAGCGAAAACCAGCAAATGAAGGAACATCAGTAGGACCCCATAGGTCAGAATGAATAAGTTGAAAAGGTGCAGTTGTACGCTTCTCAGATAAAGTAAAAGGTAATTTATGAGATTTAGCAATTGAACAGGAGTCACAATTGTTTACATGAATGGAAGAAAAACCTAATTGAGACATTAAAGAATTTATTATTTGAGTAGACGGGTGACCCAGACGACTGTGCCACAACAGACTGTGGCCATCAGCCGAAAGAGCCACCGGAGCCACAGGAACGCTTTCTGAAACTGGGTGGGCAGACGAACTTGTGCCAGGAAGAACGTACAGACCATGCTCACAGGGGCCCTGAAAAATCACCCTCTTGGTAGTATTGTCTAGGATCTGAAAATCATTAGAGGTGAACAAGAGTGAGCAATTATTGTCTTTTGTGAATTGGTGAACTGAAAGGAGATTGGATTTAATAGAAGGGACGTGGGTAAGGTTACCTAGGTGAAAGATAGCGGTGGGGGTTTTAATGGTACCCGTGCCAGTGTGAGAAATATTAAGGGACTCACCGTTGCCAACAGTAATACCATTGGAGCCATGATATGGATTTGGAGCGTTAAGCTTGGATAGATCAGAAGTAACGTGCATGTTGGCCCCAGTATCCAACAGCCATTCAGAGGAAGGGCCGGCTTGAGATGCATAATTGGCACGGTTATCACTATTTCGGCTCTCCTCATACCGAAACCAGCAACGAACAGCGGTGTGTCCTGTTTTCTGACAGATTTGACAAGTTGGACGATCCCGCTCGTAAGTGCCCTGCCCGCCGCTGGAAGATGACTGCCCGCCGCTGCCGAAGGAGTGCAGGCTGTTGTTGCTGCCGTGCTGCTGACCGTCGTACGGCGGACGACTGCCCTGCCGACCGCCGCGCCCGCGGCCTCCGCTGTTTCTGCCGTAGCCGCCGCGGCTCCCCTGCCGGCCGCCACCACGCCCCCCGCGATAGTTCTGGCTTGCGGTGAGGGCGGTGGCCGGCTCCATAACAGCGGCTTCTCGGAGAAGAAGTTTGCTCTCCAGATCCACGTTGATTTCTTCACTTTTTAGCCACGAGGAGAGAGTAGCCAGGTCAACGGGCGTTGGACTGATGCGAACCGCCTGTTTAATGGAGGAGTAAGCTGATGGGAGCCCCCGAACGACGCACATGACGAGATCTTTTTCGGGAATGATTTCGTTCACGGTGTCGAGGGCTGTGATGATGGTGGAGACCTCGTCTAAATACTCCGCCATAGTTTTCGTGCCTTTGGTAATTGTGTGGAGACGATCACGCAATTGAAAAATATGAGAGTGGGAAATTGATGCATAGCGTGTTGCGAGGGCCGTCCACAGGGCTGAAGCAGTTGTGTAGGATCGGACGTGTTTCTGAACCGTGGGAGAGATGACCGCAATCAAACATGATCGGATCTGGCCATCCACGGCTTTCCAGGCGGCATGGGCCGGATTGGTTTTTTCTGATTTGTCCGTGGCGGTGATGACTGCCGGCGGCGGTTCTGTGCTTCCATCGACGTATTTGAGAAGGTAATTGGCCTCAAGGGCTGTAAGAACGGTGATTTTCCATGTAGGGTAATTTATGTCTGATAATTTTTCGGGAATCAGGGCATGAAGATGCCTGAGAAGGAGTTTAACGCCAGAAGGAAGTGAATCGAGAGGATCCACCTCGATTGTCATGGCTGCCGCCGCCCAAGAGAAGAGAGGGAACAATCGGTGCCCTTAAAGAGAGAAAAAAAAACCTAGAGAAAAGAAGATCTAGGTTTTCTGGCTCTTTATACCATGAAGGAATATTGATTGTATTGAAGTGTTAACCTAATAAGGGAATACATGGGAGATATATATAGGGGATATAGGAAGGAGTACTAATCCTAATAGGACTAGGATTAAGGAGTACTAATCCTAATAGGACTAGGATTAGTACACAGTAAATACTAATATTATTTAATACTATTTATTTAATACTATCTGTTATTAAATACTTACTTTCGTTTAAATTTGTTTGTTTAATAATTTCTTTTGATATAATACATAAATATGTCATTTAATTTGGTTTCACTTGGTGTACACAAATGATCATTTAAATTTGTGTAAAATTGAACGAGTAGACATATATGTCTTATGTGACAAAATATAGGTACGACTCCATGTAGGACACAAATTGTCATGTAGAATGTATCAGACAATTGTCTATTTAGTTTAATCTTATACAAGTTAAAGTGTCTACTTGTGCACATCAAAGTTGAATGACATAGATGTCAATAAAAATCAAGCTAAAGACATATTTATGTATTATGTCTTTTTTAGGGGAAATTGTATGAAATAGCAAACTATTAATTCAAATTAAATGTTATAACCATAGTTTGTTTTAATTGTAATTCGCAACAAACATCCCATTTTTTGGTCATTTGATTTTGTATACAAATACAATTAGCCATTTTCGATATACAATTAGTCATTTTATGCATTTTCGATATAAAATGTATAAAATGTGTTTGTGTTTGTGTAAAGCGAGAGAAAAACGTATATATAAATACAAATACATATAATTTCGTCCTATACACTTATAATTATACAATACAGATTTTATTATACAAATTAGGGAAAAGGTAAGACTACCCCCTAGACTATGACTGAAATTTCAGAGACACACATTAAATAAACTAAGGTCCTATTACCCCCTGAAACTATTTTTTTTCGTAATTTTATGCACCTTTTTAGCTTACGTGGAATCCAAATATCTCCATACGCGTCTCAATTGTGTGGAGTCACGAAATTTGTCAGTAAGACAAAATGTGTGCAAAATTACCAAAAAAAAAAGTTCAGGGGGTAATAGGACATTAGTTTAGTTAAAGTGTGTTTCTGAGATTTTGGTCATAGTTTAGGGGTACTTGTGCATTATCTCTACAAATTTAAATGTATAAATAAATTTATAAAAACTGTTTTGAACAATTTGTATAAAATTGAATGTTTTTAGCGAATTATACAAATCAAAAGATCTAGAGCAAACACAAAATTTGTTATGAAACGTTGTTATGCAAACTATAGTTATAACATACAAATATGATTTTTATGTTTGCTATACGTGAAAGTTATTTTTTTTAATTATATAAATTTTCTTAGAGAAGCCCCCCTCATATAAATATGAGACCTAATTTTTAATTCATTTTATTGATCATTAGGGTGCATGGTTTTCCCAAATATATGATCTAGAGTTGATAATGGTGAGATAACTCTAGATGTATACTTCACAAAATGCATGTCTTCTCTAGTACTCATGTTTCCCGTTATACCTATTTCTTTGTAATTAAGACTTTTAGCATAGCTTGTGATTCAAACAAAGTCCAATTAACAATGGAAATGAATTTTTTTAATTTTTTTTTTGGATATATCATAAAGAAGGTAAGTTAAAAACAATCAAACATAAGGAGCGATGTATGTAAAGATGCTTAGTTTCTTGTACTTTAGTTTTCATGATTGTTTTAAATTCTTAAAGAGATATTTTTATAGTTTATTACGTTTTATAAATTTTCGTGTTGTCCATTTTTAAATTGGTGTTTCTATCTGACTGTTAGAGCAGGTGCTGGAACGATTCAATTGATTGAATCGTGACAAAACATAAACTTCCTTATCAATATCTATTTCAAAGTTAACTGCTTCATCGGAATCAAAGTACGACTCATCTTCAACTATCTTATTCTCTAAAATATTTGTTTCTTGAATAAACTTTTATCATATTCAAAAGGAATAATACATAAATATGCCCTTTAACTTGGCTTCAAATCATATTTATGGCCTTTAACTTTGGATGTGCACAAATAGACACTTAAACTTGTATTCATCCTACATATCATTTTGTCCTACGTGGTGTCCTACGTGTATTGTGCCATGTAGGACTCATGTGTTTATTTATTTAAAAGTTGGATAGTTAAAGTGTTTGTTTGTGCATTATGAAAGTTCGAGGTCAAAGTTAAAATTTGAAGTCAAGTTTAGAGTCTCTATATGTATTATGCCTATTCAAAATCAACTCCTTCAGATCGAGGGCCCTTTTCTTCTCTTTATTATTTTGATTGCACTATCACTGCAGGACCCAATCATACTCAAAAGAAGAGTTTGATCCTGGCTCAGACGAAACGCTAGCTATCCTTTTAACATTTTGACAACTTTTTTTCTTTCCTAAATATTCTAACCTCATGAAAATCAGAGGTTTTAACCAAAGTAAGCCATTATATAAAGTCATTCACCAAAATAATATGTTTTTCTAAAATTTTACAAAATTAGTATAAACGTATTCCACAGTAACGTTTTAGGATATATTTTATTTTTTAAAAGTTGATGGCGTCAGATTGATATACGTTACTCACAGTAACGTTTTACTCCTAAAACGTTACTGAAAATAACGTTTTAAAAGTAAAACGTTACTTACAGTAACGTATATCAACCTAATGTTGTTAGTTTCTAAAAAATAAAATATACCCTAAAACGTTACCGTGAAATACGTTTATACTAGTTTTGTAAAATTTTAAAAAAATATATTACTTTGATAAATTGTTTTATATAATGACTTAGTTTGATTAAAAATTCTGAAAATCACATCATATTCATCTTCATCTTCATCAAGCAAATCTGAATAGTCTAAATCTTCACTAGATTTTGTTTCACTACTGAAACATCAAATGCCGCAACAACAGAATTTCCATTAGTCCTCCCTAATATAAGCATAAGTTTCACTTGCAGTATGTTCTTGAGGTTGTGCTGCTTATTTAAATCCTAAACCCTCACCAGGGTCATCTTTATCCCTTGGGCATTAAAGTCATCGCTTGGGGCTTCATATATTTGGGGTCCTATTTTTAAAAAAATAATTACTTATATATGTTATTTTTAAAAATAAAATAAAATTATATGTAGTATGGGGTTGTTTGGTTACTGGTTAGAGTTATGCAGGTATTAGCTATGCAGGGTTTCGTTATGCATGATTTCGTTATGCATGTAGTAAGTTATGTAGGGTTTAGTTATGCATGTATTAGCTATGCAGGTATTAACTATGCAAGGTTTAGTTACGAAGGTATTTATTATGCAAGGTTTAGAGATTAATGAATTATTAACTATTGAATATTAAACTTGTTGTAAATTATTAATATATATTATTTACAAAATTATAATACATGATAATAAAATGTGAAATATACTGAATAATGTATAATGCTAATATTTGATTAGCATATGTATCGTTAGAAAATATACACTCAATTTCTAATATTAAAAAAATATTTGTATTTGCATAAATCAAAACAGTAAGTACATAAGAAAATGAAAATAATATATATATAATAAGAAATAAAAACAACACATGTTGATAGAAAACAATAAAGTTTCCAGCTAAAAAAAATTAAAAGAAATAAAAATGGTCTATATAAAAAAAGAAATAAAACTTATATATAGGAAAACAATAAAGTCTCCCATTAAAAACAATAAAATAAATTAATAGGGTAAATATGTAAGTTATCACTTTAATACATGTATAACTAATACCCACATAACTTATTCCACATACTACCCTGCATAACTTTGTACATAGATTCACTCATAAGTTATGTTGGTATTAATTATGTAGGACTACAAAAATGTAACGAAACATGGTATAAATTAAGTTGACTTTTCTACCTAAACAAAAATTTCTACCAAACATATTATAACTTAATACATTATTTTATACATGAATAAAATGTAAGTTATACCGTAACCAAACGGCCCCTATGATTGATGATTTAGATTTATTTTATGAATTAAAAGTGTTAAGAGAAAAAGTAAAAGTAGAAGATAATGATTTAATGAAAATATTCAATCAATTAAAAAGACTTGATTCTTTCAAATACACATATTGCTTATAGATAATATTAGTCGTTCATGTAACCATTCTTAGTTTTGTTTGAAATTCAAATTGATTAAATATTCTTTAAGATCAATAATGTCTCACCAACATGGGCTGTGGTGTACTGGTGGGAGTGATTTACCCGTAATCTGAGATTTGGGTATGGAGAAAATCCAGTTGGGAGAGCCACCGCCGAATGGACCCTGCATATAAAACAGTACACAATGACTTCGCATACAAAATAACTGGAAAAATAGATTTTTCTTAAAAAAAGTATATATGATGAAAAAAAGAATATATTAGGGTCCCTCTCTTAAGTTTTGCTTTAGGCCCCAATGTTGTTGAGTCGGCCCTGACCCTTACTGTCCTCAGACGAGACCTTTTTTTTAATCAAAAGTAGCATTAGGTTATTTACCCACATCGTTTACATATACAAAGAGGGGGACCAACAAGGATTGTGGTAAAGTGGTAAATACTCGTTCATCCTTAATTAAGAGGTCTCTGGTTTTGAGCCCCCTTGGTACGAAGTTGTCGTTGTTAACGAGCGCTTTACCCCCTAATGTGGGACTTTCAGGCCCAAATTTGAATTTAGTCGGGCTTCAATGTGAATAGCGAACACCGTTTAAGAAAATAAAAAAAAAGAGTGGAGACGACAACATGTTAAGTTTAATAACATGACTTTTCAGCACGAATATGAATTTAGTCGGATTTCCATGTGAATATCGAATACCGTTTGAAAAATTAAAAAAAAGGGCTAAGGACCACAACATGTAAAGTTTAATAACATCTTCATTTTTTAATTGAAGCTGATACTCATAATATTCCTATCAAATTTTTAGTATATGATAGACTTTAGGCGTTCTGACATAAACTATACAAAAAGACAAATCATATCTAATTTATTTCTCATAAACAACAGGCTCTAAGTAAAATAGTTTATCAACATCTATATCTAAATGATTAGAGACCAAATGTACCGTGTACTTAATACAAATCTTTTGTGTAATTTTTCATCATGATAAAATCTTAAGGTGATGTACACAAAATTTATCGTCAAACTGAAAAGATTTTAAAAAACAATATGGTGAAATCAATCGATTGTTTTAGAGACTAGAATTAGTTAGTTTGGAAATTTAAAACGACGATCTAATTTAAAATTTAGGGATATTTGTTTAGAAATAAATCAGATTTTTATTTGTCGAGGGTTGAGTTAAATTACTTAATGTTATATAATTTATAACTGTAACAACCCGATAGAAGTATTTTTGTCAGAAAACCTTTTGAATAGGGATTAAATTTTTTTAAGCTAAGCTAAGCTAGCCTCAAAAGAAATTTGGATTAGGTGAGGTCTATAGTACAGTAAGTACTGCTATAGTGGGACGCAACGATATTTTACACAAAACAACCCTGAAACTCCTATTTTCTGCACCCTTTAGGAGGGGAGATTTTGGCACATTGCACTTTTTAAATTATCCATTAACTAGTTAACATGTTCGCGCTTCGCGCGATCCTAACAACTATTTTTTAAAAATAATTTTTTTATAAATTAGCACGTACTAAAAAAAATATGCTCAATACTTGGTAAAAGCTATAAAATGTTTATAATAATTGTTTCAATTTATAAGATATTATTTGTAACGACCCGCTAGGTCGTTTTGAGAACTAGGACTAGTTTGACTCCTTTTGAAAATTTAAAGGGGTATTTTTAAACTATTCGAAGACTAAGAGTATTTAGTTGATAAAAATTTTAGTGAAGAATTAATATAGTTAATAGTTAGTGGGTCATACTCATAATTTATTTAATATCTTTATACTTGACCTATATATTGATTTAAGTTAGTGGGATTAGTTTATTTATTATACTTAATTAACATTAGAAAGGCAGAAAATAAAAAGGGTTAGAAACTACCTAAGCGGCGATAATCAACCTACAGACGGGAAGACTTCACTCAGGTAAAGGTTTTCAACGTTAGTTCTTTGTAATGGGATTTAAGATACTGGGTTTTGAAATAATGTGTGTGGGAACGTAAAAATCAAAAAGGGAAGTTGGGGGAAGTTTTCAATTTGGTGGTATTTTACGTGGAAATTAATTGGGTAATGGGCAAACTTTATAATGAATAGATAGTGCAATTAAGAGCTTAATTATATTTTGAAATTTGTATATGATTGGATGATCTT
>NC_028648.1:58695646-58697592 GCF_001406875.1 Solanum pennellii
TTTTTAAACTATTCGAAGACTAAGAGTATTTAGTTGATAAAAATTTTAGTGAAGAATTAATATAGTTAATAGTTAGTGGGTCATACTCATAATTTATTTAATATCTTTATACTTGACCTATATATTGATTTAAGTTAGTGGGATTAGTTTATTTATTATACTTAATTAACATTAGAAAGGCAGAAAATAAAAAGGGTTAGAAACTACCTAAGCGGCGATAATCAACCTACAGACGGGAAGACTTCACTCAGGTAAAGGTTTTCAACGTTAGTTCTTTGTAATGGGATTTAAGATACTGGGTTTTGAAATAATGTGTGTGGGAACGTAAAAATCAAAAAGGGAAGTTGGGGGAAGTTTTCAATTTGGTGGTATTTTACGTGGAAATTAATTGGGTAATGGGCAAACTTTATAATGAATAGATAGTTCAATTAAGAGCTTAATTATATTTTGAAATTTGTATATGATTGGATGATCTTTATATTAGTAGGAATTTTTGGAAGTATTTTTGGGTTGAAACAAATTAATGGATAAGTCAATTCTGGATTTGTTGTTGTTCGATGTGGTCCCTGGGATGTAAATAAATTTTTAGTTTGTTATTAGGAATGAATAAATAGGATGGATGAAAAGTGAAGTAAAGGGAAAATTTTACCTTTTTAATACTCATGCGATGCTTCTGGTTTTGCAATCAGTGGTTCGAGTTAGATATTATTTTTTTTGTCTCAAAAATTACCAATTAAATTATTAGTTATTGGATTAGAAAATATAATGTATGAATATGGTATCCTGTCGTGTGGTATTGTATTGAGTATTATTAGATTATAGGGGAAGAAGATTAATGGAGTAAGTAATTAATTATATTGATCAAGTTTCTGGGGATAATCATTTAAGGACGTGAAATTGTTAATTTTCACAGAAGCTGGAAAGGTAATCACGTTCATGAACTATAATAGAAGGAGGGAATTATTTATATAAATTATACCAAGCCTAATCATTGAATAATGATTAGGCATAATCACTTATGAATAAATGAAAAAAAAAAAAAAAGAAAAGATCATTGGCAATCATATACGTCTGCACATAAGTGGGAATCTTTGTAGTTCCCTGGTCACTTTATTTTATTTTAAATTTTTCATATAATTTACTCCTTGAAGTTTAATATATATATGGGTATAGCTAATCAATTTTGGTGGTATCGTCTTGATGAATATCATTAAATTCATGATATTTAGATGAGTTGAGGCTTAACTCTAGGCTTGAAATTTGACAAGTATGATAATTTTGGCATTAAAACTATATCAAGATTTGAAGTTTAGTTAGAAATATGAGTGAGTTTTAGGGTCTATGATAGGCATATAAGAATTTGAATGTCTACAAACTCGCTTACTTACGTATATTGCATCATTGGTAGATCGTGAACATTCTGAAACTTTGCGAAAAGGGAAGGAACTATCTTGAGGATTCGTGACACGAGCTCGGACTTGAGGTATGTTAAGACTTTTAGACTTGTTGAAGGACATTTTCCTAATTAAAGAAAAAAAAATGGAAATAGACAAGGGGTAAGGGCGAAAGATGGGGGTCTCGTAACAATGGTGTGACGGGCATTGGTACGAGTACCGGTGTTATAAAACGGAAAGTTACTACTATATAATGTGGATTGTAATTTGAGAATTTCCAAAGCATATGTGCATTAGCTGATATACTATTGACTTGAAATTTTGTGTGATTGTGTTTTCTTTATTACACCCGTATAGTTGTGATAATTGAGGTGGTTATGTATTTGTTGATATTGATTGAGTGAGATGCATCATTATCCCCTTATATTGAAACAATATTGTATACATACATTAACATGAGATTGAGTATAAGTTGGGCACGTGGAGATCGTCCGTGCAGGGGATGGTGAGATGTTAAGATTGTAATTTGGGCACGTGGAGACCGTCCGTGCG
>NC_028648.1:58705351-58738648 GCF_001406875.1 Solanum pennellii
GTTCTTAGACATTCTTAGTTTAGTAATTTGAGATAGATGTTCTTGTGATGATGACTTCCAGTTTTGGGGGAATTAATAGATGTTGATTTGTTTTATTTAATGAGTTTAAGTCTTCCGCATTATTTTCTGTTAATATATGTTAAAATGATAAGGGTTAGATTGGTTGGTTTGCTCACATAGGAGGGAAACTGTGAGTGCCAGTCGCGGCCCCGGATTTGGGTCGTGACAAAGTCTTAAAAAGCGAGATAAAGAATTAAGTAAAAAGGAATTTAGGAGATATGTTTATGTAGCAAAAAATATAATAGATAAAAAGAATTGTAAGTCGTGAGATGGATCAACCCGCTAATAAATAAACAAAGCAACATAGTAGTATTTCCTTATTAATTTTAAACAAAATTAGAGTATGTCTTGTTACTAAAGTTTAAGACCACAAATAAAGAAAAAACATATGCTTCCATGAAAATGTTCTACGTGCAAATCTTGAATAGTTGATGTGCAAATGATAGACTAAACTCTAAAAATTCATTATATTTTGGTAAAACTAAATGTAGAGGTAATAAATAGAATCGTAAAAGGAGTTGAAGAGATATGTCATTTAAGTAGAAAAAGTGAATAAACAAAGGCTTTTTTAATTTCTGAGGTGTAATTAGCTGTAATAAACATTGTAATTTTTTTTAGTTATCAAACAAATTAATTAATGAAGAGAGTAAATTCATTTTTCGATTTATTAATCAATTTAACCGAATATCAATTTTAGTCTATATATATGATTGAGTCCCACAATCATATATATAGACTAATTTTACACAAATGTTAACAAATACTAAACAAAAATTTTAGGCTTAAGTCATTTGCGGCTCCTTAAAGTTGTCCACATAATTCACTTAGACACTTGAACTAGGACCTTATACCTATTGAACACCTAAATTATTTAAGAAATGTGCCTATTAAACACAAAACGCTGATGTGGCAATATAAGTGTATCCCACTGCTGCTGAGCGCGTGAATGCATTTTTTTAATTTTTTTAAAAAATATTTATACCTACTTTGTTGACACTTGGCATAAATTGATTAAATATATATAAAAAATTAATTTAATTAAATATAAATCTTTTAAATCATAAAAAAAAGAAAACCACACTCATCTTCCTTCAACCCACCATTTTAAAAACTTCAAATTTCTCTGCCTTTTGTTATGATTCATTTTTTTTTCCATTTTCTGTAAACAAAGTACCTGTTGAATTTTCAAGAAGAAGAAAAAATGGACCATTTGGAGTTAAAAAATTGACCAATATCTATATATTTTTATTTTCAATAACTCCAATTGAGCAACTATCACCATTCATAAATTTATTAGAAATGCTGTAAAATATTTGATATAATTTTAATTTCTCTTTGTTGTCGATTTCAAAATAATTTATCAAGATCGATTATATTTACAAAATCGGAATAGTAGTCGAAGGAATAGCATATAACGAAGAAAATGAAAGAGGAAAATATTTGGTGGATGAATTCGAAATGAGATGGGATTAGGCATTTTCTTTTTTGTTATCGCCGAGGAATGGCGGTTGTGGAACAACAGAGAAGAAGATGAAGAAGACAGGGGCAATAAGTTAGATGGGGGTGGGGGGAAAGATCTTTTTTATCAATTTAATTTTTTATATATTATTAAAGGCAAGAAAATATTTTTTATTTTTCAAAATTAAAATTATGGGCCCATATGCCACGTGTCGTGGTACTATTCGTAATTTTGTCAAGATAATGAGTGTGCATTACACGCACAATATTTGTAAAGGTAGTTGTTAGTTTACGTTCAATAGATAAATATTTATTAATATTAAAATGTCTAATAGGTAAGAGTCTCAGTTGAGGTGTCTAAATGAATTATGCATACAACTTTAAGGGGCTATTGATGACTTAAGCCAAAATTTAATGGAAGGGATCTCATCTCCTTTTTAGTCAATTCAAAATCCACAAAAGAAAGTAATGTATTATATCATCTAAATAAGAATAAAAAAAAGCGGATAAAGTAAAACAAAAGATGATGGAATATTCTTGATCGAAAAATTATGTCATATTAACATGTAATATATAAATAATATATATCGACGTATAATATGGATCGTATATCCAAAAGACAGAAGTTTATATAATGAAAATATCAAAAGTTTTCTTTAAGCAACAAAATAATCCGCGGAAGATCATGTTTTCCTTGATACAAAAAGTGTGGTTTGTAATATAATTTTGTTCTTGAAGGGTACATATCTTGATGGATAAATAATTAATTAAAAAATTATATATATAAGCTAAGTGCATCTATATATTTGTAAATTATTGAAACTTCTACTTTTTCAAATTTTACTCTAACCAACTCTTGATGAATCTTCCACCGCCGTTAAACTTTCTTCTTTATTTTGATGACTTGTAGCAAATCAATTTTTGATCGTCTCTTTTGACGAATCTTACACCACCTTTAAACTTTTTTCTTCATCTTGATAAACTTTCGCTTGACTATGTAACACAAGAAGAAATTCTAAAAAATATATCTATAATATATCTATTATAATCTTCATAAAGCTGAAAAACAAACAAAAAAAACTATTAACAATATGAAGTTGGAGAAAATAGAAATGAACATGCAGCAACACCATAGATGATTGTTATTTCTAGATGATAATTAAGTAGAAGGAAGTTGAGAAGACATCTTATTTAATTAGAGAATTCAAATAGATAGAGATTTTTTTTTTGTAACTTTCATGTGATGTAATAATATGTAATGAATATGATTGTATTTATTATTTTTTTAAATAAATTGATTAATGAAAAACATAAATAAAAAAACTCAAAAGGGAGAAAAAGATAAATAGTTTTCTAGGTCATCGAGAGGTGTCATATCACTTTATTTATATCTAGCTTTATTATATATATAATATTTTTATATTTATAAGTAATTTACATTTTATATAAATTAAATTAAATAATAAAGATAAAATACTTAAAATATTTTAAAAATATTTTTCTTTCGTAATTATAATTAAAAGAAGGACAAAAAAAAATTTTAAAAAAATTATTAATATTTGAAATTAGAGAGGTATGAATTATGAATAATTACTCTTTGTAGGTAAGCATGTGAAGAGTCTTTTTGTAAATATTTTTCGTTAATATAATACTTATTGTAATAGTTAAATAATGATTTTTGCAATAAAATAATTAATTTAAATAAGAAAAAAAAGCCAAGAAAATGAGAGAAAAGATAAATACATGTGTAAATCATAGAGAGGTGCCACATCACCTTATCTATGATTCTTCTTATATTATATTAAGATAAGATTGTCATTGAAAAATTTGTTAATGCTTGAATTAAGATATTATTGGTGCACCCAATTTTTAGATCTTGGATTGGCTTGTGGAGATAAAGATAGAGAGAGTAGAGAAAGAGGGTAAGTGAGCAAGAAAAAAGTAAGAAACATAACGATGTTATGTAATTATTTGCTTTAATAAAAGAAATTATGTAATTATTTTGAAATACAAAAAGATAATTTGTGAGCTTGGACTAAAAGAATAATGGACAAATAGCCAAAGGTTAAAATCAATATATATATATAAATCTGAATTCAAAACCGCTGATGTGGCATGCCTCTAAGGGCTAGAAAAATATTCATCTTTTTTTTTTTAAATATATTTTTTAAATTATTTTTTAAATTTTAAAATATAAAAAGAGTCTCTTAAATATTGAAGTTAATCACAATTAAAGTCATTGAATTATAATTACTACAATGGATGTTATTTATCTTTTCATATTCATATGTTACTAATTATTATACTAACTATAAATACTAAAGCAAATATCTAACACTACATAACATTTTGTCCTTTTTCATTCATAATTTCCTTTCAATTCTTCTTCTTTTTATTTCAAACTCTTTTTGCAAGAAGTCTTTTTCTTTCTTTTTTTCCTTTTTTCTAATTATTTTATTTTAGCATTGTCAGTGTTGTCCATATTTTATTATCTTAGTATGTAATTTTCGTGCCTGATTTTTTTATTTTATCTTATTTTCATCTTAATATATTAAATAAATTAAATAAATGCCCTCTATTAATCATTTTCGTTTAAATTCTTACATTAATTCCTTTATTATTTTGTATATGTACGTTACAATATACCCAACTGGACAACGATACGTAAAACTCATTTTATGTGTTGCAAATATTCAATTATGTCCCTAAATTTCATCTATTAATTTAGTTATTATTATAATTTACATGTATGAATGTCATATTTAATCTATCCATATTTAGGATATTCTCCACCATTATTATTAATCTCTTCCCCTAATTTTTTTTCACTTTTTTTGTATTACTTATATTTCTATAAGGAAATGTAAAAATGATCAATGCAGTAGTTATGAAATTTAAAAGGTAAGTTTCGTTGTAATTTAATAAATATAAAAATGTGAAAAGTCATTATTTTTAATGGCATTTACCATATGAGTTATTATGTATTGTAGTTATATCATATTTGCACATATAAATATAAGAAACATTGCAAATGATTGAGAAGCTCAGTCAATGTTGGGTGCTGTTGATATTTTACTGTTTATTTTAAAGGTGAGATTATCTATTTTCTTTTATATAAATTGATGATAAGAATATTTATCTTTTTCTATTTATGCATTTTTCAGAAAAAATTTATCAAAAGACATGAGTGTTTATGAATTGTTAACCTTGAATTATGATACTATATTTTTGAGGAGTGTTGCTTGGAGGCTCAAATTTATTTTCTTTTATATGAATTGATGGTAAGAATATCTATCTTCTTTTATTTATTCAATTTTCAAAAAGGAATCTATTAAAAAATATGAGTTTTTATGAAATGTGAGCCCTGAATTATGATTTTTTAATTTGCAGGAGAAAGTCTTATATGTAGTCTCAACCTAAAAAGGTTGTTAAAAAATTCACACATATCAAAAGAAGTGAGAATATCGATTTTCTTTTCTATATACATTTTTCAAAAGTAATATGTTAAAATGTGAACTATAAACTATGATTTTATATTTTGTTGGAAGAAGTGTTATTTAGATTCTCAACCTAAGAGACACATTTGAAAATCAATAACAAAACGAGGTTGCTTAAAATTCACACATACCAAAGAAGTGAAAATATTTTTTTTATATACATTTTTGTAAAAATAGCATCTTAAAAGACATAATCATCTATAAAATGTGAACTGTAAGTATAATATTATATTTTTTGTAGGAACAGATTTAAATTCAAGTTCAAGACATTGTTTTAGAAGCCAATAAACAAAAAAAATGTTGCTCAAAAATTCATACAGAAAAAGAGATTGATCGTTATTTATATTATGAATTGTTAATTCTTTATCGTTGTAGTTGCTAGAGAAAAGGAAAGTAAAACGAGAACAAGACACCAAAGAGAGTTTGCTTCACTACATTTTTTTTATATAAATTTATTAAGACACAAGAATTATGACCATAAATCAGAAAACTTTATAGGCAATTGTCCACTTTTATTGTACAATTTACAAAATATAGTTGTTATTTTAAAAAATGAAAAATAATTTATGAAAATTGGGATTGTGTAATGCAAATTACTTTGACTTTTTGTCAATGATTTGGATTGAAAATCTTTTTTATTATTTCTCAAAAATTTAAAATTATGAGTTAAATTTTAAACTTTCATAGTCAAATTGAGTTTTCCATAGTTGAAATTCAAAATAAATAAATAAAAATAATGATTAAATACATCCTTTTAGTTACTTATGATTGGATGGACACGAGATATACAAATTTGTAGAGGAATGAAAAAATATAAATTGTTTAGTTTTTTAAATTATTTTTACCATACGATATAGATTGATTATTTTTTTAATAAAAGTTATTATTCATTGTTTTTCTATTTTTTTTTAATTTTAAGTCGTGAAAATTTAAAATGGTAGAATCATAAAAATGAAGGTCAAATGATCAATTGGGTTTTCACAGTTCAAAACTATTTCTTTCTTATGTTTTTACGTTTTAAATTTTTTTATTTTCAAGTTTAAATAACTAATTTAAATAGGTTGTTGCATTTATATTGAAATGTTTTTCATCAATGCTTCCATATAAATGAAAGGAAAAATTATGTATAGATAAACATGTATATAACTTCTCGAATCAAATTTTCTTTTACTTACAAAAATAAGGAGCATAAGTTTAGCGATATAAAAAATATTATTAGAAGATAAAGACTCTTACTTAAGATTATAAAAGATATAAAACTTAAATACTAATAATATATTTCATTAAAACATGAAATTGATTTAATCGTTAGGATCTCACTATAGAAAATATATAAAATATTTTAAGTACTCAACTATTCTAAAAAGATAGTTAGTGAATTTAACGAGTTATTATGACCGCGCGAAGCGCGGCTGAATTCACTAGTAAGGGAAATAATTCATGAAATCGTCTAATTGAGAAATTCCCTTATTTTAACCTTTGGCTACCGTCTATTACCTAGAAAAATTATATATATTAAAAAAAAAATTTAGGTCCACCTATATGGCGTCACCATAAATGAGGATTTTCTCTTCATTTATTTATTTTTAAAACTAGCTATTTATAAAAAAATTGCGATTTTCATAAAAAGTTGAGACTTTTATGAAGAGTTGCGATTTTTATGAAAAGTTGTGACTTTTATAAAGAGTTGCGACTTTTATGAAGAATTGTGGCTTTTATGAAAATTTGTGACCTTTTCAAAGGATTGTAACTTTTTCAAAGTGTTGTGACATTTCTCATAATTAAGGCGCAATAAGATTTTGTTCACGCTATTCTATGTCGTCTATAAATAGAGAGATTTTTTCTCATTTTAAAACAACGAAAATTTTGAACTTCTTTTTCTGGACAATTAAATATTCGTGTACTTTAACCCTATTGAATGGCTTACTGACATCATTATTTTTGTATCAATACATTGGTGAATAAAATTGTTCAATCATGAGAGGATGTATTCCTTTAAACCTCATGTAGTAGAGGAGAATACTTTTCTAATTAAGGGGACACTATACATTCAATTACCTTGATTTTTTCTTTGAATCTCATTGTATTATTACATATCGTGGTATATTTTTTTTATAATAAATAATTTATACTTATCTTATTAATTGTTATTTATATTTATATAAAATTATTGTTATAAGTATTTGTCAGTATAAATTAAATAACACACGCTAATTGAGTATTCACAAAAGTTTTTTAAACTAAAATTGTTGAAGGTATCAAAAAAAAAAAAACTCCTTAAAGATCTATACTATCGTCTCTTGAAGATAAAATTCAAAATTGATATGTAATTTAAGGACATAAAGACCTTAAAAACCTTACCGTACCTTTAAGTACGAAGTGATCCAGAAAAAGAAGATAGAAATTACTCTCTCCGTCCCATTTTATGTAGCAACATTTGACCGGGCACGAAATTTAAAAAATAATGAAGACTTCGAAATGTTTATCAAATTGTCTTAAAAAAGTAACTCATTTTTCTCTCTGCTCATAAATGTATTTGGTACTATCTTTAAAATTAAGTGGGACCAATAAGGATAAAAAAAATTGTATCTTTAAATATTTATCATATAAGAAAATGTGACATTCTTTTTTAGACTGACCAAAAAGAAAATGGTGCCTCATAAAATGGAACGGAGAGAGTAATAAACTTTTGACATGACCTCAAAGATGTTGTGCGTGATGACCTATAGAGGATATGACTAGACTTTAGCCTTTTTTAAATCCCAAACATATTGATAACTACACGATAAAATAATTGTTCATATTTAATATGAAGTATGAATAGATTCTCAAATTTCATTGCGAGTTGTAATTACTTTTCTTGAAGAAATAGATGTGTTTCTCGAAACTGTCATTGGAATAGAAATGCATTTTTAAATGGAATTCTATTACTCTGGTTATGCTGATTTTTAAAAATCACGCAGACAAATTGAATAGTTTTGCGTACTATTTTTTCCTTTCAAGTATATATAATATGCATAATACATAAATATGTCATTTAACTTGATTTTATTTTTACATTAATGACTTCCTACTTTGAGTGTGCATAAGTAAACATTTAAACTTGTATAAAATTAAACAAATACACACGTCTCACGTGACATCCTACATTACAATTTGTGTCTCACGTGGTGTCCTATGTATATTATGTCACATATGACTCATGTGTCTACTTGTTTAACTTTATACAAATTTAAATGTCTATTTATGCACATTCAAAGTTGGAGGATATAAATGTAAAATGAGGTCAAGTTGAATAACACATTTATGTATTATAGTTGAATTTGTTGTCAAATATGATACGTTTTCCCTTTAATTTTCAATTTTAATAACTTCTTATGATACATTCAAATGGGAGCTTTAACATGATATCTGTAAAATAAAAAGTTGGGCCGGATTTTCTACAGGTCAAAATTAGAATATTCATTTACTTTATCAGTTTTTAAAATTATTTATCTCTTCATCAATGATTATTCATTTATTAGAAAATTTAATATGTCACGTCATTATAAAATCAAATTAAAGATGATTGATTGAAGGATAAATAATTAGATGTTGTAATTATCATTTTTCATTACATTACCTATGTTTATTACAACATACACTTTTATATAAAGTAATATAATATTTTAATTTTAATAATTGATGATTTTTATTAATCAAGATTCAATATCAAAAGAGGGAGGAGTCTTGACTTTAGAATTATTTTATAAAAATTCTTCCTTGCTAATTTTACTAGTAAATAAATATAGTAAGTAAACAGATGGTACATAGTTAGGCATAATACATAAATATATTTTTAATTTGACTTTAAATTATATTTATGTTCTTCAATTTTGGTTGTGCACAAGTAAACACTTAAACTTGTTAAACTTGTATAAAGTTGAACAAACAGACACACATATCCTATATGCATTATGAAAGTTGGAGTTCAAAGTTAAAATTTGAAACCAAATTTAGAGTCGAATATATGTATTATGTCAAAATAATTATTTTGCATATCCTAATTACATAATCTTCTTCAGAATTAAAACGCCGTCAACCTGAGGCTAACCCAATCGGAAACCGACGCCGCCGATCCCGCCGGCGAGACCAACCCCCCAACCATAGACGTATTTGAACTATTTGGTTATTAATGAAGAAACCAAAAATTTCAACGAAGCCACATTTACTATGTCACGTAACATACAGTTGTGGCAACCAAAGCTGTTGGGTCGCCATAAATTGACATTTCTTGTTTTTTCTTTATAAAGAAATACTCCTCACCTAATAGTATGAGCACATTGAAAATTTTCAACTACTTTCTCAGTTCTAAGGCCACACCTCTTCACTCTTTATATATTCAGTATCATTTTTCGTGTCAAAGATATCATAGCTTTATCTCCTCTCAACTTCGCCTCTTATCCTCCGGTAAGTTGAGGAATTTCGATTATTTCGATATAAGTTATTGTAAATTTGTATGTGTTCATCCAATATAGAAATGGGGTTCACTTGATTTTGAGATTTGGGGTGGTGTTTGTTTGGGAAAATGTTAAAGACATGGAAGCATATCAATTGTTTGAAGAAATGTTTGTTTGAGTCAGCTTCACTCGATTATGGATTTTTGACAGCTAGTGATAGATGAATTAGAAATATGAGAAGATAAAATGATCTTAAAATTAAAAAAGGGGCATTTTTGATCTTTGGGGATTTCCGACTTTGTTTTCCTTGATTTTATTAGGTTTAGGATCAGTAGAAATAAATTATAAGTCTTATGAATTTCATTGGCTATTTTCAGCTACAAGTAGTTTAAGCTATATGGAGCTGGTCAAGGAAGTTGCCAGCAAGGGACCTGAATCGCAGAAGAATATTGCGATAAGAGCTGATGAAAAGAGCTACAGTTACCTGCAGTTGATATCATCTGCTAGGAGAATTTCAAATTTGTTAAGCAAGCTAGATCTTAAAACCGTGAGTTGGAAATGACGAATTATCTATGAATAACTAAAGCTGCATGAATTTGTGTTTCTATTGAATAGTGTAACTTTTCCCAGTTGTAATGTTTGGTCGACAATTATATTGTTTACGAAATTTATTCAATGTGAGTCCTTCACCCCACATTATCTTTTTCATCTGGATATATTGCTCTTCCAATTCCAAGGTCAGTCTACAGAATTTACTTCCGTTATTGCTTTCTGCTCAATTGCTTCTACTTTTTCAGGACAAAGGCATCAAAGAAAATGAACATCACAAAGGAGCAAGAGTAGGGATTGTGGCCAAACCTTCTGCTGAGTTCGTTGCTGGAATACTAGGGACCTGGCTTAGTGGAGGTTGTGCAGTTCCTCTTGCTCTGAGCTATCCTGAGAGTGAACTGCTACATGTGATGAATGACTCGGTCTGTCTCTGAATCTTTGTTCTTCTCCCTCACTGTTTCATGTCAGTAAAGTGTTATATTGATAGATAATGAAGACACAAAAAAATGAATGTCTTTTGCCTTTTTAAATACTCAATATTGATGAGATAGATTGCATTATTTGTCATGCCTCTCTATCTGTCTGTAGATGATTAGCTCATGTTCAATTAGGCTGAATATTCCCTGTCTGCATGATGTAGAAACACTGCAATGTCCTCTTTACTGTTTTTTTCCTCTTTTATGCTTATTTAATTCATTGTGAAACATTGATTTCTAGGACATCTCCATAATTTTGAGTACTGAAGACCACCAAGAACTTATGAATGCAATTGCAGCAAAAACTGGTGCTCAGTTGTCTCTCATTCCTTCAATTCCCGATGTGCATTCATCAACAAAACATGACCAATCAAAAGACATGGTTTCTGACGGTCAACAAGATCTGCTAGAGATCAATTCCTATGGTGAGATAATGGGTAATTTGTCTGTTTCTCCATATGGTTATATATTTTCCCATTTGAGATGTTTGGAGCTCATCAATAGCATTTTCCTTTGTTCTGTACATGTTATCTTTAAGGCGAGAACCCTGCTTTTATCTTGTACACCAGCGGCACAACAGGGAAACCAAAAGGAGTTGTGCACACACACAATGGAGTCTTAGCACAGGTTGATGTCTGTTCTAGACTTGATATCAGCATTCCCCTGCTTTGTTGGATCTTGATATGATTGATTCTTAGCCTTTATGTCTTCTTTTCAATTTCATTGATTTACTAGCAACATTCCACTTCTACTTCGTGATGTTACACTATAAATTAAGGCTCAGAAGATATCATTCATATCACAGACCTTGGCGTGTCCAATTGAGCAAGTTTGCTTCCCCTTTTTTCTTCCTCAATTAGGCTGTGAATGCATATGTATTCCATAATTCTGAAGGTAGGATAACATGCGATAGTATTTGTATTGCTGAGAGATGATAAGTAACCCAAGTCAGCACCTTGGACGAACTTCTGTTGTAATGAAGAAGAGTCGATATCATTTACTAAAGTGACCTTACTTAGGTCTTGTTTCAGTTGTCAGTAATATTGAGAGGGGTGAGGATTGTCTTTATTGAAGTTTCGATATGAAATACTCTTTTCAGTTTACTGGAAGTTTTGTTGATGTCTGTGCTAACCCTCCTTCCATGTTTGCTGTTTCAGGTCCAAATGTTAGCTAATGCATGGGAATACACGCCCAAGGATCAATTTCTGCATTGTCTACCACTCCATCATATCCACAGTCCTTTATTTTTGTTCCCAATCATGTTGTTTACATTTTTCCTGCTTTTGCAATGTGTTTTTGTGTGGGATAAACAATCTCATTTGGACTACAAAACTGGCTGATCCTTAACCTGTACTATACATGTGCATGGACTTTTCAATGCTTTGCTTGCCCCTCTTTATGCAGGTTCCACGGTATAATTTCACATCGTCAAACTTTTTTCACTACAGCATACATGCTGTCGGATTGGAAATTCATGTTACTATATCCGCTTTTCTCTTTTTGAAGGTCGACTTCGTGCCAAAATTCAGTGTGAGGGGAATTTGGCAGAGATGGCGTGAATCATATCCTACAGATGGGACTATAAGAGATAATGCCATTACGGTGTTTACTGGAGTAAGTCAGTTTTAAATAGATTAGTGAAACATTGTTGCAATGTTATGTGATGTTAGTTGATCTGTGAATTTATTATGTTGAGCTATGCATTCTTAAACTTACCATGGAAAAATGATTCCTCGCTTCAGTTACATAATATGTGCATGAAGCTTAAAGTAAGAATACATGTTTCGTGTTTCTGCATCCCTGAAATGGACTCACAGTGGAAGCCTCTAATAATGTCATCACTTTCTTAATTTATCATGAAATTCCATTGCATCCTGTTTGCATCAAAGCTAAGAATAAGAATACATGGTTTCTCGATTCTTTTGCATAATGCTTTCTCTATGGCTGAGACTAATAATACCATGTCATGATCTGTGATTTCTGTATCCCTGGATAGGAGATACTTACAGCAGAAGCTTCTACTTAATGTCAGATATCTAAGATGTCATTACTATGATTGTATTTGGGGTATGGATAGGGATAACTTTAGCTATTGTGTGTACCTAGCTTGGATTTTCCAACGCCATGTGTCAACTAATAGGTTTGGTAGCAGATCCACCGACTCCTACCCTCCACTCTTTTCTGATTCCTTTTTTTTCTAATCCAATAGGTTCCAACTATGTATGCACGATTGATACAAGGTTATGAAGCAATGGATCCAGAACTAAAAACAGCTTCTGCTTCAGCAGCAAGGCACTTGCGCCTTATGGTAATAGACTTGGTTTCTATTTTGCTGGTGTTTTTTGATAGACAACACAACGTAATTAGGATCTTAACTGTAAAGAGCCTGCTTCCTCATTTTGTTTTGTTTTGATTGAGTATAGAGTGTACTGTTGTCAAAACCTAATGTGTTCCTTAATCATCCCAAATGAGAAAAAACAATGATTTCTGCTTCCAGATGAGTGGCTCCTCTGCACTTCCTCTGCCCGTCATGCAGCAGTGGGAAACCATTACTGGACACCGGTTATTGGAACGTTATGGCATGACTGAGGTAAATGTGCTCATAGCCACTTTTAGTATGTAGGATTTTGACTGTTCATTTAATATCTATACTTATGTAAATGGTTAATTTCGTCTAGTTTGTGATGGCAATCTCTAATCCCATAAATGGCAAGCGCAAAGGAGGTACTGTTGGCAAGCCATTTCCAGGTGTGCAGGTTAGTGAGTTCCTTATGTTATGTTCTCAACATCTAATATGCTGCTGCAACAAAGTCCATAAATGCAGCCCAAAATTTTTGTTAGATATATCCCGTCTTTATGATAAGGTCTATCTATTTTTCCTGAATAGTCTATCACTTCTTTATTTTGTTTCTGATAGGCCAAGATTCTTTTGGACGATGGGAGTAGCAATGACCAAACTGGAGTTGGGGAGCTCTGCATTAAGAGCCCATCACTGTTCAAAGAATACTGGAAATTACCTGAGGTAATCACTACATAGTTGGTAATTCTACTACTTAAACATCTCCTGCTTTGAATTTTTTTCATGCATTTATGTTAATAGCCATTTGTTTATTTGCTTTCATGAGATAAAGTTATCTTGTATTTCTCTCACCACCACCCCTCCCCCCTTCCCCCCTCCCTTTGCGCTCTTGAACCATGTCAAGCACTTAGTTTGAATCTATTACTATTTGCAACTGAGGCTAAGTGGCTCTCCAAATTGAAATAGATGACTTCTTATGCCATTTCTCGGTATTGAGCATCTCTTGTACCTGCGAGGATTTTCTAGGTAACCAAGCAGTCATTTACTGATGATGGATATTTCAAGACTGGAGATACTGTTACTGTTGACGAAGAGGGGTATTACATCATTCTGGGACGTAAGCATACTGTCTTCCAAAAAATTTTCTAGTTGTGCTATACCAATTTCATATGGTTTTCTTTGAATTGTTAGTTGCTACTTGTGCTATACCAATTTTATGCATGTTATGTCCCTAGTAAACTTGTATGACCTGCATGAGATTTGAATGGCAACTTCTCTGAAAGCAATTCAGAATAATCTTGTCTCCTTTCCCTTTTTGAATTTGTTCGTACATTAAAATGACAATGTTGTCTACGTGACTGCTTTCTCAAATGATGAGGTCGAATCACTGAAAATGACTATCTGGCTACTTCAGTTTTTCTGATATAGTAATATCTACCAATGGTTGGGCAAGTGCAAGTATGAGTGTCATGCGCCTAAAATTTCTCAATTTGTAGTTCAAACCCTCAAATGATAGTGTGTGTGTAACTTTGTCTTGTGTGTTCAAGAATCCAAACGGTAGATATAGGTCTGTGAAAGATGGTCATCTAACTAGATTATAGTTGATGTTAGTTTTATCAATAAATATATTTTGAAGACAAAATTCTAATTTATAGAAGTGTTACTTATTAAGTTTATTCGACCTTGGTTCTTTGGCCTGTTGTTTTCCATTCATAAAACAATGCGGTGATGAACGTTCTTTTTCCATCAAGCTATATCGGTTAGAGAAAAAATTGATTTCTTTTAGAATTGATATTTTTTCTTTTCAGGTACAAATGCTGATATTATGAAGTTTGGAGGATACAAATTATCAGCGTTGGAAATTGAAGCAGTTCTGTTGGAGGTTGCTGCTTGTCTATCTATCTATATAAACACCCTTGGTTTCTATCAAATTTTGAATGTCCCACTCTGATATAGCTCTCAAATATATGATTTCAACAGTTTACATTAATCCCGTTTTAATCAAATTTCCTGTTCACAGCATCAAGCTATATTAGAGTGCTGTGTTTTAGGCTTGCCTGACAAAGACTATGGCGAAGTGGTATGTGCAATAGTTGTGCCTGAGACTGAGGTTAAAAGAAGACGAGATGAGGAGCTAAAGCCTGCACTAACCTTGCACGAACTTTCTGATTGGGCAAAGGAGAAGCTTGCCCCATACAAGGTATCACCCATACTTGTAGAGCTAATTCTTACTGTTGAGCTTATAAAGTCATGTTTGTCCTCCATATATTGAGCTTGGAAAACAAATTCCTTGTTCTAGTACAGTACATGACTGTTTGAATGATGAAGAAACATATAAACGTTGAATTACTTGGGAGTAGGAAAACCGACTTCATGCTTGTTTGGTTGATATTATTGCTATGATTTGCTTTTCTTGCGATATGTTTTGGTATTGAAGTACTAAGGTGCTTAAGCTAATTCTTGCCACTTTATGACTGTAATCCAGATACCAACTCGTCTGTTTCTGTGGGAATCTCTGCCTCGAAATGCGATGGGAAAGGTGAGATATACCTACTTTTTGACTCCATGTTCTTTTAGCTCTTTGTAGTAGTGAATAGATATTTGCTTCCCTATTTTCTTTCACTTGTGTTCTTTTTTAATATTTGAATTGAAATAATACTGGTTATAAACAGCAGATTTGATGTCCTTTTTCTGTGTACTAGGTAAACAAGAAAGAGCTAAAAAGGAAGCTGACTGAAGATCCCAAATGAGTCAGAAGATGGAGCATCAGAAAGTAAAATAATGCTTTAAGGTGTCACTCTATGTTCTTTTACACAAAAAAGGTCTTAAAAGAATATAAGTCCAGACAGTGATTGAAGTGAAAGTGCAATTAGTATATTAAATCTAGGAATTCTAATGAGAATTGAATTTAGAGAACATGTTAAGAGTTGATATATGAATTAGGACAACTGAGCCCTACTAATTCTATTGTGATTTGGAAGGATGTTGTCTTGTTGGACATGAATATTGATTTTCTTCTGCTATCCCATTTCTATAATTGTAAAAAGTTATGAAATCTACTTCTTGAAGAGTGCAAGGTATTTGCATTGCAGCTTTTTCTATTGGCATAAATTATAATACATAAATATGTCTTCTAACTTGGCTTCAACTTACATATATGTCTTCCAACTTTGGGTGTGCTCATGTAGACATTTAAACTTGTATGAAGTTGAACAAATCGATACACGTGTCTTATGTAGCATCTTATATGACAATTTTCATCCTACGTGGTGTCCTATGTGAATTTTGCCACACAGGACTAATGTGTACTTGTTCAATTTTCCACAAGTTATAGTGTCTACTCGTACACATCCAAAGTTGGAGGACATAAATGTGAAATGAGACCAAGTCATAGAGTACATTTATGTATTATGCCTTTTATATTTGTGCCCTCTTGTCACTTTTTTCTTTGATTTCCCACCTGGTGTTCGGAGCCCACAATGGAGCTCTGACTAAATTCGAATCGCGCTCTGCAAAACCCATTTGGGGATGACTCTCCCAACAGAATTTTCTCCATATCTAGGGCTGGAATTCGAGACCTTTGATTAAAGGTAAAAGAAACACTTCCAGCAGTGCTCCACAACCCATGTTGATCTCTTGTCACTTGTTATTTACCAATGGATTATCCCACTATTGGAAACCTAGTTACCATCACTACTACATTTTGCGATTTTACATCCAACTAAGTAGGGAAGTATTTCACACGATAATTGATAAATAGGGGATACATGTTGTATCCTCTCTTTTTTGGTTCATAAAGACGGATGTTATAGGCATATAACAATGATAAGATTAGGAATGAAGTTACTGGGGAGAGGATGGAGTGACCTCTATGGTGAATAATTGAGGGAGGCGAAATTAAGATGGTTCAAACTTCAACATGTGAAAAGAAGGACAGATCATGCCTAACAAAGAGGAGTGAAAGGTTGGCTATAGCGGGTGTGAGGAAAGGTAGAGGTAGACTGAAAAAGTCTTGGAGAGAGATGATTAAACAAGGCATGACTCACCTACAACTTATCGAGGAAATGACCCTAGATGGAAGATATGAAGGTTGAGGATTAGAATAAAAAGTTAGTTGGTCGAGCATTGTATGATGCAATTTTCAGTATTGTTACTATCATTCTCATACTATCTTGTTCTTCAATTTTGATATTACCCAATGGTTCATTTGCGTCATTTATCATATTACTTTGTCCTTGCTAGTGTTTTGTTCTACATTGTTTTCAGCATGACTTTTTTGCTATTGTAATTTTCTGACATACTTGTTTTTTTATATGTTTTATTTGAGTCAAGAATTTATCGAAAGTAATATTTCTATTTTTTCAGTGAAGAAGTAAGGATGTGTGTACACACCACCCTTCCTAAAACACACTTATGTAATTACACTTAATATACTATTATCGTGATTGTTGTCTTTTTTGATACATTGAAAAAAACTAAATAAATTTCTTAGTGAACACCATATCATTGATCATTTCTTCTCAAATTAACAAATCTTAGTGTGTTTTCGTTTGTAAGACTACAAATTTATTTTCCCCACAAAATTTATATAATAGTATCTTTTTCACGTCAACAAATATCTACAATAATGATTTTAAGATAGACACTATTTATCCTCCTGTTTAATAAGTTACAACAAGAAGTAAAATTTCCACCTTTACTTTTAAATATTTTTAACCTCTTAAATCTCCCATCTCTCCACACTTTTGATCTCCATATAAAAGTTCTAAAGCTATAGAAGTAACTACATCTCGAAGAAAGAGTCTCGATGATATGGTAAAGTTATCTCCATGTAATTTATGGATTACAAATTTGAGCTGTGAAATCAATCATTGATACTTGTATTAAGTAGACTGCCTACGTTACTCACACTCCTTAGGGGTGTAACCCTTCCTCAAATGTTGCGTGAATATGAAATGCTTAGCAAATCGGCCTATCTTTTCTTTAAAATGAAATGAAATTAGCAGACTTAAAAACATTCTAGTGATTAATGAGGTTAGTGTAGAAATCACAATAAAGTAGGGTGATGATACAAATATGTCAAGCAAGCTTTCATAGCTCAGTTGGTTAGAGCACCCGTTTAGTAAGCGGGAGGTCTTGAGTTCGACTCTCAATGAAAGCACATGATGATATATTTATTGTTTTTTCCCCACATTGCCAGCCAAACCCTATAAAGATATTTGTGTGCATAATCGTATTTTAAAGTTAGCTCATTTATTGTCATCTGTCTTTTATGTCATCAGTCTTATTTATGCCATTATCGCTAAGGAAAATGTTTGTTTATTCATGTTATTATTTTTCAATGGTAATTTTGCAAAATTATTTTTGACACATCAATTATAATTCGGCCATGTCATCAATTTTTTTAGTTAAAAAAATTATAATTCTAAAAAATTCAATTTTTTTATTAAATAAATTGCTGACATGGCCGAATTATAATTGGCCACGTCCACATTTTTTTAATATAAAAAATTAAAATTCTAAATAAAAATTGAATTATGGCCACGTGTCAAAAATGGTTTTGCAAAATCAATGTTAAAAAATAATGGTATTATTGAGTCTTTTCTTTAACGCTAATGGCATAAATGAGGCAAACTTTTAACTGATGACATAAATGAGCCTATTCTGAAAGTTTAATGGCATATTGAACTTTTTCCCTTTGGATTATTATCAAATGCCATTTTCTTTAGGCTGAACCCAGTGATAGCCTCCTAAATTGACATTAATTTTCACTTAGACACCTCAAATAGGCTTTGTTTATTTTAGACACCTCATATTGAGTCCTGTTGTGTCATTTTTACACCTTATGTTGCCTCCTAAAATTGACATCAACTTTCACTTAGACACCTCAACTATGCTTTATTTATTTTAGACACTTCATGTTGAATCCTGCGGTATCATTTTGACACTTTTTGATGACTTGACATATTGTGTGTGCTGCACCCATTTTGAGCGCGTGAGATTTTTTTTTTTTTGAATTTTTTTCCTCCTCCTTCTTCTTCTTCTTCTTCACATTTTAATCCCACCACTTATTCCACCTTCCCAATTAAAATTCATGATAAAAACCTTACAAAATATGAAGAAAAAAAAACATTACACTAATTTTAAAAACGTTTATAAGAACAAATTTTTTAAAATTATCACACTAATTTTGAAAAGAATCGAACAAGACACATTTTTTTTCAAAAAAAGTTAGAAGAATGTTATATCTAACTTTCAAAATCAATTCACACACACAAAAAAAACTAAAATCTAATGATTTTTTTTAAAAAAAAAATTGGAAGAAGAATAAAAAAAAATGGTTGTAGAGCTGGAGAGGCAAAAGGAACATAAGACAAATGGGATAGGGGTGGGCTGATATAAGATGGGGTGGGATAGTAGAAAATAGGTGATTTTATTTATTTTTTTGCTAAAAAATTAGTTATTTTTTAATAATTTATTTTAAAATTATTATTTTTACATTCAAGTGTCACATGTCAGCGTTTAATTAGTCATCATGCCATGTTACCAGCAAGTTATATATTTCTTTAGACCGACTAAATATGAAAGCGAGTCATATACATAGAGCAAGATAAAATAATACCAAATCAAAAATCTTGATTGAAAAATGAACAACCTAAAAGCAATTACAACATAATTTACTTATACTATGTATACACTAAACCACTAGCACAAGATAATTTCAAGATACATTCTCTAGTTCCATCTCACCATCTTTCTCATCCATTTTCTTACTCCAACTCTCAACACAAGGTCCATAAGCCCAACTACAAACGATAAAATAAACCAAATTTAAACAAGTCATAATAGCAAGAAGCCAATAATAGTTCTCATAATGTCCCCTATTAATATTACTTGAAACCCAACTTTCTTTCCCTTCTCTTTTGGTAATACTATCCACATTGCTCAGTATCACACTTGCCAACAGATTTGCCACAGCTGTTCCAAGTCCAAACATCGCGGTAGCAATACTTGACATACTTTTCGGGAGCTCAGAGTAATAGAATTCAATTTGGCCTATCGCGTTGAATGCCTCTGCTATCCCATTTAAACAATGTTGTGGCACTAGCCACATTGCTGACATTGCCACTATTCCCTCGGGGTTGTTCAATAGGCCTTGATTGATTGATTTTCTTCTACGAATATGTTCAATGATCCCAGAGAGTAACATAGCCATACAAGAAAAGAATATCCCAATTCCCATTCTTTCTTTAGTTCCAATACGAAAAGATTTACCTCTGATTCTTGATCCTAATGGAAGGATCACGCGGTCATACACAATAAGCCAAACTGTTAATGCGATGACAGTAAATACCCCAAATGAGGCTGCTGGAATTTCAACGCGTTTAGTTATATGTCTATCCATAGATTTAGCTTGAAGTAAAGGGAACGAACTTTGGCTCAAGTTAATCGATATCATGATCCCTGTTGACCACAATGGCATCACTCTAACAAGGGCTTTTAGCTCCTCTACTTGCTCAACTGTACAAAGACTCCACGAATCGACTGCTACACCATCTTGCTTAACATCTTCAGGGGATTTAATAATGCAAGCTTTGTTCAAAAACCTTCAAATGGAAAAAAACAAACACACTTTCAGCTAAGGCAATAAAAATTGAACACATTTGCTTAACACAAAGACAGAGTTTTTCATACCTTAATTTGCTCGTTGGCACGATAAATTCTGAACCTTTATTGTAATGATAACCAGAATTCTGTTCAGGATATGAAAGTTTCCTGTTCTTATAAGCAACGGCGATTACCTGAACAAATCTTCCCAACAAATTGTTGATCACGTTTTGCTTGATATAAAGCGGAGTAGCAAGAAAAAAGAGGAAAGCAGAGAAGAACATAATAATCACAGGAACACCAAATCCGATTTTCCATCCCATATGGTCTTGAAGATATACAATGCCAGTCATAGCAATAAGAACAGATATCATAACAGCAGCGTAGTACCAGTTAAAATAAGTCTCCAACACGCGTTTCATATTATTATTATTATTATTATTATCGCGCTTATCAAATTGATTTGCACCAAATGCTAACGAACATGGCCTAATACCACCAGCGCCAATCGACATAAGCATGAATGAGGAGATCAAGATTGTGTATTGAGCTGTTGTTGCGGATTTACATGCCTGAGATGACACTAGAAGATCACAAGGGGGAGGCCTTGCTTTCGGAATCATTGCAGTTAACCACAACACAATTGTCCCCTGAAAATGAAAATGTGACAATAACTCAATAAGGTGTTTAGTAGCAATCACGAAACCTGAATATTCAAATCTCAAAATCCAAAATGTGTCACATAAATTAAGACAGAGAAATTTAAGTAACGAATTCAGTTGAAAATGAGTATCAACTATTAAACAACACTATTTAAGCTATACAAATATATGTAAAGATATACTTAGGGATCCGTTCGGATTAATTTGTCAAATATTGCCCAGTTAATTGAATTCTACGTTTTTTTTTTAGCTCCCCACCCGGTGTCTGAAGTCCACATTGGGGCTTCGATTGAATCCAGATCGCGCTCTATAAGGCTCATTCAGGGGTAGCGCGCCAAACAGGATTTTCTCCATACCTAGGACTTGATCCTGAGATGGTTAAGGGTGAAACAGTCTCAGCATTGCACCATGAGTTGGTTTCATTTCTATTTTTACTAGTCATTTTTGATAAATTAAGAAGAAATTAAAAAAAAATTCTATTATACCCTTAGTTTATTAACATTGAGTTAATGTCTATGAAAAATATAGTGAGTAAATATGTTTGAGACCCTATAAATTAATAAGGGTAAAACAGTGAACTCGCCATATTAATTTTTTCTTTTTATAGATTTATTAAATTAAAATTTGACAAGTAAATCCAAACCGAGAAGTATATTCATTGAATTTGTGCAAAAATAGAGTAGAATTTTTTCCTTGAAAAAAGAGGAGGCTATGCAATGAACATGAACTATTTAATACTTAAACTTCACCAACTATACTAATTTAATCCTACCTCAACATTTTTATACAGCTATTAACACACTTAACTTTAATAACGCCATTAAGTGTAGTATAAGCATAAATAAACTACTCCATTAGTGGTAACGCCATTTTATTTAAGTACATACTATAATTAAGCATTGACAACAAGTCTACATCGTATCAACGCTGGAAACAAGTGTACATCGCATCAATAATTACAATACAAATCATATAATAATTTTTGGGCCTCGAAAAGATCGAGTGGTTTTATTATTTTAATTTTTAAAATAAATTATGTATATCATTGCTATAACAAGTTATTCTTATTAGATGAAATTTCAAATCTTAAAAATAAAATATGGTTTAACAAGTGATTCTTATTAGATATCAAATCTTTGAAATAAAATATGTTATACCAATATGTAAGAATGACATGATAAGAACAAAAATTATTTGTTACGGACTATATATATCACTTAAACTCATTCCTTTTATTTTTAGAGTATTTACTTATAAAATTCCAAAATGTAACTTAAAATTGAATTTTAAAATTCTCAAAAATAATAAATATATATATTCACCTTTTCACTCCAAATTACTCGTAAAAAAGTAAATAAAAAAACTCTAATTTATATTCACGTATAACACAATTCCTATTTTCATATTTTATTTTTTAGCTTTAAAAAACAAAACAAAAAGCTATTTTTTAAAATTTTTTATAATGAAACATGGTAAAACGTCCGCTTATTAATATTATAAGGAAGGTATAGGTAAAATATGCATAAAAATAGTAATCTATTTCTCTTGTGTTTAAAATTCAAATAACTAGTATATTACTCCAATATAATACTCTCTTCGTCTCAATTAGTTATTTATAATAACTTGAAGTAAAAAATCTTCGAATAAAATTCACATAGTTAAAAAGTACTATACAAAAACTAATATGACAAATATTTCAAAAATTATCTAATCAGTAACACCTTCACATAAAATAGACGCGATAAAATTATTTAGTTACCAATAAACTGAAGATGGAACCAAATCCAATAGTAAGGAAGCGTCCAAGATATGAATCTGCTATGAGTGCTCCAATAAGTGGTAAAAAATTGGTAGCTGATGACCAATAAAAGAGTAAATTTTGTGCATTTGTTACTCCCATACTATACTCTTTCATCAAATAAAATGTCATATTTGGTAAAACACCAAAAGTTGCCACCCTCTCCAATGCCTCATTTGCTGTTTCATAAAAAAAACCAATAACATAATTAAACAACGACAAATAAATTTTATAGCTAAATAATAAATTAATTAACGATGGATCAATACCTAGAGTTCCTTTTCTTTTTATTAGAAGACGTACGACTTAAACTTGGAGTTTAAGAAAGAAAAAAAAAGAAAGAAGTTCAAATATTATGCATCAACACGGTTTCAATGAGATTTCACTGATTATGTTGTTGTAAACGACAGATTAAAACGAAAAGTGTGTCAATACGTACCTATAATAAATGGCATGGTTACAAGACCACCTTTGGATCTTTGAAGTTGCATTGTTGGTGGTGGTGGATTATCATGATGAGAAAGTATTTTATTGTGATGATCCTCAGTTTTAGATGAATTAATGGTAGAAGGTTCCATTGATGAAGAAACTTGAGATTTGAGGGAAGAAAAGAAGATGAGAATACTATGAAAAATAGTGGAAATATAGAAAAGTGGATGGAGACAAGTAACATGGAGGGGTGGGGTTTATTGCAGTTGCTTTTTCTGAAAAGAAACTAATAATTCTACACTCTCTCTCTGTGCAACTAGCTCGTGTGCATTCTTTCTATTTTGAAGGACTATTTTCATTAACCAAATATTTATACAAAAGTTTAAGCCATGGTTATTAAATATGTTACGAGAAAAGTTTAAATTGATCAATTCTTAAAAAAAAACAGAAGGAGATATTTAAGAAGAATTGTTTAGTTTGATTTGATTTGATATTTATCATTTTTCTCAAATAAAATAATATGTAAGTAAGGAGGATATCTTCTTGTAAATAGTTTTTCTTTTTTAGGGTACAAGTGTTCTTTTCCCTATACTTAATAAAGATTCAAATTTTATAATTTAAAAAATAAAACAAATTATTCATTAGAATATGAAAAAGTAATTAACAAAGTAATCTCTTTTGCACTACGATCATTAAGTAAGTCCAATTCCTTTTCTTTTACACTTTATTTGAATCATTGTTACACATTGTTTCATAATGTATTGTATTATATTATCCTTTATTGTATTATATTGTATGGTGGATACAATGTTTGGCAAGATTATATAATTTGTTGTTGTTTAATAACATTTTAATTGTTTGGTTAGATTGTATTGTACTGTATTGTAATTTACAAATTTACTTAAATATCCTTAATTATTCTATGATAATAGGTTTGACTAGATTTAAATAATTAAGGTAAAGGGTAAAATAGTATTTTGAAATATTATGTAAAGAAATATTGAAAGAAGAAATTAAGTAACAATTGGAACACACCAAATTGGTTGTTCCATAAAATAAGGGTTTTCATTGTTACGTAACAATGAAATTTAACACTAAAGTACAATACGTTTTACATAACAATCAAAACAAACATTGTAGGTATAATAACGATATAATACAATACAATGGATAACAATGATCCAAACATAGTGTTAGTAAATGAAAACCGATTAAATTTACACACGCGAATTAGTATACAAAAATTTTAAACTATTTTTCGTTTAATAAATAGCTCAAACTGTACATACACTCTCAATTTAATTAATTTATGTGGTCAAAATGACTAGACAAAAAGAGTCCTTTTAAAAATAATTTCTGAAATTTGTAATATAAAACATGTCTAATATTTTTCTGATTATAATAATCTTTGTATTATATATGATATTAATATAATTTATACAAATCAAACTATCCATAAACATATTGCTTATTTCGTATATAATTTCTTCTTCTCATATTAATGTTGTTTGTTCCAATATCTTTTTATTATTTTTAAAACTATAAAATACTGATTATACTTTAAAAGATTAAAGATAAATTTAGTAAAAAAAAAATCTTTTTCTCTATAATTTTTAGAAAAATATGTGAAAGAGAAATACGATAACGATAAAACAAATATAATAAAATATAAAAATAGGACAGGACGGTGGGAGTTAGTAAGTTGTACCATCAGTGTTGCCTAATATTCACTCAACTTATACAAATATCTTACTAGAACAATTTTTGAATTTTTTTAGACAGGATTATTATAATACACATATTTACAAAAAGTAAAAATGAATGAAAAAGTTAAATTTTAGTAGTATAAGCTAAAAGATCTTTTTTATACAAACCAAACTGAAAATTGGACCCTTATACTTTATAAAGTTTCACCAGACATTATTAATTAATCGAGTATTAATTTACACTATTTTAACTTTTTTTGAACATGTTGAGAGATTCAGGTGAAATTTCATGAAGTAAAAGAGTTTAGTTATTCATCCGGTCCAAATAAAAGGACCTTTGAGTCTCTTTTGTTAATTTTTTGAAAATTTATGTATCATTTTTCTTAGAATTTATTTATAGACGTGCAATAGTCATTTATTTAATATATAAAGAAATTTATTTGTGTAAAATTGTACGGATAAAAAGTTTATCATCACGAAAAGAAAGAAAATTAGGATAAGTTGATTGATTATGCAAAGATAATCAACATATAATATAATGATATTTTAAATAACAATTATGAATTTGATTGAGGAGCGTCGAAAATAATGAATCAAAAAATGTTCGTGAAAATTAATTACTTGAAAGTAAATGTAGAATTAACACTTGATTAAAAAGAAAATATTAGAGCTAGAATAAACTAAAGGAAATAATATAAGAATTAATATTTAATTTCAACTTTATGAAACTTTGAATTAAAGGGATCATCTTAGTTTTTGTAACATATCATCACATGTTATAGAGATTTTGACAAGAATAAGGAACAATTGGCTGGATAACACATGGTAGGACACCACATGTTCCTCTTTTTAAAAAAATAATGTTTGCTTTCTACTATACTTTATAGGTATAATTTCATAGTATGTTCTGAATAATAATACTGCTTAAAATATTTTATAGTCATGTCTAATTAAGTTATAATTTTAAAAATAAGATAATGTTCTGAAGCAACTCTAGTTTCATGTATTTGTTCTTAAATGCTACTCCTTTCGTTTCAAAAAAATGATCTGGTTTGATCTGACACGAAATTTAAGAAAATAAAGAAGACTTTTGAATCTTGTGTTTCTAAATTAAAGTTATTTGAAAATATACAAAATTGTCCCATGTCACGTGGAAAGTTGAAATTTAAATGTTACCCCAAAAAAAATTATTCTTTTTAAAATAGACTAAAAAGAAAAGGAGGTCATTCTTTTTTAAACGGAGGAGTAATTTATAACTCATTTATCAAATCACTAAATGTTGTGGTGGGAAAATAAGTGTTAATTAATTTTATCAAGAGTGAGACCTTTATACATTTGAATGTATTTTTGAGTATTTATATGTGCATTAAGGTTTATATGTTTGAATCTAAATACGAAATAAGTAGAATAATTTTTTCTTTAACAGTTTATATATATAAATATTGTATTTAAACAATATATTTTAAAGAAAATGATATGGTAGTTGATTGTGGTGATAGCTAACCGTGATAATTGTATGTGTCAATTGGGGGTTGTGGCAATGATGGTAGTGCTGGTAGCTAGAGGTGGTGGTGAGTAATTAACAATGTTTATTGATCATACGATAGCCGGTTGTGGAAATGAATAATTGTAGTTGATGATAGTAATAGCTAAGGATGATGGTAATAGATGATAGTAATTAATTATTGATATAATTAATGATTGTAATGATAGTCAGTGGTGATAATTTGAGAATGGTGACTAATGATGATGATGTCCGAGAATGGTAATTGGGTGATAATTGAGAATGGTGGCTATCATGTATAATTTTTGACATAATGGTAAGCATTTGATTCTATCAAGTGGTATTGAAGCTAATGTTATAGATTCGATTTCCAAGAGTAACATTCTGCATTAGGCAGGTGTTGAGAGGGGGCCAGATTGTTGGATAATGTCAACATCCTGCCTATGACAAAGCCACGAAGGGTTGATTGGTCCGAGTTGGAGTCATGATCGAACATGACTCTTGCTAGATGGACTTGATTAAGAAATAAAATTGTATTCTTGCTATCATCTATAACTTTTGACATGATGGTAAGCAGGGGCAAAACTACATGGTCTCCAAAATAGCCAATTGAATGCCCTTCGTCGAAAATTGTATCGCGTATATAGCTAATAGCTCAAATGTTGTTTGAATGGGATATATATGTTATGTATATTGGACACCATTTTGATATATCTGAGAGGTGTGGTCCAGATTCGAATCCTATTTTGTGTTTTTCATCCGTGCAAATACCTAATTTATAACTAAAGAAAAGTGGAGTCTATATTTGTCAAATTAGGGAACAATTTTTGTTCTTCTTTTCTGAAGTAAAGAATTTCTTAATAAATAACTTTAAGAGATTATGTAAAAATAAATAATCAGTTTTAAAATATTTTTTTTTATTAAAAAACTTTAAGATTCAAATTTTACAAAAGTTTCTCTCTGACAAAAAGTTCTTTATATATTATAAATTCTTACGATTCTCTTTCATTTAATTCAAAACTTTTAACTTCTACTTTTCGAATTGATGATGATTTTATAAAATGTCGTATATAGAAAGAAAAGTATTTCATATTATTATCAATGAGTGTAATTTTTTTTTTTTAAAAAAAGGACAAATATATTCTAAAACTATCATAAATGATATGTAGATACCCTTCATCATACTTTAGAGACATTGATGCCCTGCAGTCCAAAAACTAGAGTGTATATGCCCTTCACTCTAATGGAAGACTAAATAGGGACACGTGGCGCAATCTTTTCCATCGATTCGATGTCGGGTTAGTGGATAAGTGTTGGGTTTAGCAAGTGTGAATGGAAAAAGAAAAGAGAGAATATGAAAAGTGAGGGAACTATTTTGGAGGGAAAACGAAAAGTCATTTGAAGTGCAAATGAAAAGTCATTTCTCCCATATCGGCAAAAAAAAGGGAAATTGTTGTCCTTATATAAGGAAACACTTCCTTTACTTCTTAAAGAGCTAAGAAGAAAATGCCCCCTCGCGCCATCTTCGTCGCTCGCTTGGCTTCGACAAATGATGTGATTGATAAGTTTTTTGGACAAAATTTATTTAATAAGTTTTTGTTAAATCAAATAAATCCTGTTAATATTATCTCTTATAAATTTGCGGGTAACGGTAACATTCCGAAAAGTTGTTACTATTTCCGAAAAGTCGTTACTTTCTGAAAAGCCGTTATTTTCCTAACAGACACATTTTTTCGAAAAGTTGTTATTTTTTCCAAAAGACACAACTTTCTGGATAAAACGGGTCTGAACAGATTTCTCTGAACAGACACGTTTCTTATTAAAAATGGCTATAAAAAGAAGTCAATTTTTTGATTTTTCGAACACTGAAATTTTCCTTCTCTGCATGTATTTTTCTCTCAAATAAATCAAAGTGTCGATCGACTGACTCTGTGTGACTTGTTGTTGTTCTGAAGTTCGCTGAAGTTAAAGAAATTTGAGGTACCGCTATTTCTTTAACAGGTTTAATCCGTTTTATCATGGGAGAAATTAATCCATAACCTTGGGTACAGTGAGGAGATTAAATTTCTTAAGGACACACAGTAGTTTCTATGGACTCGGATTACTTCTTGTATTTTATGTATTTTCTGCTTCATCTTATTTCTATTTCTTTTTATTGGTTAACCTTATAAATACAAGTTAACATAACAATCTTAAGAAATTTAAAAGTTTCTGTATTTGAGGTTTCTGGAGATTAAAACCTTTATGATTTTCTACTCTGCTTGAATTTTTAAAATTCATTCGATTAACGATTAAAAGAACATAAAAACTTTATAATCAAAAACAGTTTGTGTAAAGATTTGTTCTTTACTGTTAATATTTCAAATACTTAACTTATCTACCATTTGTGACAGAAAAAAGAAAAAATGACTAATTCAAGTCAAACAAATGCTGGAACAGTAAGTGTTGCAACAACATCGGTTGCACATAATCGTTCAAATGCTGCCTTAGCGCCGGCTGAGAAACCTGCAAAGTTTTATGGAGTCGACTTTAATAGATGGCAGCAAAAGATGTTCTTCTATCTCACTACGTTGAGTCTGCAGAAGTTCAGTAATGAGAATGTTCCTGTTATGTCAGAAGTAGGAACATAACAGAAGCATGAACACACTCAATTTTTTGTGTAAAAATTATATTCTGAGTGGTCTGCACGATGATCTGTACAATGTGTACAGCAATGTCAAAACCTCAAAAGAACTCTGGGATGCTTTAGAAAAGAAGTACAAAACAGAAGATGCCGGAATGAAGAAATTCATTATGGCAAAATTTCTGGACTATAAGATGATAGACAGTAAGACCGTCATCACCCAAGTTCAAGAATTACAGGTCATAAGCCATGATCTCCTTGCTGAAGGATTGATTGTCAATGATGCCTTTCAAGTGGCTGCAATTATTGAAAAGTTACCTCCATTGTGGAAGGACTTCAAAAACTACTTGAAACACAAACGCAAGGAGATGACTGTTGAAGATCTCATAGTAAGGTTGAGAATCGAAGAGGATAATAAGGCTGCAGAAAAGAGGTCACGTGGTAATTCAGCAATATCTTGAGTAAATTTTGTTGAAGAAGATCCCACAAAATTAAAGAAAAGAAAGAAAGCATCTGGTCCAAAAAGCAATCCTCCTAAGAAGAAATTCAATGGAAACTGCTTCAACTGTGGTAAACATGGTCTTAGGGCTACTGAATGTCGGGGTCCTAAGAAGGACAAGAAAAAGAAGGATCAAACAAACTTGGTTGAATCCAAAGGAGAAATGGACGATCTCTGTGCAATGCTTTCAGAATGTAACTTGGTTGGAAATCCAAGAGAATGGTGGATAGATTCTGGTGCCTCATGTCATGTTTGTGCCAACAAAGAATTATTTTCATCATATACTCCAATACTTACCGATGAGAAGTTGTTTATGACAAACTCCACTGTTGCAAAGGTGGAAGGAACTAGCAAAGTCCTATTAAAGATGACATCAGACAAGGTGGTGACTTTGAATAGGGTCTCATATGTTCTAGAATTGAGAAAGAATTTAGTTTCAATTGAGTTCTGACCAAGAATGGATTTAAATGTGTATTTGTTTCTGATAAAGTAGTAGTAAGCAAAAATGATATGTATGTAGGAAAAGGCTACCATAGTGATGGCCTTTTCAAACTCAATGTAATTGCAGTTGATATGAATAAAGATTTTGCTTCTTCTTACTTGCTTGAGTCTAAATGTTTATGGCATGAACATTTGGGACACGTTATTAACAAAACCTTGAAAAAACTGATTAACTTAAATATTTTGCCAAAATTTGAGTGCAATAAATCAAAATGTCAAATTTGTCTTGAATCTAAGTATGCTAAGCATCCTTATCAATCTGTTGAAAGGAATTCAAATCCTTTAGAATTGATTCACACTGATATTTGTGACATGAAGTCAACACCATCACGTGGTGGAAAAAAGTATTTTATAACTTTTATTGACGATTGCACTAGATATTGTTATGTCTATTTGCTAAATGGTAAGGATGAAGCAATAGATGCATTTAGGCAATATAAAATTGAAGTTGAAAATCAGTTAGATAAAAAGATCAAAATGATCAGAAGTGATAGAGGTGGAGAATATGAATCTCCATTTGCAGAAATATGTTTAGAAAATGGAATAATCCATCAAACTACTGCTCCATACACTCCTCAGTCTAATGAAATTGCAGACAGGAAAAACCAAACTTTAAAAGAAATGATGAATGCATTACTTATAAGTTCAGGTTTACCACAAACTTGTGTGGGGAAACTATCCTTACAGCAAATCAAATACTTAACAGAGTGTCTCACTCAAAGACAATGTAATTCCATATGAGAAATAGAAAGGTAGAAAACCCAACTTGAAATATTTCAAAGTGTGGGGGTGTCTAGCCAAAGTCCAAGTTCCTATACCTAATAGGGTAAAAATAGGGCCTAAGTCTGTGGATTGTGTATTCATTTGGATATGCCACAAACAGTAAGGCATGTCGATTTTTAGTTCATAAGTCCGAACATTCAGATATTCATGATAATACAGTAATGGAATCAGATAGTGCTGAATTTTTTGAACATATCTATCCGTATAAAACTAGACTTGAGTCATCTAGTGGGGGATCTAAACAACCCAGAGAAGAACCAAAAGAGAAGAACATAATGAAGAAAGTCTAAGACGCAGTAAACGTCAAAGGACATCTACTTCATTTGGATCAGATTTTGTAACATTTCTTCTTGAAAGTGAGCCTCAAACATTCAAGGAAGCAATGTTGTCTAGTGACTCAACCTCTCGGAAGGAGGCTGTTAATAGTGAAATTGAATCAATCTTAAGCAATCATACTTGGGAGTTGGTTGATCTTCCTCCAGGGAACAAACCCTTGGGTTCAAAATGGATCTTTAAAAGGAAGATGAAAGATGATGGAACTATTGACAAATATAAAGCAAGACTTGTTGTCAAAGGTTTTAGACAAAAAGAAGGTCTTGATTATTTTGACACATACTCGCCAGTGACTAGGATTACATCAATTCGGATGTTAATTGCACTAGCTGCAGTATACGGTCTTGAAATTCATCAAATGGATGTGAAAACAACCTTCTTAAATGGAGAGCTGGAAGAAGAAATTTACATAAAACAACCTGAGGGTTTTGTAGTTTCTGGTAAAGAAAAGAAAGTGTGCAAACTTATTAAGTCACTTTGTGGACTAAAACAAGCACCAAAACAATGGCATGCAAAGTTTGATTAAACCATGTTGTCAAATGGATTTAAGATCAATGAATGTGATAAATGTGTTTACATTAAAGATACTCCAAATCAGGAAGTCAATTTATGCCTATATGTAGATGACATGCTTATAATGAGCAAAGACATTGCTAACATAAAAGCTACAAAGCGTATGCTCGCTAGTAAGTTTGATATGAAAAATTTAGGAGTTGCTGATGTGATATTAGAAATTAAAATTATTAAAACTCCTAACGGTCTAGCATTGCCTCAAACTCATTATATTCAAAAGATACTTGAAAAATTAAATTTTTGAATTTTAAAAGGGCAAAGACTCCAATTGATGTAAACCTTCATCTTGCAAAGAATAAAGGTGAAAGTCAGTCTCAATTGGACTATGCTAGTGTATTGGGAAGCTTAATGTATGTCATGAATTGTACACGACCAGACATAGCTTGCGCTATCAGTAAACTGAGTCGATACACAAGTAATCCTAATCAATGTCATTGATTGGCAATGAAGAGAGTTTTGTGATACTTAGATGACACTCAAAACTATGCTTTACATTACAACAAATATCCAACCGTTCTTGAAGGATATAGTGATGCAAATTGGATTACTGGGTCAACTGAAACAAAATCCACAAGTGGATACGTTTTTACTATTGGTGGAGGAGAAATATCTTTGAAATCATCCAAACAAACATGTATAGCTCGCTCTACAATGGAGTGAATTCATTGCTTTAGACAAGGCAGGTGAAGAAGCTGAATGGCTCCGGAATTTCTTAGAAGAAATTCCATTTTGGCCCAAACCAATGGCCCCTATATGCATACGTTGTGATAGTCAAGTTGCAATAGAAAGGGTTGGAAACATTATGTATAACGGCAAGTCTCGTCACATAAGACGAAGACATAACTCTGTGAGACGACTACTCTCTAGTGAAATTATCACAATTGACTATGTGAAGTCAAAAGATAATGTGTCGGATCCACTTACAAAAGGCCTAAATAGAGAGGGAGTTGAGAAATCATCGACGGGAATGGGACTATGATCAAGAACAAGTCATCGCGGCGGTAACTCTACCTAGAAGACTGAAGATCCCAAGATCTAGGTTCAAGGAGATAAAACAAAGTCATTGATGACGGTTCAACATTGTCAAGGAAAAAAAATTATTATTATTTTATGGTCCATTCTCATTATAAGACAATGTTTAGTAACCAGGATAAAGACA
Organism: Solanum pennellii; assembly: GCF_001406875.1. Classification (NCBI taxonomy): domain Eukaryota; kingdom Viridiplantae; phylum Streptophyta; class Magnoliopsida; order Solanales; family Solanaceae; genus Solanum; species Solanum pennellii. Next base: position 58,738,308 of record NC_028648.1, read on the forward strand.
TAAGGACTTTTTGATGGTTTATAAGTGTGATACAGGAATATCAAATGGGGTATCTATGGGATAACACATTTAAAAATCACCTATGTAAGTGTGAAGTGTAAGCCGCTTCATGGAGAATCCGGTAAGGCCAGTTCTTTAAGCACTTACTATCCAAGATGTGTTCATGGCTGAAACAAACAAAACAATGAGAACTAAGAACAGTTCAAGGGTTGATTGTGTGACATATGTTGTCTAGATATACACCAAAGCTCGACGGTTCAAAGATATCAAATCTACCGATTGACCGAGTATATCCGATATATGTTCACTACGGAAAGTTTAAAGGGTAACCTACTTATCCA
>NC_028648.1:58739327-58757968 GCF_001406875.1 Solanum pennellii
GTTAATATTATCTCTTATAAATTTGCGGGTAACGGTAACATTTCGAAAAGTTGTTACTCTTTCCGAAAAGTCGTTACTTTCCGAAAAGCCGTTATTTTCCTAACAGACACATTTTTTCGAAAAGTTGTTATTTTTTCCAAAAGACACAACTTTCTGGATAAAACGGGTCTGAACAGATTTCTCTGAACATACACGTTTCTTGCTGAAAATGGCTATAAAAGAAAGTCAATTTTTCGAACACTAAAATTTTCCTTCTCTGCATATATTTTTCTCTCAAATAAATCAAAGTGTCGATCGACTGAGTCTTTGTGACTTGTCGCTGTTCTGAAGTTCGCTGAAGTTAAAGAAATTTGAGGTACCGCTATTTCTTTAACAGGTTTAATCCGTTTTATCTTGGGAGAAATTAATTCATAACCTTGGGTACAGTGAGGGGATTAAATTTCTTAAGGACACACAGTAGTTTCTGTGAACTCAGATTACTTTTATGTATTTTCTGTTTCATCTTATTTCTGTTTCTGTTTATTGGTTAATCTTATAAATACAGGTTAATATAACAATAAGATGACATGTGTATGTCAGTTAGTATAAAGTGTATATATGCTCTAATTTTTGAACAGCAGAGGCACCAATGTCCCTAAAATATAACGGATGATATCTGCGTACCATCTACGATAATACGAGGATATATTTAACCTTTTTCCCTAAAAAAATATAATGAAAAAGATGAAATTTTATCGAAAAAAATTGTAATGATATATCTGGATTTTCATAGTATAGTTTTCTTGTTGACTTCTTATATTAGTTTTAATTATAAAATTGCACCTCTATTGTAATTGATTTAGCTAATCATTGTGTAGGTGGACTTAACATTTTTGAGAACTCATTCTCGATTCTTTTTATTGACTTTTTAAAATTTGTACATTTTTAATAAAAAAAATTCTGTTACGTCGTCAATTGTAAGCATTTGATTCTAACACGTCTAAAGCTGGAAATATAATCCTCTACTTAATCACATCTACAATGTCATCAATGAATAACTTAGTAAAGGAAATATAATTAATACTTTTGAGAGCTTAATTATGTATTAAAACTAAAACGTAAGAAGAGGACAGAAACTTGGTCACTGCTGCTGGTGACCAAGGCTGCCATAATATATATATATATATGTTGATGATGTACATGATAGAGTTTGAATACAAATAGAAAAGAGCTATCCTAATCAATAAAGGATGTTGAGTTTACATAGAAGACTTATTGTCATCTAACACCCTCCGGCAAGCACATGTCGGGTTTGGAGACAGTGAGCTTGGATCGTAGATGAGCAAAACGAGGGGAGCTTAGAGCTTTAGTGAACACATCAGCAGTTTGATCAGTGGAAGGAATGTACTTAACACAAAGCTGGCCACGAGCAACCTTTTCGCGAACAAAGTGATAATCAATTTCAATATGCTTCGACCTTTGATGAAAGACAGGATTGGCAGTGAGATAAATGGCACTGATGTTATCACAGAATATCACAGGAGGACAAGGACAAGGCAATCGGAGTTCCTTGAGCAAACTAGCTATCCAAGATACTTCTGATGCGGCAAATGCAATGGCACGATATTCAGCTTCAGTGCTGGACCGAGCTACTACCTTTTGCTTCCGTGAGGACCAACTGATTAGATTAGGACCATAATATACAGCAAAGCCATGATGAGAACGACGATCATCAGGATCAGCAGCCCACCCTGCATCACAGTAGACATGTATAGTAGATGAAGTGGATGGAGTGATGGAGATACCATGCGTAAGGGAGCCTTTGAGATAGCGAAGGATTCGTTTTACGGCTTTCCAATGATCTAATGTAGGATTCTGCATGTATTGGCAAACACGACTAACTGAGAAGGAGATCTCTGGTCGCGTAATGGTCGCATACTGAAGAGCACCAACAATGCTTCTAAATAATGATGGATCATCAAAGGTTTCACCATGTTTGGACAACTGAAATGTGGTGTCCGCTGGAGAAGGAGAAGGCTTGCAATCTGTCATTCTTGTTCGAGTGAGTAAATCTCGAATGTAGCTAGTTTGAGAGAGATGCATTCCAGATCCGACACGACTAACTTCAATACCCAAGAAAAATGAGAGATTACCAAGGTCTTTTAAAGAGAACTCAAGATCAAGAGATTGGGTGAATGAGGATATATAAGAGGGATCACTACCCGTTATGATGATGTCGTCCACATAAACTAAGAGGTAGGTAGTGGAGGAAGGAGTATGACGGACAAACAAGGATGAGTCAGAGTAACAACAAGTATAACCATGCGATAGGAGAAATGTTTTGAGCTTGAGAAACCAGGCGCGAGGAGCTTGCTTTAGTCCATATAACGCTTTCGACAAGCGACACACAAAATGTGGGTGAGACTTGTCAATAAAGCCTGGTGGTTGAGACATGTAAACAACCTCCGTAAGGTCACCATTAAGGAATGCATTGTTAACGTCTAATTGCTTAAGAGCCCAACCTTTAGTCACTGCATAAGATAAAACAAGTCTGATGGTTGAAGGTTTGACAACTGGGCTGAATGTATCATGAAAATCCACCCCCTCTTCTTGATGAAAACCTTTGGCAACTAAGCGAGCTTTGTACCTTTCGATTGAACCATCTGCTCGTCGCTTAATACGGTATACCCATTTGCAACCCACCACATTTGCAGTGGGAGGGCAGGGAACAAGTGTCCAAGTGCAGTTACGACGCAATGCTTGATATTCAGCTTCCATGGCGCACAACCACTCAGGAGAGGATGCAGCTTGCTTATAGGTTTTTGGTTCACTTGCTATAACGGATGAAACTGGGGTAGGATGGCAAGATACAACAAGTGTTTTAGGCTTGAGGGAATTTGTTTGAGCTCGTGTGGTCATAGGATGATTGGAAGAAGTAGCAGGCCGGAAATATGTGGGAGCATTCTGATTTGTGCTTGAAGCCGAGGACGCGACGGTGGGCGTACATGTATTGTGTGGTGGAGATATTGTGGTGGATGAATGAGGTACTGGTAGGACTCGAGTGGATAGGGAGGATGAGGAAGGGGAATCTGCCAGTGAATGGAGTAAAGGTGAGGCAGCAGATGTGGGAAACGCATTGGAAATTGATTGTAGAGAAGTTAAGGATGAGGGTGGTGAGTTGTCACTGGAGCAAGAAGAAAACTTGTTGTAATGAGGATAGGGAAATCTATCTTCATCGAACGTCACATGACGAGCAATGTACATCCTATTGGTGGGGGGATAATGACATAGATAACCTTTATGCTTCGAACTATAACCCAAGAAGACACACGGAAGAGAGCGAAAATCAATTTTATGATGATTGTAAGGACGTAGAAAAGGGTAGCATAGACACCCAAATTTTCGAAGAAGTTGGTAGTCCGGTGGATGATGATATAGAGCTTGATAGGGTGATTTAAAGGATAATATAGGAGTGATGGTGCGGTTATGTAGGTATGTGGCGGTAGAAAAAGCATGCTCCCAGTATTGATATGGAAGACATGCGTGAGCAAGTAAAGTTAGTCCTTTCTCCACAATGGTGCGGTTACGTCTTTCTGGAGCCCCATTTTGTTCATGAGTGTGAGGACAAGAGAGACGATGAGTTATGCCGATGGATTGGGCATATGAAGACACATTACGATACTCCCCACCCCAATCAGTTTGCAAAGTTTTGATGTTTCTGCCAAATTGTGTGGAAACCATCTTATGAAAGTATTTAAAAACATCAAATACTTGTGATTTTGTTGACAAGAAAAATATCCAAACAAATTTAGTAGAATCATCAAGAAACTGAACAAAATACTTGTTTCCATTAATAGAAAGATGCGGAGAAGGCCCCCAAACATCAGAATACACCAAATCGAAAGGGAATAAACTACGACTAGAGGAAGATGCTAACGGGAGCCTATGACTTTTTCCTAATTGACAAGATCCACAAACTGCAGGCATTTTGTTGGAAGTCACTGGAAGATTAAAACTAGAGACTAAACGACGTAAAAGTTGCTCATGGGGATGACCAAGGCGTTCATGCCACGCTTGGAGTGATGCTCGAGATATGACAAAGGCGCGAGGAGTTGAGGATGAGATAACAGGAAGCCCACCACCATCGAAACGATATAAACCATCATCAATTGACCCGCGGAGTAGTATTTTTCCCTGAGGATCCTTCACAAAACAACATGAGGGATGAAATTCCATAAAGACATTATTATCTTTAGTAAATTGAGAAACACTCAGTAAACTCTTGGTGATGGAAGGAACATGAAGAATTTTATTAAGATGAAGAGGTCGAGTAGCACAAGAAAGCTTAGAGGAGCCGATGTGATTAATAGAGAGTTTTTGGCCATTACCTACAGCAAGCTGATCCTCACCATTATAGTCTGTGTGAATAGATAGTTGAGACAAGTCTGACGTAACATGATTGGTAGCACCTGAGTCCGCAAACCATGAATTATCAATAATAGCCGAAGGAGACATCATAGAATTAGTCGAGGGAGTAACCATATTGGCTTGTGGACGGTTAGAGGATCGGGTTGGTGGGTAGGTATCCATGTTGTTGCGGTTGTAGCAATTACGAGCATGGTGGTTGGGTTTCTCACATATTTGACAGATTATGCGAGGTGATGATCTATTAGAGGAACGAGGGGGGTTGGTATTGGTCGGGCGAGTGGAGGATTTTTGAGAGGTGGTGACACTTTGTTGATTAGGATATCCAGTGATGGGGGAGCGGTTGGAGTATTGACGAGATATGGCATTGGCTTGAAGTTGGAAGGATTTGGTTTCCTCAGCCAGTTTCTCCTCTTCTTGGAGAAGTAAACCAAGAAGTGAGTCAGTGGTGAGGTTATCAAGGTGAGGGTTAATGGCAGAGCGAAAAGGTCCATAGGAAGAGTCTAGTCCGAACAAAATAGCACTCATAAGTTCTTCGTCTGTTATGGGACGGGCAGCAAGGGCTAGACTATGGGATATAGTTCGTTTCTTGTCAACATAGTCCATAATGGTTGAAGAACCCTTAGTGGTGGTTTGGAGTTGGTGGCGAAGTTGCATGACGCGAGCTCGGGATTGAGATTGATAAAGGTTGGAAAGATATGACCAAGCTTCATGAGTGGTACGAATGTGCATTATGTAAGGTATGATAGAATGGCTCATGGTAGTTTTGAGCCAAAGAAGAAGGATTTTGTCCCGCTTCTTCCAAGCCGTGAAGGCTGGATTTGTTGTGGATGCAGAGGTGCCCTGAGTAGTGGTTAAGATAGTGGCGGATGGAGCATTAGTTCCATCAAGATGACCCTCCAAATCAAAGGCTTCAAAGGCAGAATATACGGTAGATTGCCAAAGGTAATAATTTTCGCGATCAAGTTTTATCGGAAGGCCGGGAAGGGCAATTGTTTGGGAGTTGGAGTCAGTTATGGAGAGATGTGTGGAAGAGGATGAATGTGGCTGAACGGCAGCGGCGATGGACTGGTTGGAGTTGTCCATGGTGGCGGAAAGAAAAAAAAAATTGGCTCTTTGATACCAAACTAAAACGTAAGAAGAGGACAGAAACTTGGTCACTTCTTCAGGTGACCAAGGCTGCCATAATATATATATATATATATATGTTGATGATGTACATGATAGAGTTTGAATACAAATAGAAAAGAGCTATCCTAATCAATAAAGGATGTTGAGTTTACATAGAAGACTTATTGTCATCTAACAATTAGTAATATAACCATTTAATTTTTAAGGTGTCGAAAATTGTGATACAGTAGTATGCTAACATCTAAACAAGGTATATCAGCATTATTATTACATAGATAATGTTGGACAGATAATAAGTAAGATAAATGCCAAGAAAGAATTGGACAAAAACAAAATAATTACAAGCAATTATTCGTTACTTTCTCCGTTTCAAATAGAATGACATAGTTTGACTTAGAATGGAGTTTAGAAAAAGAGAGAAGACTTTTTAATCTTGTGGTTCAAAATTAAAGTAATGTCAAATGTATCAAAATGTCTTTTAATCTTGTGATTTTAAATATGTCATGTGAAATATTAAAGTTAAAATATTATTAAAAAACTTTTTTTTCAAAATAAATTAAAAAAATAAAAATATTATTTTTTAAACGGAAGAAGTACGTTAGATATTTTTGGCACCTTGTTCAATGGTCAAAAATGAGATGTCAAATGGGAGCCCCTAAAGCCATAATGATTATTATTTACTATAATTATAATTATATAGACAGTTCTTTTTTGGTTTGGGGGTGGGGCGTTGGGGGTGGAACATAATTAATTGCTTTTTTGACATAAAAGATTTTACCATCGTAAACTAGTAAAAGAATTATCTAATAAAATATGATTATTTTTATATTCATTGAACTGATTCACATAAAAATACATGATAGGAAAATGGTTCTTACTAAAATAGTAAAGAACTTTTTAAATATTATTGATTTTTAAAAAAATAAACCACCTTAATAATGAGATTGAGGTTGGGGGTGATAGAATTTCGACAGACAGTTCATATCTTGAATAAAAAGTTTACAGAGAAATATATGGTTCTTTTTCTATATATGTGGAATTGTGAGAATGAAAATCTCATCTTTGTATAAAAAATTTCATAAATTTAAAATAAATCTATCTATAACAAGATAATCGTGATTAAAAAAAATCTAATTATTATTATGATAGACAGGGCTAGGAGGATTTTCTTTTGGGTGGAGTGGAACATAATTAATTGCTTTCAAATAAAACCTTTTACTAGGGTAAATTAGTGAAAATTTTATATAATAGAATATGATTCTTTTTTTAAAAAAAAAATTCGAGATGAGATTTTTAATTTTACTATTCGACATATACAGATGAAAGGACATATTTCTTTCTAGATTTTTTTTACTAAAGATGAACTTGGTAGGGGTCTATCTAAGCCCCGCCACCCCAACCCCACCACTGAGGCGATTTATTTTTAAAAATTAAAAATAATTTTAAAAAATTCACTATTTAATGGGAATCATTTTTGTATCATGTATTTTTTTCTCAAGTCAATTGACTCGATGAATGAAAAAATCATATTTTATTATGTAATTTTCTTGTTAATTTACGATAGTAAAAACCTTTATTTTGAAAGGAGTTAATTATGTTCCGTTCCCCGTTGTTGTTCCTAACCCTCCAACCAAAAGAAGTTCGTTCTTACCCAAAGCAATTAATTAGAAAGTTTTTTATTATTATTATGACTATTTTGTTATAAATACGTTCATCTTATGTAATCTAAACGTATGAAATTTTGTTATAAATACGTTCATCTTATGTAATCTAAACGTATAAAATTTTGTTATAAATACGTCCATCTTATGTAATTTAAACGTATGAAATTTTTTTTTACAAAGATAAGAGTTTCATTCTCATTATTCAACATATACAAAGGAAAGGATTACAAAATTCTCCGGAAATTTTACTTAAGATATGAACTGGTAGGGGTCTGTCTAAGCCTTATCATCCCAAACCAAACCCCACCTTTGAGGCGGCTTATTTTTAAAAACCTAATAATAATAATAATAATAACCAAAAAAATCATTTAGGTAGAATTATTTTCTATCATATATTTTTTTTTACTGAACTAATTCAAGATAAATTTTATTTATAATCAGATAGTCATGATGAAAAATATTACATAATGAAAATATTGCTATATCTTTGATTATTGAATTGATTAAAATATCTTTAAAAATTATCACTAAACATTTTTAATAGAAAAATGGTGATTCTTTTAGTAGGGTTTATTGCAGGGTTTGCGCATTGCAAAAGTGAAAAAGTTATTTTGTATGCATATAAGGTTATCAGTGGAGCTAGGATTATTTAAATTTCTTTCTTAAGAGTATAGTTCCTGGTTTTACTACTAGAAAATAGGAAATTAACAACAGTTAAAATTTAATACCTAAATAATAAAAATTTCATGTCCAGTCTATTTAACTGTAAATTAGTGCTATATTATATATCAAAAAAATCAATTAGCTAGGACATATAAAGCTTTTATGGACGAATTAATTAAAATTTCATGTCAAGTCTAATCGTATTTGTTCGCTATTAATGTAATTACAGAAAACTCACCTTTTAAATTATTTATTATCATTATCTCCTATAAGTTTTACAAATCTCTAAAATCCTCATTTTCGCGCATCAGAATAGTATATGTCGTGCATCATTTAGTGTATCTCGCGTATCAGATTAGTGTATCATCTATAGAATGTAATCTATTTTACTTAACGATTAATATATCTCGCGTATCAGATTAATGTATCAACACTTGTATTATTGTATACGTTTGAGAGATTTCTATAATTATAAAATTTTAAAGGTAGATTGTGATTTTATCTTAAAAATATGTAATTTCTGTAATTTGACTTTTCTTTAAGAGTAAACTTGAAACTACTTTTATTAGCCTTAATTATTAAACTCATTTTAAAGAAGGGCTTCTACATCTACGAAAGGACCAAACTTACTAGATTTAATTTTGTATTCCACTTAGATGGGTGGGCCGTTTAATTACGATATAACTTGCCTCTTATTTATGTATAAAATAATATATTAAGTCATACAATGTTTAGTATAAATTTTTATTTAGGTAGAAAAGTCAACATAACTTATACCATGTTTGGTTGCATTTTTGTTATTCTACATAATTAATACCAACATAATTTATGAGGGAATCTATGTATAAAGTTATGCAGGGTAGAAGGTGGAATAAGTTATGTGGGTACTAGTTATACATGTATTAAGTGATAAATTACATATTTACCATATTAATTTATTTTACTGTTTTTAATTGGAAACTTTATTATTTTCTTATATATAAATTTGTTAATTTATTTCTTTTTTATATTTAGACCATTTTTATTTCTTTAATTTTTTTAATTGGGAACTTTATTGTTTCCTATCTTCATATGTTGTTTTTATTTCTTATTATATAGAGATTATTTTCATTTCTTTTTATATACTTACCGTTTTGATTGATTTATGCAAATATAAATATTTTTTTAATATTAGAAATTGATTGTACATTTTTAACGGTACATATGTTATCATTCAATATATTTCACATTTTAATAGTATATATTATTATTTTGTAAATAATATATATTAATAATTTACAACAAGTTTAATATTTAATACTTAAAAGTTCATGTATTGTAATCTCTAAATCCTGCATGACTAATACCTGCATAACTAAATCCTGCGTAACTAATACCTGCATAATTAAACCTTGCATAACTAATACTTGCATGACTAAACCCTGCATAACTATAACCAGTAACCAAATAGCCCCTAACTATTTATTCCTTTTTACCCCAATTTATTTGACAAAATTTGTTATTCGTAATTTAAGTGATTTATGTTTAATTAAGAATTTGTGTATAAAAATTTTAAATTCTTTAAAATAAAATTTATATATATTTGTAACTTATATGAAAAATAATACAAGTTACAATAATTGACACTCTAAATATTTAAAGTCACTTAAAACTTTATGATAAATTTTTTTTTATTTAAATCTCAATATATGAAGTGTATTACATAAATAGAGAGAATATTAATTAAGCCGCACATTAATTTGAGAATACACAAATGATAAAGGGATGTAATTTAGTACTCTTTCTTACTTTATCTCAATAATTTATTTTATGCTACCATATTGTTTAGTACTCTCTTTTCTTTTTGTCTCAATCATACCTGACACTTTTATTTTTGAGAATTTAAATTATATTTTCTCCGTCTTTTTAATTTTTCTAATTTTAACTTTTTCTTTTTTCTTTTTTACTTTTCATATTTAACAAATTAAGAAAATATAATATTTCTTTATCTATTATATTCTTAATTTATTTAGAGAGTTAATATTTTTGAAAAAGATATAATAACCTCCTTGATGAGTAAATTAATTTTGGAATTTTATCAATTAAATAAAGGTAACACTGCTAAACTCACTATGTCAACTGCTACTTTCTTAATATATATGTCCAGATAAAAATGAACGATTAGATAAATACACGGAGAATATGATTTACACTTTTCATTTTTTGAGATCTAAATTTATATAAAACTTTATTCATTTTCTTAAAGGAAAATAACACAAATCCCACCTTTAAATTCTCGTATTACCATTATCCCCTATTAGTTTTACAAATTCCTAAAAACCCTCATTTCCACGCATCAGATCAATGTATCAGCGCATCAGATTAATGTATCGCGCACATCAGATTAATGTATCTCACACATCAGATTAATGTATCATGCATAAACTGTATATCAAATTAGTATCACATATAAAATGTAATGTATCTTACTTAACGATTAATGTATCTCGCGCATCAGATTAATGTATCAACGATTATATTATTATATCAGTTTGAGGTATTTCTGTAATTATAAACTTATAAGGGACAAATAATAATTTTACCTAAAAAAACGTGATTTCTGTCTTTTGCCCCTTCATTTTTAATCTATATATAAGAAAAATCGCAAACTATAGTTATTTTCCTATAGATTTTGAACAGTGTATTGTTTCTTGCTCACAATTACATTGACACATGAGGGGAATATATACCAATAGAGACAAAAGTTTAGGACTTCTCCATATATATATATATATTTATTTGATATTCGATATATATATTAAAACTGTTTATTTTTTTTAGATGTAGATAACATAGAATCCATTCAGAAGGAAGCGATTCGTATAAAAAGGTAATCTAATATTAAAAATCATATCTAAAATTTCTAAAAAAAAAATAATAATTTCATCAACTACACCACATCTGTCATCAATCATCGATGCGGTAACGTACTCAAAAGGAATTACATTTGAGTAGGGGCTGGCATATAGAGCCTTCAATGCATTACATTTGCCGTGTTGTCAGAGGAAAGAAAATAATTTAACTTTGATGTGTGAAAAAACCCTAGCTAGGTTAGGGTTGGTGTGCCCTAACAATTACTCCCTACAATTTTAGGAAAAAAAATATGAGTGATGTGTGATTTTGATTTTTGTATGGATGTGAAAAATATCTAATGAGAAAATTACTTAGGAAGTATAATTGAGTATTTAAATAGGTGAAAGATTTTTAAAATTTTATCGAATTTAGTCATTAATCTATTGATATCTCTTTTTTTTTTCTTTTTTATTATACACACTCGAAAAAATTTCTATCTATCTACGTCCTCTTGCATTTCAGTCTCTACTCAATTTTGAAATTCTTATAAGTGATTTTATTACTATAATGAATTTGTTGATAGACAATTTTCGCGATGAAGATTATTGTAGCAACGATGGTGGCGATAATTAACTGATTTGGTTGTTTGGAGTGAAATGAATAGTCTCATAGATTTCTACTTTTGAAGAAACAACATATGAAGTCATTGTTTTATCTATGTTATTATAGTTACTATGAAGTACTATAAACATTTCGTTGAAGCCATAGACAAATATTGTTGAAGCTCGAAGCTTTCAAAATTTAAAAATTAATTTTCTCAAATAAGTCAGTTTCAAGTGTGTATTTTTGCAAAAGATAGTTACTAATTACATATTAATGAGCCTAATTTGGTGTAGCTTTTGAGGTGATTTAGGATAAATATTATGCTTGGATTCAAGGAAGAAAGACAAAAAAATGTATAGTATTGTATATTATTGTATATGAGTTTATAAACACCTTTTACAATTTTTTTTAATAGTACTATTGTATTAGGGTGTACATATAATAGTGTATATCAAAGTTTTAGACATTTTTGTATAAAATAAAATATGAAACGTTGTTGTATATAAGATGTATAATATTGTATACCAATTTGCATTTTGAGCTAGATATTTGTTATGTAAGTTTTAATCTATATTTTTGCAAATCATATCCCATATGTCCTTAAGTCTTTTAATATATTATTTACTCAAAATGATTTACATTTGTGTTAATCCAAATTTTAACATTAAGCTTTGAAAAAAAATAAATCGATAATGAAATCTTTTAATCTTGACCAACTCAAAATCTCTTCTATGCAGTCTGAAATCTAGATATGAATCCCTTTTGATATTTCGAGTCTTTTAATGTATAAAATAACTTGCTAATGATTGACATTTACCGAAAATGATTCACAACTCACAAATGCACTTTGATGGAAATTAAAATGGCTGTTATTTAATGATACTTGAGTTATTTTGAGTAGGGAAATTAGTTGTTAATACGAATAAGAGAAACTTTGTTATAGCCATTTCTGTACATTCAATGTACTCTATGGATAGAGGAATACATAGAGTTGAACATAGTAAAATAAGAAATTGTAACCAGATGAAAAATTTATCTAATTTTCTCTAATATGATATACAAAAAAAATAGTGAAAAAATTGTATAAATAAATAATTTAAGATATCACAATCTCTAAAATTTTCTCTCATTTAAAAATTATAAAAGTTCCCTCTTGAAATACATTCTTATCTCTTCTTGGATACATCCATATTCCCTCTCTGATACATCTTTAACCCCTCTTGGATACATCCATCCCTCTTATATACACTTATTCTTTCCCCTTCTTATTTAGAAATGTATCATTCGCAATATATCGAACAAATAATAAATGTAAACAAGAGCAATAAGAAATCCAAGATTTTTTATAATTTGGAAATTTTTAGGATGTGATTAATTAGCCACCAAATATAAAAAATAACAGTAGTTGAATAATGAAGAAGGTAAGCTAGGTTCTCTTTGTTGGACCTGATTCTTTGGAACTGGTCCAATAGATTCACACATATATCCCTTTTGGTTCATAATTTTTGGCCCTTAAGCCTTTTGATCTCAAAAAGAAAGAAAAAGATATAAAGATATCTCAAATATGTTAAGAGATGATAAATATTTATTTATATTAAGCGTTTACATCAATTAACCAATTAGCCATTTTATGTAAATAAAACATGATATATATATATATATATATATATATATATATATATATATATANNNNTTATACTATTGAAGTTTTTAATACCTTTTGACATTATATATATATTTATATATATATATATATATATATATGACATACATTTTAATTTCTTTTCTTTTGGTATTCGATACGTTATATTTAGGCATGAAATCTTTAAAAAAGTTGAAATGAAATTTATATATTTATAAACTACGTAAAAAGTAATATAAGTGACAATAATTGACAATTCAATATATTTAAAAGATAAATGAAAAAATTTACAATTAAAGATAAAGTTGTTTAAATTTCAAAATATGTAATGTATCACATAAATTTAGCGGGAGAGAGTACCTAGTTCCTATCAACAGTGGTGGACCTAGGATTTTCGTTCAGGGACTTCAAAAAATAAAAATATAAATGTGTAAATCAAAAAAACAAAATTTCAAGGAAGTATTAGTATATAGTTTTAGTATCGGATCCTTGATTTTTTTTGGGTTTAAAACCACACTTTAGCATGTATTATTAAATGGAAAAGGTTCAAAAATACCCATATACTATCCGAAATAATTCATATTTATCTTTCGGCTCAAAACTACCATTCCCGTTATACTATTGGGTCAAACATACCCTTTTACCTAATAGAAGTGTGTTAAGGTGCCATGTGAATACCACATGACCGCAGCGTAAACGCCACGATTTCATCCATTTTCACTTAGACTAATAATAAAAAAATCAATCCCTAATTTTTCCCTCATTTCTCCATATTGAAAATCCTGAATCCGCCACGGTTGATATCATACCAAAAACATTTTTTTATTTGATTAGACGACTTACCTCACTAGAAAATTTAACAACCCACTCATCATATGGACGGAAAGATGACATTTTATTGTCGGATACAATAATTTAGAAATGGTAAAAAATTAAACAACATGATTTAAATCCATTAAATAATATCAAATGGGGCATTATAGAATGTAATTTCATATTATATCTTCGTACCACATGTCAATATAATAAATGGATGGATGATAGTTGTTGAAATTAGCATATTAATAAATTGATTAATCGATCAAAAATAACCGTGAGTAGCTATGACTTATGATATTATAAGTTTACCCTTTTAATCGAATTTATAATTTTTATTAGCAGATTCATTTTCTGTAATTTTTACGATCTAACTAGAAGTAACAAGGAATTATGCATAATACTGAATAGAGAACCGTCAAATATCCCATTGAATTTTTTTTCCTAAATCATGAAAGAGAAAAGACGTCTATATATTACATTTGCGTTAATTATGTCTTTGTTTTGGTAATAATTATCGCCCTAACACTTGACTTTGTTTGTAAGGATATATATGTACAGAAAGAAAATTCGAGGTAAATACTAAGAAAAAACTTCACTATAGTTTAAATTGAATACATGTGAACTTATCTATCTAGAAATAAATCACTTGTTTAGAAATGTATGGTGTCTATTCGAGAAAAATTTCTAATTGAAGTTATAAAAAATATATATCATTATTTAAATAACAGATAAATGAAAAAATAATAAACAATGTAAATTAAAGGTATAACAAGGAACACGCTAATATGTGGTTGGGGGAACTTTCATATATAGCCACTTAAAAATAACTAATTACTCTTCATAACTGTAGTTTGATAATTACAATTTGTAGCTACATGTTATATGGAGGAGAGAGGCGAGCGAGACTGGGAGAGAGAGGAGAGAGACGAGAGAGAGGGGGAAAAGAGTGGGAGAAAAGTGAATTGTATATGTACGTTGGTTAGATAATTGTATATTATACATATATATTTGTATACATATGTATTTGTATATATGGCAAGAGAGATTGGGAGAGGGAGGAGAGAGACGAGCGAGATTGGGAGAGAAGGAGAGAGGCGAGCGAGAGAGGGAAGAGAGTGAAAGAGAGGTGAATTGCATATGTATATAATTGTATATTATACATATGCATTTGTATATATGGCAAACGAGATTGGGAGAGGGAGGAGAGAGGCGAACGAGATTGAGAGAGAGAGGAGAGAGGCGAGCGAGAGAGAGCAGAGGGTGGGAGAGAGGTGAATTGCATATGTATATAATTGTATATTATACATATGCATTTGTATATATGGCAAACGAGATTGGGAGAGGGAGGAGAGAGGCGAGCGAGAGAGGGCAGAGAGTAGGAGAGAGGTGAATTGTATGTGTATATAGGTTAAATAATTGTATATTATACATATATATTTGTACATCCTAGCGAATTATACATATTCAAACGTGATTAATTATAGAAATTTGAAGTCAGCCTACGTAATTAATGTAGGGAAAAGGGTCTGATATACTCCTCAACTTTGTCATTTAGAGCTGATATACCCCTCGTTATAAAAGTGGCTCATATATGCCCTTACCGTTATACAAACGGCTCACATATACCCCTGCCGTTACAAAATGGCTCACATATACCCTTCATTTAACGGAAGTTAAAAAATTAGTTTTAAATTTATATTTGTTACTTCTAATTTTTAAAAAAAAATTATTTTGGGGTATATATGATTCTTCTATCAAAGTTGAAGGTATATTTTAAATTTTTTCATACAAAAATTATTTTTTGACTTCTTTTATTATAATTATTTGAGTTTCTTATTCTTATTTTGTTTTTTTCTTTCATTCCTTAGTTTAAAGAAAAAAAATTTAAACAATTGTTTTTTTTGTGTATTGTAATTTAATTTCGTATTCGAAGAAAAAATTTGGTCATCTACAATAAGTTTTACAAGAATATTAGTGAAACATAAATAAATTTGATTATCAAAATAATAATATAAATTAGTCATTGAAACAAAAAAAAGTCAAAAAATATGTTTGACGAGGATTAAATTTACTCATATGGGATTAAATTTTTTAGAAAAAAATAATAAAAATTTAGATTAAAATTATTATTATTTTTCCTATGTGATTTAACGAAAACATGCTCCTCTCTTAATTAAAAGTCTTGAACTTGAAATCAACCGAAAATAGGAAAAAGATATATGGTATTGAGCTCTTTAGGCCCAATGGAGTGTAGTTCAAATAAGTGCAGTTTCAATATAAATATTGAATTAAAAATACAAAAATCAAAAGTAAGAGACAATGGAATATTGTTGGGCCCGTGGCAGTGTCAACTTGTAGTATATAATAGTAGTAATGATATGTGAATTCGAATTCATAGTTTATAACAACAAAAAATTAAATTAAATGGCGTTGGAAGATGGTGGAGGCAAATGGAAGAACGTTGCTCTACTTGTGATAGACATGCAGGTAATTAATAATTTTATGTTTTTCTCTTGTTATAAACTAAATAAAAACACCTTAGCTAAGATAACTTGTAAATATACTTATATACATACAATAGCGGAGGTCAGATGAAGACCTGTATTTTTATTAGACAATTCGAAAAATATATATGTATATCAACTGTTAAACTAGATAGCTCAGTGGTAAGAAAGGACAGTGAAAATGCTTTTCATGCTAGTGCAATTATGGGTTTAAACCCTACTATCAACAAAAAGTTCTTAACTCTGTCTCTGCTTATATGTTTGCAGAAAGACTTTATAAGTGGACCAGTAAAAGTAAAAGGAGGTAAAGCTATTGTTTTCAACGTTATCAAGGCTGTTCAAGTTGCAAGAAAATGTGGTATTCATATAGTTTGGGTATCTTATTCCACCTTTTCATTTTTTGTTCACAAAATCATCCTGTTTTTGTAACTTTTCGTTAATCAGCTATACTTCAATCTCAAGCTAGTTTAAGTCAGCTACACTAATTTTTATATATGGCAAACTTAATTGATTAAATAACATTATATGAGTATAGTTTACCTAATTACATTCTATGGGTATAGTTTAGTTATTTAGGTATCTTTAATTTTGTATATAACGTTTCTTTTATTTTTTATTTATACAATTTTATTTTAGAAAAAGTAGTTTGTAACTGAAGCGTTAAATAAGCTAACAATAAATTTAGATAATGCTATAATTTAAGGTAAAAGTTCAAATTCATTTTTTTTTCAAAAAAAAAAGAAAAGAAATATACAGCAATTGCAAGACAAGATAAACTTGTTTCTGCGGTTTGACGAAACAACATGTTCATCCATTTTTTTTTATTTTTCTGTATAATCGAATACAGGTAACCGTTCATTAGATGAAAATTCATATTTATTATTGCAATAATTATACAATGTTTTATTGGATTTACAAATTTGGATGTATGTGCGTTCGTTAGTGTGGTGATAATTGTATATAGCCATAACGTAAGTGTTTTTCTTTTGAAAACTGATTTTAAAAATATATAAATTTTTTAAGAAAAAAATTCATAGGATACAATTATATACTTATTTTTATGTAGTATTTGCATATTAGAAAGAAGATCAGTGTAAACATAAGTTTGTCATTAATCTAATTGTATAAAAGTGTTGTATTAATTGTATAATGATTTCTGTGAATGATTTGAAATAAAATTTTGTTTGAAAATTCTACATATAATGGCCTCATTGGCTATTTTGGTTATGCATTCTGGAAAATGGGACGATACAAATAGATACATTGATTATACTATAGAGGGAGTAGTTTTTAAGGACCAATCAACGTTTCTTGAGTTTTATACTACTATTGCCACACATATTGGTGTTGATATGAATAATAAGATTTTGAAGATTGAGTACAAGGTTGAAGAAAGCAATAAATGAATGATTATACACAATGACATGGGTGTCAGGGTGTACTATAGGATTCAGAGCTTCCCTCTTTCAATACAGATAAATACATTTTTTGTATACATAACAAAAAAGAGTATAAATAAAATATACATTTGTAATTGTGTTTCTTTTGTATATATATATATACAAACTTACCTTTTTGTAAATTAGTATGTGTACATGAATATGGTACTTAAACATGTCAATATATACAACTGTCTAAATGACTTTGTATATACTACAATAATATATAAATTTAATATATACTAACTTCAATAATTTGTATATAACTACTAAAATATACAAATTATAATCATATATGAAATTATCCCATCTCTATAACTAAATACAATTACTTTTTGTATATGTATACAAAATAAATAAATAATATGGAGCCTTTAATATACAATCCACTACTACCACTATTAAAACTTAGTACATATTATTCATTATACATAACTTAAAGTATGTATAAACTAATCAAATCTACAGACACATACAATAACTAAAGGAATATACAAATAAATAATGGAAGATATATAGAAATAACTAAAACATGTGTGTACTAAACATGCAATATACTATATATGTCACGACCCAAAACCGGGCCGCGACTGGCACCCACACTTACCCTCCTATGTGAGAGAACCAACCAATCTAAACCTTAACATTTCAATTTAATATCAACAGAAAGTAATGCGGAAGACTTAAACTCATTAATAAAAATCAATTCAATAACTTCTAAAATTCAACATCTATTATTCCCCAAAATCTGGAAGTCATCACCACAAGAACATCTATGATCAAATTACTAAACTAAGAGTATTCTAAGAAGCTAAAATAAACAAAAGCTAGTCCATGCCGGAACTTCAAGGCATCAAGACATGAGGAAGAAGATCCAGTCCAAGCTAGAAGCATTAGCTCACCCTGAAATCCGGTGTAATGAAGACTGGCTAGAGTTGCG
>NC_028648.1:58765792-58767621 GCF_001406875.1 Solanum pennellii
TTTTATTAATGAGTTTAAGTCTTCCGCATTACTTTCTGTTGATATTATATTGAAATGTTAGGGTTTAGATTGGTGGTTCGCTCACATAGGAGGGTAAGTGTGGGTGCCAGTCGCGGCTCGGTTTTGGGTCGTGACAATAACAAATTTGGTCATCACTGGTAATTAAATGTTCGAATTGATTAGCTATTTTCTTAATCAACAATTCATCATTTAATATGTTACATTTTACTTTTGGGGGCGTGTTTGTTTGGTAAGAAAGAAAATGTTTTTTAATTTTTTCATATTTGGTTGAATAAAGTGTTTTCTAAATTAATTTTTTTTTTCAAATTTAAAGAAAATGACTTCCCTTCAAAAAATAATTGAATAACATTTTTCAGAACTCTCGCCTAACTTTATATTACAAATTTGGGAGAATGCACAATTACCCCCTCAACCTAAGGCCGAAATCCCAGAGACACACTTATACTATACTAAGGTCCTATTACCCCCTTGAACTTATTTTATAAGTAATTTTCTACCTTTTTTTAGCTTACGTGACACTATCTTTATAAAAAAGTCAACCAACAATGGGCCCACAAAATAGTGTCATGTAGATCGAAAAGGGGTAGAAAATTATTAATAAAATAAGTTCAGGGGGTAATAGGACCTTAATATAGTATAAGTGTGTATCTGAGATTTCGGGCGTAGGTTGAGGGGTACTTGTGCATTATCCCTACAAATTTCATTGTTGAAGAAAATAAATTTAAAGCTTTTTAAAAAATATATATATATTTCCAGCTTCAATTTTTTTTTACTNCCCCCCCCCCCCCACAATAAAAAATATATATTAAGTTTGTTTTTAAAAAATATCTCCAATTTCAAATTTTTAAAAATACTTTCAAATTCAAATTCTTATTTTTCATCCCCCCAGCCTCTCCAAAATGAAATTTAAGTCTCCAGAAAAAAAGTCTAACTTTATTTTTTTAAAAATATTTTCAATTTCAGTTCAAAAATTATTTTCTACTCTCTAGTAAAAATAAATGATATTTTTTTTAAAAAAAAATTTCATTCATTAATCAAACACTAAAAAGTTTTCGAAAAATACTTTTGACTCACCAACCAAATTTGAAAAAAAAATCCAAAATTTACTTGTTTTCAAAGAAAATATTTTTCTTCATACCAAACACAACAAGAGTGTGATATCATTTTCTTATTACTTCATCTAAAAAAGAGTGATACATTTTTATAATAGTTCACTCGTGTTAACTATAAAATTTAAGATTATAAGCTTCCAAAATCTTATACAAACATAAATATTATGACATATTTAATTTACTCCCTTCATTTAAAAAACTAGTGATTTTGAATTTTCTTTTTGTTTCAAATAAGTGAAATTTTAGAATCACTAAGGGTGTGTTTGGTATGAAGGATTTTTTTCAATTTTTTTTATGTTTGGTTAGAAAAAAAGTTTTGGAAAATGTTTTACATATCAATTCATTTTTCTCAAAATTAAGGAAAATGATTTCCCTTCAAAAGTTGAGGAAACATTTTCCGAAACTCTTATCCAACCTTAAATTACATTTTTTAAAAAAAAAAATCAATTTCCAAAAAATATTTTCAATTTTAAAATTTTATATTTTCACTCCGCCCTCCTTCCAACCCCGATCATCCCTCCACCCCCTCCAAAAAAAATTAAATTTATTTTTTTAAAAATATTTTCAACACGATTCTGGACCCGCGATCCCCACACTACCCAATCCCGACAACCCCCTACCCCCACCCAAAAAAAAATAGATTTTGTTTTTAAAATTATTTTTAACTTTAAAATTTCATTTCTTCACTCCTACCCT
>NC_028648.1:58771233-58773208 GCF_001406875.1 Solanum pennellii
GATGTTTCAAGTTTAAAATTAATGAAAGCACAATGAAAAAATTAAAACCATTTAAAATAAATAAGTCAATTTCAAATAAGTTTAAAATAAATTTGAGGGTAAATAACAATTTTATTATTAATTAAATAATATAATGTCCAAAAATTAAGTTAAGTCATATTAAAGTCAATAAATCGATCGTGCTAGAACCACGGGACTCAAGGGGTGCCTGACACCTTCCCCTCGGTCAACAAAATTCCTTACCCGAATTTCTATTTCGCAGACCAATAAAATAGAGTCAAATTTCATTTTGATTAGGGATTTAAATAAGGTGACTTGGAACACCAAAACTCAATTCCAAGTGGCGTCTCTGAATAATAATTATCCCTTTTCAAAATGTCACTTTAATTGAAAAAACTTCTTTTCTTTCAAAACAAATAAAATCAAAAATATTGAGAAAAAAAGGGGGCGTGACATTATCAACTTTAAATTTTTATTTTTGCACATCCCACCCCCTACCCCGCCCCTCCCCCCCCAAAAAAAATAATTAACTTTTCTTTAATAAAATATTTTTGATTTCAAAAATTATTTTCTACTCTAGTAAAAATAAATGATATTTCTCAAAAATATTTTTGATTTATAAATCACACTAAAATTCATTTTTCTTAAAAATATTCAAACATGAGAAAATAAGTTATAAATCTACTTGTTTCCCAGAAAAAACATTTTCCTCCGTACCAAACACACCCTAAGAGATTAAGTTTGTATTTCAAATTTTGTCCTTCCTTATATTAAATATGTTTTACATAATTAAGAAACAGTTAAAAAGTTAACCTTTTTTTCAAGAAATAAGTAGTTTCCTTTAGGAGGGTGTCTAAGCTAAAAACATCATTTATTTTGAAATGAAAACAACACGAGTTTTATGAATATTTATCTTTTTTAAATTTTGTGTCAAGTTAAACTACATTACAAAAATTAAAAAAAAAAAAGCATATACCATTTATGTAATTAAGTAAAATTATTTACCTGATTATATAATAGTCTTTTGAGTTGTCAATGCATAAAACATAAACTCTATCAAAATTGTCTAGATACAACATAAAACATGAACTCTACTGAAAGTGAGTAAAATTTTTGGACATGACAAGGGGTTATTTGATAGTAACTATTTTCGAGGTGAGTCATAAAGGTATTAAATTCTACATATTTTCAAGGTGAGTTATGAAGGTATTAAATTTCACACAAGTAAAGTACTTTTGGTATGCTAATTATTTTCTATTTTTAAATTGACACACATATTAAGAAACAATAATTGACATACTAAGTTTCTCATTTTACCCTTATTAATTATGAATTGGATGAATCAAAAACATAAATTTTTCAAAAAGGTATAGCTTTTTCAAAGTAATTAATTAATGGTATAATAGGTAAACAAAATTTATTCTTTCTTGATTTGTCGAAATGGACAACAAATTAGAGACAACTATGAAAAAAAATAATGGACAAATAATAAGGGACTTGTTAGTTGTTGGTACTTGGTAAGAAGGTAAATTATTCATTTACTCCAATCTTAATATGATGTTTGTTTTACAATTTAAAAACATGAAGTAATTAATACTTGTACAGGTTATGAGTAAATTTATGTGTTATTTAGCATTGCCCATAATCGATAGGAAAAATTCTTTTGGCGAAATGGTATTTTACTTTTTGAATATTCTTATGCTTTTAGTTTTTATCTTTTAATTAAAAATGAAAAAAAAAGCTATTTATTTTAAAATAAAAAAATATTTTAAACTTTTTAAATTTCTGGCCATTTAGCATCATCCTAACCAATTTATACACAAATAATAATCTCTGTGTAACCTCATAACTAATTCCTAATTTATTATGAAACGTATAACTTTAATCAGCTACAAAACTACCTCGTATATAAGATAGAGTTAAATCCTAATTATTCTATACGTGTATGGTGATCTCTAATATATATATATATATA
>NC_028648.1:58773298-58815974 GCF_001406875.1 Solanum pennellii
TATATATATATAAATATATTTCTAGGTGTTCCAAACTCCAAATTGCATACGACCTGTGTTAGATGCAGTATCATTGGACTATAAACATGTCTCAGTTATCTCTGATGCCACAGCTGCACAGCTAACACCTGATGTGCACACTAATATTCTTTCTCCGTCTCAATTTATATGATATTGTTTAAATTATAACTAAATTTATAAAAAATGTATGACTTTTTAGGAAAAACAAAAGGATAAGACACAAGTACCCTTGGAGTATGACCAAAATCTCGAAGATACTTCTTAATTAAACTAAGGTCCTATTACCCTTTGAAATTATTTTTTTAAATAACTTTATACACCATTTATTTACGTAACACACTCCATGACTCCAAGCAATTGAGGCTCGTTGAAAATATTTGGATGTCACGTAAGCCAAAAAGATGCACAAAATTACAAAAAAAAAAAGAAAAAAATTTAGGAATAATAAGACCTTATTTAGTTAACGTGTGTTTCTGAGATTTCGATCATAGTACGGATTACTTGCCCATTTTCGCAAAAACAAAAGAACAAGATTTATGGATAATTCACATAGCATTGTAAGTTACTAACATGTTCAAAATTGTCTTTGTACATCAGCCAACATTTTTTACATGAAAAATATTGGTGACCCCTACATTAGAAGAATGGTGCCAATCTACAGAGAAATACATCACTTGAACTCAAAGTTTATATTTTCTTGAAGCTTCATGTGCACGTATGTGATATATTTGAGTGCTTATTCTAGTCATTTTTATATTAAATGACATGATGAAATTCCAAAAATACTTATGATATAACATCCAATTTTAATTATTTTATATTTGTATCATGTACTTATCGATATACATGATACTAAAATTGATTTTTGGTGGCTATTAATTAATGACTATAACTTGATTGCTGTTAAATATATGTTTTTAGAGGTAGTTTAGTGATAATTACATTTTAAAACTCTTTGTAAATGTCACTAAAACCTACAGTAGGACCGAATCCGATGATAATGACCGAATCCAATGATAATTAACTAATCCTGGTAAACAAAAATGACAATTGAGCAGAGCGAATTGCTTTTAGATTTTTGTTGTGGATTCACAAAATTTCAAACAACTAACAAGCAACATTTAATACAAGAAAAAAGAACACTTTTTCTAGGGACACAACTTGCCACAGAAAGTCAAAATATCGCCACTAATAACCTGTCATGGCGACCCATGGGTCGTTGGCTATAAACACTAAGTGATTGATACTTTTTCGTGGCAACAACACAAGTCGTCAAAAATATATTAAAATTTCCACGAAAACCACTCAACAAAAACATAAAATATTGGAAAAAAGTAAACAATTAGTTTTTTTTTTAAGTCCAATTATTTAATTGCAATTACAATACTTTCCAATTTTCAAATATATAAAATACATTTTAAGTAACAATCAAAATAAACATTGTAGGTATAATAACATACAATACAATAAAATGGGTAAGAATGATCCAAACATAGTGTAAGGCTAAAAGTGAGGGGTGCTTACCATTCGATCAACTCTCACTTGTCTCTCATTTTTATTTTGTTTCTAACATCATTCACTTTTTTCAAATTTAACTTTTATATATGAAAATAATATATTATATGATCATTTATATACATACATTAAAATGTAGATTATATTTGATGTCTGCCAATATTTGGCAAGAGTTGGTCTCAAATTCATGTGTTAACGTAACACTAGTTAACCTCTCAAAGGTCTACCAAGGCATCATGCTCAAACTGACGACCACAAATCTGCTCCAAAAGAGATAATTGAACCCCAACATAGGCTAACACTGAACTATATGGATAGAACCCATAATTGACTAACATCTGAAAGACAACATAACATAGTGTAGACATTGAAATTATGTGGGATTCTACAAGATGCGTTCAATTCGATTTGAGACTCTACAAATTATGTTCAACTCAGATAAGGATTCTTGGAGGCCACCCAACCCTAAACCCTAGTTTATGCCTATATAAAGGGTACTAAATTCCCTTACAAGGCATCTCAGAAATTTCATAAAGAGATCAAGATCTCGAATACTCCACAAATTGATTGATTATTTATTTAGAGAGGTCAAATCTAAATCATCCTAGTTTGAGAAATACGCTACTAACAGCTCTCGAATCATGGATAAATCGTAGGAGCGTAGAATCAAGGGATCAACAGAATTGTACCCGCTATCTTAATTAATAAAATTATATTTCTTCATATTTTATTTGTATGGTTTGTTTATTTTCCATATGTTTAAAATTTGTTGCAAACACAAAGATAAATCCAAACTGCCGATCTGAAAAACTTTACTAATGAGTTGCTAGGACAAACCCCTATCTAACTTCAAACGCTTGAAACTAGAATATATCAATACTGCAATCTATTTAATAGAGATCGTTCTTGAATCATGAAGACTCACCAAAAGTAGTGTTGTGCTTATCAGAACTTGTTCTAACCGCATCCTGATGAACGAATGTATTCACCTATATTATAAAATTAAGAATATAGCCAAAAAGTATTTAGTTACTACTCGGAATGTACCGAGTATGGAAAAAATATAATGCATGAAACATGATATCTAAATATGATAAATTTGTAAAACATGATGAGAAATGACGAGTAAAAATAACATAATATTGATCTGGAATACATATATACAAGGTTATGCAATATCTGAAAAATATACTTATTGGTGGGATATACTAAAATCGACATAAATCATGTGAGATACTACATGAAGCTCAGTGTACTGCCTCCATACTGGAAAAAAAGAGTGTCCTACTTGTCAAGGTAAAGACCATGATATTTGAGCTAACGTGGATCCACTATGTAATGTATAATTGAGACAAATCCTATGATGACATGTAGTTCTGGGTCTTAGGGAGTGCTACTAAATGTCCAAAAAAGCTAAACAGAAACCTTCATCTCATTTGTCCACTCGACGCTAAGTATACTCCAACGGAAACATGCATAAATCTAGATGTAGTAATAAATTACTTCTGAAGCATATTGATAATCTAATAAATACTAAGTATCCCATAAATCATGACAAATGCACATAATCTAAAAGATACTTTAATCAAAAGCATCTAAATGGTATCTAAGATATACTGGGAGATATTGTAATGACTCTGTTGGTCATTTTTTATTTTTTCCATGAAATTTATTGGTTTTCCTTCAATTATTGACCCGAGTCTTCTAAGATTGGTCTTGAAAGTTGGTTTTCAAGCATTGAGTAAAAAGTTGAGAACTTGGTATGGTTGTGCTTTTGAAAGATTAAGTCGTTAAGAAAGTAATTTTTGGTGTCTTTTAGAGTCTCAAGTGTCGAAATGGAATTTCATCAATCTAAAAAGGTCAAATCTATTATGTGAGAGTTTTTAGTTTCAGATTCAATGTCCTTTTAAGGATTTGAGGTCCTAAGTTGTGAATTTATGAAATTTTAGTCTTTGGGTTAACTTTGATCAACATTCGGGGTTCGAATGCTCAAATTAAAATTCTAAGAATTCTATTGTATTTGGGAGATGATTGTAGGATTAGATGAGGTTTTGGTAAATTTTGTGACGTCTCGAGCTTTTTTTTTAGCTTTTTCAAGCATGACTTAGTTTCTTATGATTTTCATGAATGTCGGGTCAAAGAGACCTCATATTCATGTTTTGACGGTTCCATTGAGTCAGGAATGTCAATTATTATTGATTTACATAGATAATTTTGTGTTCACTGGGTTCCGAACGAATTCTGAGGGTCCTTTTGATATTTTCAGTGTTGGTTAATGTTTCTGGTGCTGCAGTCTTTGCTTAATTAGGTGAACCATGATTCTCTTTAACGATAGTCGCTTAAACCGAATGTGGTTCACAAAAGTGAGAGTGAACTTTTGGTCAGGGTTTGCTCTAGTGATGACCACTTAAGTAGAACCTAGTTCGCAAAAGAGAGACCTCTAAGTTTTGTGGGGTTCGCTTAAGAGAAACCTGGTTCGAAAAAGCGACATCAAATGGGGTTTTGAACTGCAAATGTTGGTTTAAGCCCCATTTCCAATTTCGAGCTTGGGGAACCCTTTGAAACAATCTGTGAAATGTTTTCTTGTGCAAATCATTTGGGCAAGCTTTTATGTTTATAAACTTCATTTCCCTATGATTAATTATGAATTCTAACATCACAATTTGAGATTTGATTTGAAAAATGACAAGGTTTTGCAAGAACGTGAGTTTTTTTTTAATCTAAAATGGTGATATTTATCCCTTTTTCGAAATGATTTTCACTAATGAGTTCCTAAAGTATTAAACATCATTTTAAGTATTATTTTCTAGATTCAAACCGCCATTTTGAAATTGGATTTTGAATTGATTAACTCATTTTTCGTGGAAATTGTTGTTTCCGATGAGTGATTGTGAATACTTGATTGTTATAGATTGTGTGACTTTGAAATTGATTGAAGGAAAAACCCAACTCTTGGAGTCATTGTTAATTGATTTAAGGCAAGAGATCTCCTAAACCATGTAAGAATTTGTGTATTCCAATCGTTGCTGGTGTATTAGGAGAAATTGGAATGAGGTAAAGAGTTAATTGTCCACTTGATATATCTTAACGAATAAAAGGGTTGAAATTGAAAAGGCTATGTGATGATGATGAAAATTTTGTTGTTGTGACCCTTATGGTTTAATGGATTATATATTTGATAGCATGAATATGGACTTGAATTGCTTGTATTGTTGTCTCCTCCATATGGTGTGATATTTTGCTTGTGCGCATTGATTATTGAACATTGTGATGAGACATGTGATAATCTCATGTCGAGATCATTTCTGGCAAGTGTTTATGATGTCGATGTTACTGCTAGCAAGTGATATAAAGCAGATGGGAAATGTGGCTAGTGATATAAAGCAGATGAAAAATGATTCTGACTGGTGATATAAAGCCAATGGAAAATGTGTTCGGCTAGTAATTGATTATTAAGCCGATGAAAAATGATTTCGACTAGCAGATTGATATAAAGTCGATGGCAAATGGTTCTAACTAATGATAATGTGGCGATAAGATATGATTCTGGTGAGAGACTACTCATTATGGCTTGATGCATTTAACTTGGTATCGTTATAGGCTTTAGGGATATTTACAAAGAGTACTAATTACTGTTAAAAATATATTTTTAGCAACAATTAAACTATTACCACTAAAAATCATTTTTTATGTAGTATACCTACACATATACGATCACCATTCTACCAAAAACCTTGGTATTTCCGCTCATAAAAGAAATCAAATATATGCACAAAAAGGTATAAATATGACCAAAATCTCAAAGACACGTCTTAACTAAGCTAAAGACCTATTACCCTTCCCCCATGAACCTAGTTCTTTTTTTGTAATTTTGGTACACGGTTAGGGCCTACATGACCTTCAAACATCTCTCAAGCGCCTCTACTATGTAGAGTCACAGAGTGTGTCACGTAACCCAAAAAGTGTACAATATTATTTAAAAAATGAGTTCATGGGGTAATATGACCTTAGATTAGTTATGGTGTGTCTCTAGGATTTCAGTCATAGTTCAAGGGGGTACTTGTGCCTTATCCCATAAAAATCAATCAAGTTCTCTACAAAACAATTCTTTCGTCCAATATATTCACTTATATTCATTCTACCATTCTCCTAGGGAATCCTAGTGTTTTCGACTCATGATGACTTAGCATAGCAAGATCGGAAGTAAGTGATGCAAGAACACGGGTGAGTAGTCAAGTATCACACATGTGCTTAGTTATAAACTAAGGACATGATAACGTGATATTAAAGTAAGGTCGAAAATGACAACCAACAATAGAACAAAAAGAGAAGGAACTGGAGTTCGTTTTAGGGTGAAATCAATTCGAAAATACAAAAATGAACGAGTTATTAAAAGTTTCCGTGAGAAGTTTACAAAGAATTATGAGCAGGAATCAAGGGTCGAACCCGCAGGTTCTCTGTACCCAACCTGAAGCCCCATCGTAGGGTCTAATTTTCCTCTAAGAGAAATTAAGATTGCTCATGCCCAGTATGCCTCTAGCAATAAATGCCAAAACAAAAAGAGCAATACCGCCAACAAGAGTTGGGAGATGTCATTCCAAGGTTGAGTCAAATGAAGGGCTTACATCACAGGAATTATCTACCACTAAGGTGAGCGAGGATGATGCGGAGGTCCAACCATATTATGTCTCGCTCGGTAGAGAGTGGTTTATGAAGGTTGATGTGGGGATGGATATCCTCAATATATTCGGCCAACGCTAGGGGTAGGTGGAGGGTACCCTAAGTGTTCTTAAGGGGCATACTCTCCAGGAGATTCAGAACATCCAAAGTGACTTCGAGGTGCGTATGCAAATTGAAGTATATATAATTCATCTTTACTTTGTTGGAGTGTAGCCTCATGGAGGCGTTGAGCACTAGCAATGCCATGAATGCAAAGATTGAGGCACTCAAGTCAGTCGACGCTGCCATGACTGAGGTAGCCAGGTATGTTATCGTATAGAAAAAGTTTGAAAATCTCTAATACTCTTGGCATGAGTAAATACGGTATAAACATTGTTTATAAATGTAAATACATAATTATATAATATAGGGAAAATGGTCAGAAATGCCATTAAACTATGTGAAAGGAACAAAAATGTTCTTCGTCTATAGTTTAACTCAAAAACGTTCTTACAGTCAATAAGTTGGCTCAAAAATGTTCTTGCGGTCAATACTTTGATCTTGAAATGCCTCTATAGTTACAAAATGGGTCAAAAAGAGCACCTTTTATGAATATTTTTTTTCGTTTTAAACACATCTTTCTAATTAAAATATTATTAAAGAACACTATTTATGTTTTATTTCTTCTAAAATCATTTCAACAAATAAAAATGTAGAATTTTTTTTTTCTTAATCTCATTTTATCAACTAAAACACAATAATTTCATGTACCCTTTCAACATATAATATATTTCATATATATATATATATATCCATCATTAGTTTATATTTATATGATGATAAAAGATAATGATAATAAAATAAGAATTTTTTTTTTCTGAATTGAAGTAGGATTAACATTTGGTAATTTTAAAAAAGATATAGTATTAGAAAACGAATGTGTTAAAATAATAATAATATATTTATTTGAAAAATGAGCATTTTTGACCCAAGAAATAACAATAACAACATTTTGGACCAAAATATTGACGACAAGGACATTTTTGGACCAAACAACAAATAGACGTCATTTTTGTTTCTTTCGTATAGTTTAAAGACATTTTTAGCCAAAGTATTGACAGTTAGGACACTTTTGAACCAAACTATAAAGGGAGCCTATTTTTATTTCTTTCACATAGTTTAAGAGCATCTTTTATCCGTTTCCCTATAATATATACATATATATATAGTTATACACTATCTATACAATATCTATACATTACATATACATGCTACTTTTTGTTGATTATTTTGGTCCTATGTATAGTTATGTAAGAAACCGTTGATTAATATAGGGTATCTATTTACGATGACTAAGAAATTTAAAAAAATATTTTTATGTCCATAACTTTAACTCTTGCACAGTTGTTTCGTCAGTGTATACTTTGTGGGGATCCGGTTCCCCCTATTACCCCTTTTCTTCATTTCATCACGTGCACCCCTAGATAACCGACATGTCTTATTCAAAGTTTAAAGGTCAAGATTATATTATATTAACAACTATCATAATCATAGTTAAGTCAACTAATTTTAGAAAACTACTCTCTAAATTTGATAAAAATTAGGAAAAATACACAAGTACCCCCTCAACCTATGCCCAAAATCTCAGAGACACACTTATACTATACTATGGTCCTATTACCCCCCTGAACTTATTTTATAAGTAATTTTCTACCCTTTTCGGCCTAAGTGGCACTGGGTTAAAAAAGTCAATCAGCGTTGGCCCCACAAAATAATGTCACGTAGGCCAAAAAGAAGTAATTTTTATAAGTTCACGGTGTAATAGGACCTTAGTATAGTATAAGTGTGTCTCTGTGATTTCGGACATAGGTTGAGGGGTACTTGGTCATTATCCCTAAAAATTATATTATATATCATACAAAATTTAATATTTATTTAATAGCATTAATTTCATCTTATATTTGTATATTTAAATATTAAAATTCTTGAACATGAACCCTTTATATTTAATGTGATAAATAATAATCTTCAAAGACATTTTTCTTTTATTTCACAAAAAAAAAAAAAAAGAATATTTTAACAAAACATGTATTTTTTTTCCCTTTAAACGTACAATAACCACATTAATTTTCTTCTTGGAATAATTTTGATATCGTTTAATTCTAAAAACCTTTTATCTTTTTCTTTTTTATTTTTGTTTCGCATCTTTTATTTGATAGTTTTTTTTTTCCTACGTTGATAACTCATCATTTTTTTTGTTCCTCAATGTAGTATAACATTTGAAGAATAAAGTTTACTAGTACATAAAATTATTTAGTTGATTCTCACCTTAAATATCATAAGCTTTAATATTTAAATGTAAAAATATAAGATGAAATTAATGATATTAATAAATATTTAATTTTGTATGGAATACATTGCAATTTTTATCAAATATAGAGAGTAGTTTCTAAAATTAGTTGACTTAACTATGATTATGATAGTTATTAATATAATATAATTTTGACCTTTAAATTTTGAATAAGAGATGTGTCACTTATCTAGAGGTACACTTGACGAAATGGATGGAAGGGGTAATTAAGGGAAGCCGGATCCACTTTGTGGGGTTGTTGATAGGTGAGAGCATTAAAACTCATTAAAAACACTACATTACATCATAATCTTCAACTCTTCATTATAGCATATTTCTTCCTGTCTTTGTAGATACTACCTAGCAATGGCTTCACCAATAGACCTTGAGCCTCCTAATTCACTATCTTCTTCAGCTCCATCTTTCGCCATACGTCCTAATAATAATAATAATAATAATCATCATCACAACAACAGCTTCTTGCGAAGCATATCAACTAAAGAGCCATTGAATTTCTCCGAACAACTTCCTTATACTCCGCCTCGTATAAGCACTTCTGCACTCCCTTCCAATACATACTCTCAACCTTCAACACCGCGTCTTTCGTTCACACTAAACAATCCATCAACAAAATCAGTAGATGGTGATGATCATCCGGATTTTCATCAAACGAGTTACAGGTGCATTTCCTCTGTCCTGAAAAAGGACGGACAGATCTTGTCCGTTGCTGTATCCAACGGTCTTGTCTACACGGGGTCTCAAGCTAATCTGATACGCGTGTGGAAGTTGCCTGAGTTTACTGAGTGTGATCATCTTAAGACGAGGGCATCGTCCATGGTGGTGTCGTTACAAGTGTCTAATGACATGATTTACGCAGCCTATGGTGATTGTAAGATTCGAGTTTGGCGTAGGACTTGGGAAGGTGTAATCAAGCATGTAAGGGTTGCAACTATTCCGAAGGTTGGGAGTTATGTTCGAAGCTACATCTCCGGTAGAGAAAAAATGGTAATTTTCATCCTCAATTATTTAACATTATAGTTTTCTATATTTAATTTTTTTTTTTCGCGAAAATCTTAAAAGAAAGATAGTATGAATCGAAAAATAGTAGTTGAAAGTAAATGCGTACATTAATGTTACAGTACTGTAAGATGTCATATGTAATACTCTGCTGGAGTAACATGCTGTAGCAATTTCATTATGCATATAACAACTTTTTTGGTTTGTATGTGATATGATTCTATCTAGCAAAGTACGCTTCAATTTGATCTTAGTTGGTATTTATATTTTTTAAAATTTGAGTGTGTATAAATTGACATTTAAATCTGTATAAAGTTAAACAAGTTGACACACGTTTCATATTACATAAATACAAATTAGTTCGAATGTATTTCACGCGAACTGACAAGGTTATTAATTGGTCTATTAGATAGTTAAATTTACCATATAAAATATGTTATTTCTATTAATTATATACGCATTTGTCTCAATGAAATGTAAAACCCTAGACATTTTCTACTTGAGGTTGATCGGTATAACTAAAAGAGATGACATAATTTATGTGGTTTATTTAATTAAACTTATAGAATTTGAATGAAAATATGTTCCAGAAATTTGAATCGAAAGTGTCTAATTGAACCACTTTATTAAATGTTGAGGTGTTCGATTAGAACAAGACTTAATTCAAGTATCTAAATAATATATCGTAGACTATGTATTGAGCCTTTTGGAAATCAGTTAAAGTATCTTTTTCAATTTTAAAGCTTATATTCCAAGAAAAACTCCTCAGCTGGTGCAAAACTTTATGTCATTAGGTAGCTATCTATTCAGAATATCTGTATTTGGTTTGAGTTCAAAAAAAAAAAGTTGAATCCACTATTGCTTTGGACATTTCTAGTACTGAATTAGTTGCAGCTAACTAAACACTGATTTGGACAGTTCTGGTAGCATACTTATTTTTATTTTATTGGTTTTCCATCCGGTGTTCGGAGTACACATTAGAGCCTCTGTATCGCATACTGCAGGATTCATTCGGAGGGTAACACTCCCAACATGAATTTTTTGATATCTAGGGCTCGAATCCGAAACCTCTGATTAAGGGTGAAGCAGTCTCACCAGTGCACCACAACTGTTGTGATGTTGGTTGGTAGCATATTTATTATTACATATGCAACTACAGCTTTCTGATTAAAGCACTGTAGGCATCTAATTTAATGCATTTTTGAAGCCTTGAGTTTTTTGTCTAACAAAAATAGTTCATTATATTATCTTCTACTATATAGCTATAAATATTAATGCATTTCAATGAATTATGACAGATGAAGCATATGGGACCAATATCATCACTAGCAATTAACATATCAGATGACATTCTCTATTCAGCTTCCCTTGATAAAACAGTTAAAGTATGGAGAATTTCGGACCTCAAATGCATAGAAACAATCCAAGCTCATAACGATCCGATAAACGATATTGTTGTTGGTGATGATGGTGTACTCTATACTGCTTCAGATGATGCCACGGTTCGTGTGTGGCGTCGTAATTTCTGTAGTGGTGATAGGCCACATTCCCTCACTGTTACCTTACCAGCAAAATGTTCACCAGTTAAGACATTAGCCTTAACTAGTGATGGTGGGGTACTTTATGGAGGATGTAGTGATGGTTACATTCATTATTGGCTAAAAGGTTGGTTTTCAGGGCAATTACAATATGGAGGTGCACTTCTTGGACATACACATGCTGTTATGTGTTTGGCTAGTATGGCTAATTATGTGGTTAGTGGTTCAGCTGATTCAACATGTAGAGTGTGGTTTAGGGAGCAACAAGATTGTCAACATGTTTGTGTAGCTATTTTGCAAGGCCATAGAGGGCCTATTAGGTGTGTTGCCGCGTTCCCTAGACTAGTAAACGAGGAGAATGAAGATGGTTGCACCGTTTGCACTGGAAGTCTTGATGGAGTAATCAAGATGTGGCGTGTGAGACGCACTAGCATTAGTGATAAGGGCAAAGGTTCTTCACAGAATGCTTGCGAATATTTTGAAATCGCTTAAATGTAGACACCCCTTTTTATTTATTGTTTTTCTTGCAAGATGCGTTGTTTCTAACCAGAGACGGATTCAAGATTTTAATTGTGACGATATATAAGTACAGACTCGCCCTGTTTTCAACATTGAGAGATCCAGCAACATAGCAACTAGCAAGTAAATAAATATTCTACTACTCTTTTTATAGTTAATCTTTCTTTTAATTTGAATTGTAATATCTAAATTTACTATGTAATCCTACTTTTTCCTATTTTTACCATTTTTAATTCCTCTCTATACCAGGGGGCTGAGTTGTAGCACATTGTACTAAATCCATAACCAATAACTTCTCTGGGGAGTTAATATTTTGCTTACTCCCAAGAAACAACCTCTCTACCTCCACGAGGTTGTGATAAGCCTTGTGTACACTCTACCCAGAGGGGCCCACCTTTATCAGTGGAGTTGTACGTGCACCGATTAACTTTTTAAAAGATCATGTGTATATATATATATATGTATATCTATCTTGAGAAACTGACAGAAAATTAGGATAAAATTAACAGCATCCATGAGGAGCATAGGAGTGCTCTTGTACTGCTGGTACAAGGTAGAGGAACCACATGCGAGACCTGATGCATCCAAAGTCTTCAAATCCTGAGTTCACTTTGGACTCAACCCTCCTCAAACCCATATGTGGGATTTCATTGGGAATTATGTTGTTGTAATTTAAAGCTTTTAAAGACAATTCAACATAGTATCAGAGTAAACGACCCCATTTATATTAAGAGACAACACAAACATTAATGAAAAAACTGAAAAATGTATGCCTTGTGACATTCTTCATTGTAGAAAGTAAACATTATAGAATGGGAGAAGTTGCTAAGCTACAAAACAAGATAAAATTGTGGCAAGGCAAGTTCATTAGCTGAGTTTCGGATCGTCTGTTCAAGTCCTCTAACACTGTTGCTGGCTTTGTTGTGGCTGCAACTGTGATACCCTTCCTGCACCAGAATCCGAATGATTGATGTGAGATTGTCTTCTCTTTCGCCACTGACAAAGAAAGTAACATACTATCTTTAAAACGATAAGGGATCCTATAATTATCAGAGCGGAGATTATAAGTGATCTCGAAGAAGAGTGCTTGCACCCAAATATGATGCTTACACACACCATAGAGTATTCAGAATTTAGACGTTGTGAGTTCTGAATTGAGAAAACGCGATCATATATTGTATGAACCTTAGCTTCCTGGTTACTGTATTCCTAACTTGCTCATACTATTTGGTCATAAACTTTTTCTCTTAAATTAATGAAATTTGCGTCAAAAGTTGGCAAAAGAAAAAGATTTTTTTTTTTCCTTGGAATTGTTCTGTCTACATGAGTGCTGCATACCTTTTATAGATACCATATTTAAGTAGTACTAAATAATTTGGTGATATTAATAGTATATTATGTTCATAATTGCTTTCTCCTATGGTTAATTTGAAAGCAATAAAATTAAAGCATAGGAATTATTCTGAAAAGCAACAAATTATTGATGGAAAATGAATCATATGTTGAAAAAAAAATGTCTTTTGAAAAAATTAAAGAAGCTTCAAAGATTTTCTTTTTTAAAGAAAAGGTGATACAAATCTTATTTATCGATTAGAGGTGATAATTTGACAATTAGTGCTAATGATACTAATTTTAAAACCCTCGAATTTTATTATTTACATAAAGACTCTATTTTTTCCATTGCATCCCTCTACATTCCCCACCCTTTTGTCGTCACCAACATCTCTCCTCTTCCACCATCATCGTTGTAACACCCTGTATTATTCATATGTTGATTGTGCTCATATGATACGTGACATAGCATTATCGTATAGGTGAGGGATTAAGGCTCGATCTTATATGAGCAACGATGATTTGAATTAGATCAGAAGGTGTTGTAACGCCCCATACATTTCAGTACGTATTGTGTCAAGTTATCCTCGATGAAAGTATTTAAACTCAAAATAATAAGATGGTAATTGAGCTTAAAGTTCAAAGAGAAGTGTTAACTTGAGACCTAAGAATTTAAAATTAAGAAAATAGAATAAAATATTGAATTGTTTGTTCAGTTAAACTACTAGGTGCATCACCTACTTGAGCTATATACAGGGGCGACTCAACATAATTTGAGGCCTAAAACGAAATTTTAATTAGGGGACTAAAATTTAAATAAAATTTATTGTATTTATTTATTTTTCTAAAAACTTTTAGATTTAAATTATTACTTATATCTTTTTTTTTATAAATGATTGTATCAAAAGATTTTTTTAATTACTAATTTTAAGCAAGATTTTATCAATTTAACATTGAAAGCATCATTTTATTGAGATAATTATTATATGAATCGATAATATAGTTCTATAAGTGACAAGTTGAATAATTTTAAATAAAGATAAGAGTTAGAATCATAGTATCTGATTCAAAAAGTTGATAACTTGGTATATCCTACTTAAATATGAAATGTTACGTGAAAATAAAAGAATATTCGTAATTTACTTTGTTCAATATTTTCTCGGTTATTGATTCATATTTTTGATAGAATATTACTCTAATTTACAAAGATTTAAGAAATAGAGTGCATTAAAAGTTAAAAAAGATAAATAAGGTGAGTGTTAGCAAAAAATATATAATGTATATATATGTACTTTTTATTATAAATAATTATTACTCCATGTGTCCTATTTACTTGTTCATATTTTTTTTATTTCTGTCCCTATTTACTTGTTCATTTAAACAAATCAACAAAGGACAATAATTTATTTCCTAAATGCCCATATTTAATTCTACAAAATTTCTAGTACTACTAAGTTGTACTGCATGCTTTTTGGAACCAAAAAATACATTTATTATACTTGGAGAGTTGCATAATCTTTTAAGGATAAAATTGCAACTAACCTATGATAATAATTTGTGTCTTAATATATGTGTCACTTCTAAAGTGGATAACTAAATAAAGACAAAAGGAGTATTTTTTATTCATAAAAAAATTAAACATAATTTTTTATTCATAGAAATTTGAGACCCCCCAAGACACTAGCCTAAAAATTCTTAGACAAGAGCCGGCACTGGCTAGATCTAATTAAAGGTCTTAAGGCTAATGGATCACATTTAGGCCTATGTCGATGGAGCCTTTTGAGGCCCAAATTAGGTAAGAGTAAAAAAATGAAAAAGAACCCAACATTCAAATATGTCAATGCCCAATTTAGTTAAGCTCCACTAAAATAAAAGGTAACTACGTGCATTACTTAGTTTGACTTTAGAATAGCTTGATATGCATAAACAACAGGTGCATCACCTATTTGATCAATTAGTAACTGAAAATAAAGCAAAAAAAAAAGAAGTTCTAGACGATCTTTTAAGGTCAAGAAGACTATATATGACCAATATAACTTGGTCTTTTCACTCATTTTAACACTTGAAAAATGTTAGATAACTCCAACCATCTGTATTTCTCTCAAGGCTTAAAATAGCAGTCTTAAAATTCCTTATATGGTCCTTAAAGAAATTCTCATATCTGCAAATCAAGGTAAGAGAAAACACTTATGGATTTAGCTTAATTTTTTCATACAACACTAGAAAAATGTGTTATTTATGCTTTAGTATAAATCTAGAACAAAATTTTTTTACAAGCTAACTGCTCACTTTTCTTGGTTATTAAGAATCTTTTCTCTTCTCCTTTTGTTGAAGTGTGAAAGGAAGTTGAAGTTCTTCAATAATTCAAGTTAAAGGATAAGTTAAAAAAAAAAATGAGTTAGGGTTATTGTCCATTTTTGTCACTCCTTAAATACAAGTTTAGGAGAAGAATTTTATATATTTTTGTTAAGAACTCATGAATGAATCAAAATTTTTGAACTCAATATTCTCCTATTTTACTGTAGGATTTGTTTGGGATGTCAAAATGATTACTTTATGTGTATTGTTAATGATGGAAGCTTTGTGAAAAATAAAGATGATTTTTTGGAGATACAAAAACATTTTAGATATTTATTAAGACTTTGTAGAATTGGGTAGAATAAATATATTTGATATTTATACTTAAAGAAAAATTTAGATAATCAGATACTTAGAGTAAAGTACAGAATAATCTAGATTTTGGTAGATAGTTAGAAGATAAGGCCATCTAGATTTTCTTATAGATCTTTCTAGAATAATTTCTAGAAGCATTCCTTTACTAGTATAAATAGGGGTGGTCATAGTCATTTGTAATCAACCCAAATCAAATAGTCTTCTCCTATATCAAAGTTTTCTTATTCAAAATATTCTTTCTACTTTCTAGCTTCCTCTTCCTTAGTTGAATCTTCTGATCTTGGTTAACGATCTTGGACTAGCAGAAGGTTCCCCAATTATACTCTTCTTCTGCTATTCTCTACAGAGTGATCTTGGAAAATGATATATGAAGTTGTATTGATATATAAAAGGAGGGTGTAGTAAATCGCCAACTGTGAAAAGGTTATATATATAGGCCTACTATCTCCAAAGTGTTTAGATACTATTTTACGAGGCACACAATGTGATTAACTGCTGACATTAGTTTCTTCATGACTTATAAAAAATTAACGCCTTAAAGGAAAGGCTGAAATGTGGTAGTTTTATTGGTCAATTCCTTTACATGAAATCTGATGTTTGTGATTAATATTAACGAAGTGAATTTTCTAAAATTCTATTCCTAGTAAAGAAAATATAGTGACAAAATACGATCTTCAATATAGCTAGCGTTAATTTTGTCTCCTTGTTGTGTCGAATAACTTCAATGTACGTTCATTACTCTACATTTATGAATTTATCCTTCAATGTGCTAGTATAGAAGTGGTATTCACAACAACAAGTTGGGTGAATTATCCTCTTAGTCAATTAAAGTCAATCGTGTCATTTAAGCTCCTAAGTAATACATTGATGTTGCATTGCTTCTTATGTCATTGTTATTGTCTCAATGTGATTATTCTCATGTCTTCTATTACTAGTGCATAGTTCAAAATCTCAAAATTATTATAACCACCAAAACAACAATCTCACGAATTGCAAAAACTAAGTGAAGCAACCTAAATATTTATAGAGGACTTGTAGATTAATGGATAATGTGAAGTTATATATATTTGGTTCCTTAACAGTTGTGGTCTCAACAGTCAAGTCAAATACATAAGTTTTGTGCTTATGATGGTCTTTTACCACTGTATCTCATATATACTAGTCAAAACTTCATAATTGTCATAGTTATACGCATAGTGAGTACAAGTTATCAATTGGTTCTCTTGGGCCTTCTTTAGGCATTGGTTGATTGTACGTCTCAATGAGATTTGAGATGAGACAACCACCACTACTTCTTCCTCCACCAATACCATCACAATCTCTTCTTTTTCCTCCATTACTGCATATATAAAATAGATAGTTCATTTTAGAGATTCATTTTATTATATTAGTTTTATTAATAAGACTTTTGAAATTTAAAATTTATTTATTAATATCTTATGTAGTTATTTAGT
The DNA here is from genome assembly GCF_001406875.1 of Solanum pennellii. Classification (NCBI taxonomy): domain Eukaryota; kingdom Viridiplantae; phylum Streptophyta; class Magnoliopsida; order Solanales; family Solanaceae; genus Solanum; species Solanum pennellii. Next base: position 58,790,377 of record NC_028648.1, read on the forward strand.
GATAAAACAAATATTTTTATTAAAATAAACTATTTTCGTTTATACAAATTGAGAGAGTAATCAAATTGATTTCAAATTAGATTAGGAGAAAACAAAAAAATGAGAAAAAGGGGAAAGAGACAAGTAAGAAAGAGAATCAAGCCAAAAAGCATGGGTCCTATTGGTTAATATTAATAAAATAATATTTTTATACAATTAGTACTAGTTATGCTTCACAGTAGTAAAAAAATTTTACATAAAGGGTGGGATTTTGAAAAAGGAAAATTTTTAAGATGTCAATATTTTTACATTTAATAGGATTCATTGTCAATACTTTCAATATTTAGTAAGAATTTTTTTAAAAAAATAATTGTTAAAAACAGAAAAGAGAAATTAAGGGGAGAGAAAAATATTAAAAATAAACAATTGCTTAAAAGTCTTATCAGTTACAAAAATTCAAAAACAAAGAACTAATTGATAACTGGGAAAAGGATCAAAAATGCCCCTAGCTATGCGAAATAGACCACTTATACCCTTAATTACATTTTGGGATCAAAAATACTGCCGTCGTTATCCTAGGAGACCAAAAATACCCTCAAGAGTTAACATCCCAATTTTTTAGTGACGTGGCATGACACATGGGACTAATCCCTCCACCTAAGCGTTGCCAACTAAGGTTCATTACAAAAGAACTTGACCTGTAGTGGCGACAAAGTTTTCACAAAATTCTAAAATATTGCCACTAAAGGTTATGAGTAATTTTTAGTGACGACTAAGGCTCCAACAACCATTCGCTAGTAAAACTTATTTTTTCAATAAAAAGTATGATAATTAATTTTTTATTGCAACCTAATTTTTAAAATAAATAACTTGCAATATCAATATTAAAATAACTCAATATTATTATGAAAAATAATGAAAATTACTTCTCGATTCACATCTCCAACTATATAATTCATCATTGTACATTTTATACATTTATATATAACATTAAAATAAAACATACAATGTCTTCAAACTCCTACTTAATCGATATCATTTTTATTTTTAAAAAACAATGAAGAAAAAAAATACAAAGTTAGAATTTAATGTTGAAAACTTTTAGTGATGATTTTTTGGGCTTTTGTGGCGACTATTGCCGCTTCTAAAGGTCTAGTTCTTTTGTAGTGAATCCTAGTTGGCAATGCTTAGGTGGAAGGATTAGTCCCACATGGCTTGCCAAGTCAATAAAAATATGGGATATTAACTCTTGAGGGTATATGTGGTCTCCTAGGATAACAATAGGGGCATTTTTTTTTATCCCAAAATGTAACAAAAGGGTATAAATGATCTATTTCACATAATTTAGGGGCAATTTTTACACTTTTCCGTTGATAATTTAACAAAATACACCAACTTCTATCTCTTTCTTCTTCTTTTACCATGTTCTAAAAAACACTCCTATGACCATTATTCTAAAAGATCAATATTCAATTTTCTTAATTTATTTTGTTTTTAAACAAGTTTATTTACCATACATTATCATATTTGAACCAGTTTATTCTATTAAGGCATCATTTTTGACGTTATGAAATTATAATTTATCTTTAAAAATATCTGAAATTTTATGAAGTTATTTGGCTAAAACATGTTAAGGTTATGAAGTTTATGTATCTCCTTTTAAGAAATTTTTCAATATTCAGAACTCATGTATTCATGATATATGTATTCATCCATCTTACATATGTATTTTATTTTGTTTATTTTCAGTATCACTTTGTATACCAAATAATTTGTATTTAGATTTGATTTCGTATTCGTCCTAATGTATACCATATAGTTTGTATTTAGATTTGATTTCATATTCGTCCTAATGTATACCATAAAGTTTTGTATTTATATTTTGATTTCGTATTCATTCTCAACTATAAATAACCAAAATACAGTTTATTTATGTATTCATTATGTGTATTCATCCTAATTGCATCAGTCAAATAGTTTTGTATTTTATTTTGTTCATTATATGTTTATACCAACTAGTTTATCTTTGATTCATATTCATTCACAATTTTAAATAATCAAAATACAGATTTGTATTTAGATTATCACTTTGTAACAACACATTTGACTACAAACTACAGAACATTCAAAATACTTTAAAATATTTTTACAAAATAACTCAATACCTAAATGCTTATATGGATTCTACTAAATTTGAAATATAAAAACATATCACAAAAAAAGATCGACAAAAATTATTTTAAACACAAAAAATCTGAAGTACATAAATATTTGATGAATATGTTAACAAACTCACACAATAATTAAAAAAATGACGAAAAATCCTCAATAGATACAACCCAAAAATTCAACATTATGTATGATTTGAAAACAAAATCTCGCAAAATAAATGATAAATTCAAAAATACCTTTATCAATTGAGAGATTTCTTGATTAATTGATAGATCTGAACAAATTGTTACGAACTTGAATAATTAATTTTTCTTCAATAATGAGAGAGAATAATGGTGAAATTTTGATAAAAGAAAAAAAAGTGAATGATGGGAATGGTGAAAACAGAAAAGTTGATGAAAGAGAAAAAAAATTGAAAAGTGAAAGATGAAAATAAAGGGATAATGTCCAAGTACCCCCTCAACCTATGCCCAAAATCCCAGAGACACACGTATACTATACTAAGGTCCTATTAACCCGCTGTACTTATTTTATAAGTAGTTTTCTATCCCTTTTCAGCCTACGTGGCACTAGTTTGAAAAAAGTCAACCATCATAGGACCCACAAGATAGTGCCACGTAGGCCGAAAAGAGGCAGAAAATTATTTACAAAATAAGTTCAGGGGGTAATAGGACCTTAGTATAGTATAAGTGTGTCTCTGAGATTTCGAGCATAGGTTGAGGGAGTACTTGTGAATTATCCCTAAAATAAATTTAAAAGTACTAAAGCATAGGAAGAAGCGTAAATAGGTAATGGATGTAGAATTTGATTCAAAGTTGGACTGTTTTGAAAAATAAAATTTGAATACAAATTAATTTCTAAAATATTGACATTTTGACATTTTCAATAATTATTTTAAAGTGTAGATATTTTTACTAATTAAGTTAAGAATTTTGACTAGTTTGCTAATTTTTCTTTTGAAAAACTAATGAGGAGTGGGGTGAGTTGCGAATCTATCCGATTTTGTGCGGGTTCAACTTAATTTTAACTTTTTACATATTATAAGAGTGATAAAACATTATTTATTTAGATAGTTTCTTTAAAGTTGCTAACATATTCAAGATAATAAATGAAAATGGTTCAATTAAATTTGAAACAATTTTTTACATGCTTCATAATTTACATTCAAAAAATAAAATTCTAAGTCATTATTTATTAAATTACTATAACTTAATCAAATATAAATTTATTTTTATAAATTTTATTTTTTGTATCAAACTTAACTAAAAAATAAAAATATTAAAAAAATTACGTGGGGCAGACCGTCTATGCGAAGCGGAAGGGGTGGGTCTATGCAGGACAGGGTGAGACGGGTTGAAAATGAAAAAAAATGTTATGTAGAGCGGAGTGGAGGATTAATCTTTCTTCGAATTAAGCTCAACTCATCATCCTGGCCCACTCCGCACTGCCCCGTTGTCATCCCTAATTAATATATTCCTTTTTATTTCGACTACATAAGCTAAAACTATTAACTAAAATATACCTTCTCGGTTTCAATTTTTTGATGTCGTAGATATGATTTTATTTTTTTTATATTATCATCAACAAAAATAGGAGACTTCCCAATATTTTATACTCACCTAAAATCATTCATATATACAGCTCAAAAGCTTCCGATAGAACTATGGAATAAAATGGGAATATCCAAACCCTTAAATTGCAACGACTTAAAGTAAGCAATAATGGAAACTCACATCATTATCACTAACTATATGAAATATATATAATTTTGGCTAAAACTATTTCTCAACTATTACTCAAATTGAATGTACATCCTTATATTATTTAAGTAAGTAAAAAATATTATTATATATTTATTAAAAAAATAACAGGAATCATCCTTATTCCTTCATTCTATTTTTGTCACTAAACTATTTGAACAAATAAAAAAAATATTTTTTTAACTTGGTCATGTCTTAGCCACAATGAGAAGATAAAGTTATCTAAAGAGAATAAGGATATGGATAGAAAATGAATATTTCGTTCTCATAATTTAAATTTGTGTGTTGTTAGTTTATATGTTTTTTGCATCATCAAGTAAATTGACTTGCAATACCACATAAGTTTTGAAATATTTATATAGTAGGTCTCGTTGGTTAGAAAGATTATGTATAAAAATTATTTTAAAAATATTACGTTGAACTATTTAGAGATTTACTTTAATAAAACATTCAGTACGTATGCACTATATGTACAATGCAATTCACATTTTATACAATGTGCAGAAATGTTGAAAATTTAGTGAAATTATGTAAGCATTTAGTTATGATTTTTTTTTAAAAAAAATAATTTATTTGAACTTTTTGAAGTTGGAGTTGTATTTGGCTTTACTTTCTACAAAGAATATTTAAAATTTGAATATATTTTGTAGAATATGACTTAAACCCTCAATTCCCAGGAATTAAAAAAATCAGTCAACTTCACTAGTTTAGCAATGCGTACCTACATATATTCATTCAACCTTGTACATTTTTTGTTAGTGACACGAGTTTTTTTTAAAATAACAGAGAAAGAGAAAATGATGAATCTTGCAACTTTTTAAATAGTGCAAGAATTTTTTTGTTCACTTATATAACACGAGAATATATTTTAGATTTAGATCATACTTTAGAAATAATTCTAGTCAAAAACTCAAATATATACATAACAAAACCTACATATTCTTACCCAAAAAAATTATATATAGATAGGTCTTTCCATGATAATCATCTTTTATAACAATATTGTATTATAATAATAAACTTATTAAAATTAATTTCACATTATTTTATATATTTGTTTATAATAATCTTTTGTTATAATAAAAAATATAACAATAATTATTTAAAAAAAATTGATGTAATATTTCTCATCATTATTATTAAATGCCAAGGGGTTATACTCATAAGAAATAAATTCTTTATATATTAATTTTTGTATATTTTATACTTAAATTGATAGATAGATAGAAAATAAGTTATTTATATATATAATTGATATGACTTTTAGTTTGGTGACAATTTAATAACATAAATGATTAATATATGTATAAGTTATGAGGAAAAATATATATATATATATATATATATATATATATATATATATATACATATTAATTCATATAGGATGCAATGTGAAATAACTAATATATGCATAAAAAATATACATAGATTTATTCATAGTTGATTCTACTTTACTAATATATGCTTAACTCTAACCACCTACCAAATGACCCGTTATTCTATAAGGATAACGAACAAAAAATTTACTAATTTTGAAACTAATTACTTAGATTCTAGTTTGTAATATACGAATTTTACCTTATTTTAGTGTGTCCACATACATCTAGATACATGTTTCTCAAAATACATAGGATCAAAATTATGTGTAATTTATTTAGATACACTTATCAGAGTGAAATAGCATATATCTAGGATACATAAGAAATCTCATTTGCGCGTCACCTCCATCTCACTCATCATTATCCTATGTATCTTGTACTTCAGATACATGTATTTAGAGTGATTTGCATTTATCTGAGATATATGATTATCTTGCTTGCCTTCTCATCTAGCTCGCCTCTCTTAAAAATTCATATATCTTCTTCAATATATTGTATAAAACTTTTAATTAGTACTCCCCCGTCCCATTTTATGTAGCACTTTTCGAATTTCAATATTCAAACAAGTCGATCAATTTGACCATAAAATATCATAGATCTTTTGAAACATTTTGAATTATCAGTTATTGTGACTAATAGTGCTTTTTACGTAGTTATAAATTTCATTTCAAAAAAATTAAAGATTCTATATACAAATTGCCGATCAAATTTAAATCGAAAAACGAAAAATGTCAGCACAAATTAAAATTGAAAAAATAGTAAAATACATATAGATAAGATTAGTATAGGATATAAACCTAATTCTAATTATATAATTTTCACATTATCTAATTCATTTTATTAAGCTAATTAAGAGAAGACTAATTAAGGGCAGCTCAATTCTTATCCACAGAATTTAAATAAATCCAAAAGGCCACATCAAACAACCCCATTCTAGCATTCTCTTTGTTCATGGTCGGTCAGGCGCACTTTGTGGACCAAACCTTCCATTAATAAATTTGCTCCTAAAAGTTTTTTTGGTCAAAAAAAATTTAGTCAGAAAGATATTTTTTCTATATATTTTATCTTTTAAAATATTATTATATTTTTAATTTTAATATTTTTTAATTACAAATAAAAAAATATTTTAAAATAAAAATATTATAATTTTCTTAACTTTCTGGGTAATTCTTTTGTCCATTTATTATTTACCCAAGTTCCCCCTATCAACTCCATTTTCTAATCATTACTTTTCCATTACATTGGACCTACATTTCACATGCATATATTATTATTATTATTATTATTATTATTATTATTATTATTATTATTATTGCCTATCTTCCAGACACTTCTATTAAAAACATGTTAATGCCAGCTTGGAATATTATTTGTTACAAAAAAAAATTGATTGGATAGGTGTTGCCACATATGCAATTATTCCCTTATCTACACTACGTGAGGAGGAGTGAAAAACCAAAAAAAAATTATATTTATTAAATAAAATTTTATATTATATTTGTGTATTTCCTAGTATAAATATGTGACAATGAAAGAGCTTTTATATATTGTCATTTGAGAGCAAGCAAGCATTTTCTTAGTGTTTATTTTACTATAATTTCTTCTCTTTTTTGCGTTATAAATTTAAAAATGCCTTGCATAGCTTTTGGACGATTCGATGATTCATTCAGCTTAGGGTCTATTAAGGCCTACATTGCTGAATTCATCTCTACTTTGCTCTTTGTCTTCGCCGGAGTTGGTTCAGCTATTGCTTACAGTTAATAAAACTCAATCTTCCTCCTTAATTTACACACTTGTAGTATTATATTATCACTATATTTTAGCGTATCGTAACCAGGAGCGGAGCTAGCCTTGTGTTAGTTGGGTTTCATCACCTTTCGCTGAAGAATAATATTTTTTATACATGATTAAAGTTATTTAGTTAGTTCCTCTGTTTAATTCTTCAGATTTTGAATCTCCTTATTAAAAATTTTAGCTTCACCACTGATGGTAACATTAAGTTATTGCTAATTTCAGTTATTATATGCATAGTTAACTATAGTTGCTTTTTAGGTAACGATATTAAATTCGTATAGTTTACCCTTAAAGTCCACATTGTTACTTTGGTCATTCAATTTAAAAGTTATAAATTTTGAATCCGTCTCTGATTTCAAAATTTTGTAATGTATTAATTGCAGACAAGGTAACAGCTGATGCTGCTCTTGATCCTTCTGGGCTAGTAGCTGTTGCAGTTTGCCATGGATTCGCACTGTTCGTGGCTGTTGCCATTGCTGCTAATATCTCCGGTGGTCACGTAAACCCTGCCGTCACATTCGGATTGGCTCTCGGTGGCCAAATCACCCTTCTCACCGGTCTATTTTACTGGATTGCCCAACTTTTGGGTGCAATTGTTGGTTGTTACCTTCTCAAAGTTGTGACCGGAGGAATGGTAAGTTTTGTATTTTGCTGAATCGAAATTTATGTGGTATACATTATTACAAAATTGTAAATTTTTTAATGATTAATCAGGCGGTTCCGATCCACGGTGTGGCTGCTGGAGTAGGAGCTGCCGAAGGAGTCGTGATGGAAATAATCATTACATTTGCTTTGGTGTACACAGTGTACGCCACAGCAGCTGACCCGAAGAAGGGTTCACTGGGTACCATTGCACCCATAGCGATCGGTTTCATTGTTGGTGCTAACATTTTAGCTGCAGGCCCGTTCTCCGGAGGTTCGATGAACCCAGCCCGTTCATTTGGACCCGCTGTGGTTAGTGGAAACTTTGCTGGTATTTGGATTTATTGGGTTGGACCACTTGTTGGTGGTGGGTTAGCTGGTCTTATCTATAGCAATGTGTTCATGAACCATGAACATGCACCTTTATCAAGCGATTTTTAAGTTCTAAATTGATGATTTGTATGTTGTTTGAATTTATGTTGGGTCTAGAAATTGATTTGCCTTTTTTGTACGTAAAAAAGAAAGAAAAAAGCAATATATTGCTTTTCTTTCTTTTGTTTTGTTTTATGGTTGCTTTTTTTTTCAAGTTTTTGGTTTGCAGCTGTTTTTTGGTTGTTTAAATGATTTATGAATTTGGTGAGAACCGCTGCCCTTCTTTCATGTCGTTGTGCTTCTTATCTTTTTAAATTTTCTCCAATCGCCTTTTTAGGAGTGTTTTATTCTTCAATTGATTCAAATTCAATTAAAATTTAAATATAAATATCAAACATTAAAAAATTTCATTGTTGCCCTTTAATTATTTTTTAGCTCGAATATCAAAAAGAAAAAAGGAATCATGACCAAGTCACTAACTTGCTCCTTGGTTTGGCCATGAATAGCCAAATCAATGATTAAACTAAACCGACCAACAAATATAGCATTTTGAGATAGGAAAAACGAAATTGTTCAATTGGATAGTCAAATTAATCATTTTATTAAGAGCAAAACTAAAACTTACTCTCTCCGTTTCATAAAGAATTATCTGATTTGACTTGATACGAAGTTTAAGAGTATAAAAAAGACTTTTTTATGATGTGGTCATAAATTAAAGTTAGATTGAATGTATAAAATTATCCTTTGATTTTGTGGCCTTAAACATATCATCAAAAAAAAGAAAAGGAGGTCATTCTTTTTGAAACAGAGAGAATACTCTATCACTAAATATAGATATTTGTATTTTTTTCTGAACTCCCTAAACAGAAATTGCAAGTCATATAAATTAAGACAAAATAAATATTTTTTTATATTTTTTAAAAGTACTATCTAATGTGACTAATAGTACTTTCAATAGAATTTCTAAATATATAATTTTATTTCACGTTGAACATTAAATAGTTTAACCTTCCTACTCTCAATTAAGCGGAAATGAAAAGTACCATATTCTTTAACTAATAAGCTTTCACGTGCATCTACTGTTTAATTAGCTAGACACCAAAATATCCAACAGCATACTTACAAATCCATCTTACATCACCTAACTGTAGCTAGGCCCAATTTTATTCATCAAACGTCTCCTTTCCCTTTCATTTCTTCAAAAAAAAATTCAACTACGCCAAAATTAAACCAAAATAAATTTGATTTATTTAGTCGATTTGTATCGATTTTTACCCAAACCATGAACATAGCTAAATAGACTTGGAAATTGGAATGTAGCATTCCACCATGCACTGGTTTGCACCAACTAGTTGGACCTGGCTAGTTTTACAAGTTGAGCATTTTGCCAGGGCTGAAATGGCTAGGCTTTTCCAAAATACGATAGCTCGATCTGGTATGCAGTCTCTTCGACAGCCATCCACCACTCATCTTCTTCACATGTTTCGTCCTGCTTCAGTAACAAAAATGAAGAAGCTAGTCAGATACATCTAGTTCGCGTAAAAGAGGAAGAGATAAGTTCTTGTTTCAGTTAACAATGTACATCACTTCATTCCGCTAGACGCCCATTTCAACCCGCCCATACAACAGTTGCATCCACATTGATAAATCCTACAACTAGCAAGTTAACTTGCAAAGGTCTTACTTCTGTTCTAACACAGGCAAACAACTAACGATCTGCGAACAGCTAAACTGCAATATTGTCTAATTACAAAAACAAAACGAAGTAAAAGGGAACTAAAACTGAACGGGAGAAAACACATAACCCTTTATTGCTCAGTTACTGAGCCTCAGTATCACCTAAAGTTTGGGTTTTGCTCATTTAGATCCTATCATATCAATTTTCCCCAAGATCTGAGATTCATGATATACCTAAGCATATGATGAAAACTCACCTTTGTGGGACAGCTACTATTACAACAACAAATCAAGTATATTTGAAAAATATTCAAAAGAAGCTGGAGTGAAGATAAACAACCTCAGTAAGATCCAATGCTTTCTGTACGTTCTCAATGCTGTCTGCAACTCTTACAGCTTCAAGCCACCATTCTTTCTTGCAGCTGCTGAAAATACTTGTGTCACTGGTTACAGTTGGCTGCTCCTCGTCCATATTATTTCCAGGAAGATTGAAGGAAATGGATGAATGAGGTATAACATTGTCAGGGACAGGTCGTAAGGGAGATCGATAGCCTTTTAACATCATTAAAGGCTACAAGTCATCATTCTTTAGCCAAAAAGTTCAACTAATGAATGAAACAAGACCATTGCTTACCTCTGCAATCAGGATCATAGCACTTCTGATAATAAGCACCCCTTTGCAGATCAACTACGTACATAACTGACACCATATGTGAGGGGCAACGTTAAAAAAAAGCATATCATCGCACAGAATCTAAATTAATCAGTAAAAGATACTCCGAGCACGACTATATCTGATGTAACCAATAGAGAAAATGGAAACATGTCCTGCAAGGTGACCTTGGATGAGAAATAAAAGAGTGGAGAACGCGAGATCAAACAGATGTGACCACTACCAAAAGTTTTTTCCTTGCAAAAGTAATATTGGTGATGCATTACCATGATTGCTTTTATGTTGTCTGCCAATTCTTTCACAGAATCTATTCCTAGACATGCTGTAAACCATCAATGCATACTCAGAAAACCAATACCAACTTCGGATTTTTCCTGCGAAGAAATTAATAGAAAGAAAATAAGCAGTAATCCTTGATTCCATGCTCAAGACACATGTAGACTGCCAAAGCTTTTAAGCATTGACTAGCAGAAAACTGGAACTAGAACATTATCTGACATCCAAGCATCAAAACAATGAAGACAGTATGGCACAGAAAGGCACACGGGTAGTTCAGAGCAACAACTACTAGCATTCAATCCAAAGCTAGTTGGTCTCGGCTATATGAATCCTCATTTCAGTATTGTTCCTTCTGAACCCATTTCATTCAAATTTAGGTTCTCTTACAGGTTATCTATATTTTCCAAAGAAATACAAATATGTAACAAGATTTAAAAAACTCTTAGAAGTTGGACCTAATGTAAGTTTACCAGCATGACTAAAGACTTAAACCTGACTAGTTGATAATGCCTATATAAATCTTTTTCTTTCATTGTGTTCAAATTCACTAAATTTGTAATGATTTTAAGATATTGTAGGTTTTCGAGTCAACTTTCTTTTATTGTAGGTATTTCGTGACAACTTCTATGTTATTTTAGAGCTCTCCATTTTTGAACATCTTCAATCATTCTGATATCACCACAGATCGGTGTATCCACAGGTCGACATAAAAAATGACCAAACCACGTCAAATGACCCTCTATCATTTCATCTTTAATCAGTAACTTTACTTGTGCATTTCTAATCATACACTTACCTTAACATTTATATTTCTGCAACACTCATCTTGTGGATATGTTGGACCTTAAAGGCCCAATATTCACTCTCATATAATGTTATTGGTCTTACAATTGTTTTATACACTTACCAGACCTCCATGTCAAGTTCATACATCTCTCTTATGGAAATATCTAATGTCCCGAATGTCAGAATGATACCTATTAGATAATGCTATGGGTATGAATAAGAATTGATCCCACAGAGGTTCTGCACTACATAACTCATGCCTCACACAGGATAATCTCTCCAAAAGGAAATTCTGACTTGCTAACCGATGCTATTTCTGCCACAAGCACAGAGAAAGTGTCAACCACTTGCTACTGCACTGCCCATCTGCCTCAGACCTCTGGAATATGTTTTGTTGCTTTTTTGGTCTTTCCTGGGTCATGCCTTTCTCTGTTAGGAATAAGCCATCAAGTTGGAGTTCACGGATGTTGACAAAGCCATCAAGAGTATGTCGAAATGATCCCAATGAGTCGTATGTTAATATATGTATTAGGACTAGTGTTTGGTAAACCAAGAAGGCATTTGTACAAGTGTCAAGCACCCGAAACTATGTATGCTAATGTAGGAGGACTGTTTCGTTAATTGGGCAATTCCTCATGTTTCAACTTTAATGGAGTTGAAAAACCATTAAAGCATCTACGATTCCTTTTTGTCCAAAAACGCCAAAAAAATGAGGTAGATACCATTCTCCAGATAAACCTGATGGATTTACCAACACTTCATGCACTCCAGCTTTCATATGCATCTTTAACACTACATGGAATGGCATCACCCAGCTAAGTCCAAAAATCGAGTGAAACATGCTCCATAGGTCAGTTTTAAATTTAAAAGACGACGTTTTGTTCCCCCCTTAATCGATGTATTGATAATCTTGCATTCGTCATGTTGAAATTAGTGCATCATTTTATGCTGAAATTCATATGAAATAATAATACAAGAGGTCAAAATAAATTTCAGGTTAAAACTTACAAAAGAACTATTTCATCTATTATACCTCATTTCAGTTTTCCTTCTAGAAGTGTTCATTATCTAAAATAGTAAAAGAAATTATATATCTCATAAAATATGTGATTATGTTACAGAAAAAGTAGTTCACATCTTAATATAATCCAAAATTAGATTGGATTTTTTCTTTTTATTTAGGCCAAGGGTATGATTGGTATCAGCATTTTCATTTCAAACCAAACAGACTTTTAGATGATTGCACATCATATCTAAATGTTAATACAACGAACCAAACATTTCCTAAAAAGACAATTATCAAGTGGTTATAATTCACCATATAATAATCCTCATACATTTTAATCTTTCTATAACTTGTCCATGAACCAAATGACCCATCAAAGTACATAAGAAAAGAGAGAGAAGCAACTAGTACTCTGATAACAGTCAAAATCAGTAGCCAATCAAAATAATGGTGCAGACCTAGTAAATACCCCCTGAAAGCTCTCTCTCCTATCTAATTTTTAAAACAAAGACAAGAAAGAGAGGGAGGCCCATTCACAATTTGCAAGGTGTTCTGGCAAAACTGTAACATGAAGGAATGGGCACTTAAATTAGTAATATACTAATGCCTTTATCTTACTTCCTGCTATGAAGAAATATGGAGATAATTGCAGAAAGTAATTACAATATATACACACGAACAACATAAAACAAAGAAAATAAAAAGGAACAAACTATTCATATGCAAGCACGGTCCAATTTATTCTACAAGGCACGCATGTGAATGGAAAAAGATAAGGGTGAAGAGAAGAGGAAATAAAAGTCGTTCATGTTTGTCTGCTCTAAAGAAGCTGAAAGTCGCGGGTGTCACCTGGTATATTTCCAATTGAAGCAACAGACTCTACAAACACATCCAGATATGGGAACGGTGATTTTCCCGTCGAATAAGTTTTTGAAGGATCATCACTTCTACAAGCATTTAGGTCAAAATTCAATGAAACAGCAGAATGCCGTTGGAAACTCCTGGTAATCTGCATACAAAATGATTTTGAGCCCTTTAGAGTGCAATTAATTGAAGCTTTTCCCTAAACTATAGCAGCAGTTACATCTCTATATCTGACTACTGCAACTGGTGTCAAATTAGACTTCATATTATAAGTTATTGAACTTATTTCTATTCTTAAAATTTTGTCAAAAAATTTCTATTCTTAAAAGAAAATAAAAACATAGGAAGGGCTAAAATAAAGTTCATAACACAAAATGACAAAAGAATTTGTAATCCAAGTGCTACAAAAAATAGTACGTGAAGAGGAGCTACCTCTGTATCAAATTGAAGGGCCTTCATACAATCTAGATCCATTTTGCAGATCAGTAGCTTCTCAAAATCAGCATCCATATTGCAAATCAAGGAAGCCATAAAGACTTCTTCCTCGGACTGTTATAAATTGAAAAGTCTGTGGGGTTAAACTACAAGCACATATCACATGTAAAGCATACTAAACGGTTTTCATGGTTGGTTTTTAACAACCATGGACATACTTCCCATTTCCTTATCTAGAATATTTTGTAGCGATAACCTAAATAATAGGCTTGCCGTTAAACTATAGGGAGCATCAGATGCAGAGTAGAACACATATTGATCATTGTTGGTGTCTTATTTCTTCTCAAAGCATGAACTACCACTTATAGAAGCCAGCTTATGCTGGCTACTAGAACAAGTACACAATATGTGTAAAAATAACAGGTTTAAGCACATCCTCAAGTTTTAAGAATTCAAATTCATTTAACTACTCAAATTTTAAAAATTGGTGTCTCCTTCCACTACCATTAATATAGTACACATGTTAAATCAACATTTTAAACCTATATCCTATCAAATATTACCATATAAAATGAAACAGGAGTAAAATTTAGCACTTTTTAAAGAAGGAAGGAGGGTAACAACATTCCAGTATCTCACAAAACATAATAACCCATTGTCTAACTTTATACTGCTCTCCTCCAACTCTGGTGCAGTATAGAGAAGTAGAAGATATCCCCCCAAACAAAAGGAGGAATATAAAGGAATAATTATTCATCTAGTGCTGTTTGAGTCACTACATTACATCATAATGTTGAAAAGTTTTATGTTCTTCGATTGATTTGTGTTTTTCTTTCATTTACTATGTTATTTTGAGTACTAGAGATTTCTGGTATATAAGAAACCAGGACCCCTGTACTGACTTTCAGCTTTTTTTCCTTTGATAAGTAAGAGTTGGCAATGACTTTCAGGTATTCTCCTATTTTTTTTTATGACCATGGTGTCCGGGCACCTCGACTAATTCCATGGCATACCTGCCACCTCCCACTAGCAACAGGAATCAGGTAACTCTGTCCACCAAGGCTTGGAGCCTAGAAGAAATGGGAAGAATCACCTAGTGTTTTTTGTCTCCGGCTCTCTGCTGAGAATTGAATCTGAGACCTCATGGTTCTCGACCACTTCATTGACCACTAGGCCACACCTTTTGGTGCAGATCCAAGACATCTGTTAGACTACCTTTAGGAAAAGTTAGTTGAATGTTTCTAGCAGTAAGCAGGTGGGGCGATGATACGTACATTCAGCACAAAATTAAAGAAGATGTTAATATGATCCTAGTAGTTATGTGGTTTAACTTTAGTTGCATTTAAGTTTAAATGCTACAGATCTTTTCTCATCATCATTTACTACCACATATCTTTCTGATAGCTAAAATCTGAGATGCTATAGCAAGTTAACACAATCACCTAGTTAATTGACAATCATTTATGCAGAAGACAAATTGTCACCTACTAACATAATCAACCTAGTGATGAACACCATCAGAGTAAAAGTTACATACCATGTCCTTACATTTAAAACGTCCACTTGGAAGAAGCACAGAACTCTTCCCTGCTTTAGATGACAAGGCTAGGCGAAAGCAGCGATTTCTAGAGTAGACAGCTTTATCCACAAACAGCTGAAATGGAATATCAGTTGAGCTTGAATCCTTTGAGACGAAAAGCTTTCTTAATCTTCCATCATGTTCACTTATGCTAATGATCCTTGAACATATCTGACAATAGGGCACAAAACTGATAACTGAGAATAAGATAAACAAATTAAAATGACCAATCATTTGTAATAGTATTCTTCCGAAAAATATGAATGATGCACATGTTGTTAGACATAAGAAGTAACCAAAAAATAGTGAGACACAAGTGAACACCTAATTGGCCTGCACGAAATGATAAATTGAAATTAAACAGGACCTAAGTGGGAGGAACTGATGTGTATGATACCTCTGTAACAAATGCACCTGCATGTGAGTTGTCCTTGAAAGCAGCTTTTGGAAATCGGATTATTAAATGACGAGAAAATTTTTCTGCCAGCAAAGCTTTACATTAATATTGATTACTACAACGTAGAGAAGTTGTCGTACAATTTATTGATATAGCAAACGAGTATTCTGCATCAGATCATGTGATAGTTCTCCCATATACTATTCTTTACTGCAGTTCCTAACCAAATTGTGTGCCCCATTTGATCCACCAAAAGAAACTTCATCTACAAAATAATCATATCTGCTAAAACTGCTTCCTGTTCTAAATGCAGATTTTGCTTTAGTAATATGTTTGTGCATCAACAGTAAGATCCTGGGATATTGAAAATCAGTATAAGATCTAATGAAAAGTTGTTCCACAAAAAGAGAACATTTCTTCAAGTTGGGAAATAAATAAGGGAAGAGGTCCCAAGTTTCTCAAGAGTTAGGTGTGTTGAAGAGAGTTATTCTTTAATATGAACATCTACAAGCTTATTTCGGAGGTTAGAATCTTGGTAAATATTCTAGAACATGTATAATTATAGTAGAAAGCTTAATTTACTTCTATTGTAATTAGGTAATAATTCCCTTCCCTTTTTAGGACATGTAAAAGTAATTAATTAAACCCCAATAGCTTGAGGGATTATCAAGCTGAATTCCTTGCATTTTCTCTTCCTTTTTACATGGTATCAGAGCTTGGTTAAGGCCAACAACTAGAGGACCAATTTTCGCCCAGACTGGACCGGCATAGGTAGAGGGGGCAAGATTGGGCTGGGTTACGCTAAGAACCAGACCTGCTCGAGTTAATTTGGGTAATTGGTAGCCTGTAATTGGTAAACCTGGTAATGTCTAATCAGCCACACAATCAGTTAACCAGACCAGCCTAGTTTAACGGTAACATTTATTTTCTACTTTTAAGTTTTAAAAAGAGAAATCAGATATCTGATCGTTGGGGGCCTGGGCCAACGGTCCAAACCGGCTTGCACGGAAATGTTGGAACCTCTGTGAATATCCTAGAATATGTATAATTATAGTAGGTAGCATAATTCATTAAAAGAAATACTCAAATTGTTGTTAGGTATTGATTTTCTTTCCTTTTAGGACATGTAAATGTAGATATTCAAAACCCAAACCTTGGGGGAATAATCAAAGTTGAGTGCCTCTCATTTTCTTTTCTGTTTCACAGAGGTATTCATTAGTTACAAATAATGATGCAGGTGATAAAGCAAGTCAGATCAAGGGACAAGCAAGTGGACAAACATTACAGTGACGCATTGGTGCATCACAACCCATCTCAGTGTTCCACTTTAGTCTAATAACTGTAATAAGGTCTCTTTGCCATATTGGCCAGTGGAATCCTAATTTCACTTGCATAAACATGAGTTGAATTTTAAAAAAAGTTACACTTTACTAGGCTTTCATACCAGATATTCTGGCTTATTACCAAAAGAACAACCCATCCCAGTGTTCCACTTTAGTCAAATAAGTTATTTTTGCCATATTGGCCAGTGGAATCCTAATTTAACTTGCTTATACATATGAGTTGAATTAAAAAAAATTAAACTTTACTAGGCTTTCGTACCAGATATTCTGGCTTATTACCGAAGAAATGAGTAGACGGACATGTTTCACACCATACACTAAGCTATAGTGAGAGAAGTACTACTGCAACAGTGGGAGTCAATGGGCTGGTTGTTCACTAATAAAATACATATATACAAACAATAATATAAACATGCATACCTACATTATCATATTGACAACATACTGCGCAAAGATGAAATACTAGATAAAACCGTCCATTAAACATCCAACCTGCATTGGAGGAATCGAGCTCCACAACCCAATCATCGTTTCCTTCAAGACTGTACTTTTCCTTGACTGCATCAAAGATGACCTGTATGAGAAGGTCAACCATTTCATCTTCATTTTTATCCGGATTCTCTCTCTTGTTGAACTCCAGATCAAAGTAGAGATGGCATGGCAGTCCCTGAAAATAAGATATAACAGTTTGACATCTGCAGCGGCTCTCTTTTTTATTAATCAGATAAAGGTGGCATATCTCTCTCTCACACACATACAAAGCTAGTATACTAAAATCCCAAGTAATATTTTGACATAAAAGTGCACAGAATTCATCATGTGACAATCAAGGGAAGTTCAAAAGATTCTGGAAGGGACTTTCACTAAATCATTCCATAGCGGTGATAAAATTACAAAACTTACCTCCTGGATTACTATACAAACGACATACCCAGTGAAACCTCACAAGTGGGATCTGGGGAGGATAGAATGTACATAGACCTTACCCCTACCTTGTGGAGCGGTAGAGAGGCTGTTTCTGGAGGACCCTCGACTCACATACAACAAATCAAAGTAGGTATGAAAAGGAAAAACGACAGTGTAGAAAATACAACTATAAGAAAACAGTAACAACAAAATAGTGTGATAAGTAAAACACAATAAACAACAGATGATGATAGAAATCAAAAGCAAGAAAAGACAAAGCTAATAGTACGACAGTCATAAGCTTCAAAAAAAAATACTACGACAGTCACCACCAAGCTTAAGCCCGTCAAAAAGCAAAACAACACTTCACTACCTATTATATTTCTACCCTAATACACGACTCCCACTCTCTTTCATTTAACGCCATGTCCTTGATGAGTAGAAGTTGCGTCATGTCATGTCTAATTACCTTTTTCCAATATTTTTTCAACTTACCTCTACCTTTCCCAGTACTCACTACATCAACCCCTCGCACCTCCACACTAGGGTTCCTTTTCACATGCCCAAACAATCTCAATCTCGTTTCCCCTGTCTTGTCGACAACGGAGGTCACTCTAACCTTGTCCCAAAATCCTTATTCTTAATCTTATCACTATCTATCTCAACATCCTCATTTCCGCAACTTGCATCTTCGAAACGCAGGAGTTTCTGAATTGCCAGCACTCTGCCCCATACAACAAAGTCAGTCCAACCACTACTTTATAAACTTGCCTTAAATCCTAATTTCCGCAACATGCATCTTTGAAACATTTGGAGATTTTGAATTGTCAGCACTCCGCCCCATACAACAAAGTCAGTCCAATCACTACTTTAAAAAACTTACTTTTAAGTTTAGGTGATATCTTTATCACACAAGACTCCGGTGGCAAGCCTCCACTTCATCCATCTCGCACCAATACGATGTGTGACATCATCATCCATGTCCCCACTTCCCTAGATTAAAGACCCAAATAATATACACCATGGCACCTCATCTTGAATATCCTTCGTCAATTCATCCATTAACAATGCAAATAGAAACAAGCTATGTGTTGATCCCTAGTGCAACCTCATCTCATCTGGGAAGAGCACCGAATGTCCTCCCACCATTCTGTCCCGAGTCTTGGATTCATTATACCAACTAGTATACTTTAAGCATCCCGACATCTCGAGAAGACTTCCCGTAGGACTTTATCGTAGGACTTTTCAAGGCCAATAAACAACATATATAAGTACCTCCTTTCCTTATATCCTACACCAGTCTCCTCACAAGATAGATAGCTTTTGTAGTCAATCACCATGGCATGAATCCAAACAAGTTCTCGAAAATGGACACACCTCTCCTCACCCACATCTCCACCGCCCTCTCCCAAACTTCCATAGTGTGGCTTAGCAACTTGATACCACTATAATTGTTACAATTTTGGATATCACCCTTGCTCTTGTACAACAGAACCATTGTACTCCACTTCTATTCTTTGAGCATTGTCATTATCTTAAAAATGACAACATTAAACAACTCAGTTAACCACTCCATACCTTTCATGTTTGTGCTCTTCAAAATCTCCACCAAAATCTCATCTGGTTTAATCGTTTCCCCTGTTCATCCTACTAATAGCACGCTTAACATCCTCAACTTTAATACACCTACTATACCCAAAATCCCGATGTCTCTCAGGTGCTCTAAATCACCCTGCAAAATGGCTCTATCCCCTTCTTTGTTCGAGCGTTTCTGGAAGTATGATTGTCATCTTCGTCTTATAAGGTCTCTTCAACCAACATCTCCTCATCCTTGATCCTTGATGCACTTCACTTGATTATACGCAATTCTTTATTGTTTTAACAGGAAAACTACAAAAGATTACCTCCTATGTACTTCTTTACTATGATTCCTTATCAGCAGCAGCACCTGATTATAAATTTCATATCTATGCATTTCCTTATTGTTTTGACACGAAAACTAGAAAAGATTACCTCCTGGATAACTTCATAGTGGTGCCGAAATTTAGGATTCATAGTTTTGTACCTAATCAAAATTATAAACACAAAGAAAGTTTAGGACATGGGGAAGTATAATCTTTTTATATAACAGATAGAGCCGAGAAGACTCACCTTCTCCAGAACTCTTTATATGTGGACACGAGGAATCTTCTTTGACCATTCACATGATCCTGGTAACTGAAAACACGAGCATCAGTTTTCTCTTTTGCATACTTCATCGCTTCATCTTGCCTTGGAAATGTGGCCCATATATCTTGGCTGTTTAAACACAGGGAAGAATACTTTTTTTCAAAAAAAGCAAAATGCATGACCATACTAGTGGGTAAAAGTGATAAAAAATCATTTTCAATCACCTTAATTTATGTTGCTCGTCAAAATCTACACGGATTTCATTCAACAGCCGCAACAAACGAGCTGGTCTTTTTGGAGGAACTCCATGTGGAGAACCATAAAACACAAGGGGAGAGAACTGTGATGCTTTCTTAAGACTTTGTATCTTTGTTGTTGATGAAGTGGTCTACAAGAAGAATCTTTGAATTTCAGTTAGTAGTTTCCACCGGCATGGGATGTGCTTGAAAAATAGTACTTCTAAATACAATTTAAGAAACTACGTGTTTAAGAAAGTAAAGCTTATTATCAATGGGAAAGAAAAAGAAGCCATGAAATTTTGAAAAAAATGAAACATATTAAAGGAACAAAAGCAATATGTACATTTTGTAGGCAGAGTTCAACATCTGTTGCATTTTGGAACTTTCCCTTTGATCTTGATGAAAAAATATCTGAAGATGTTGATAGCTTTTCCAATGTATCATTTTGCTTCACAGTCTGCTTTCCCTTTTTCCTTTCTCTTATTGCTGAATCTAAAATTTGTATAAGAAACAATTAACAACCACATAATAGAGAAATATCAAAATTAAAGTTCACTTAGAATGTGGTCAAACAACAACTGAGGGAATAGTTGCGGTGCACTTTCAAATATTTTATATTTTTTTCTTTTATGGCCTAAGATCGCAAAGAAACCACACTATACAGCACCATATGTAAAAAGTTAGGGTTTGATTCTTTCCATAAGATATGACCCAAATTTGGGCATACGCAAAATACTTGTGATGGCGAACCAATTGTTCTTGGAGCCAAAGAACAAAAGTATTTTCTCTTATTCTTTTTCTTTACTTGCAGACCAAGTATTTTCCCTATAAATATTGTTCTTCTTCCTTCATTTAAATCATCCCCCAATTTTTAGAAACTCTTCTTTGTAAGTGATAACAGTGAGGTATTCGTTTGGAATATATTTTTGGGATTAATCAAAGTTCTATCTCTAATTTGGTACTCCCTTTTGTGTACAGGTTGTTAGAATAAATTTGCTCCTCTCCGCTTGTTGATGTAGGTCACATTGGTTGAATTTGTGCCTCCTATTATTTTGTTTACAACTTACCATTACTTATGTTCGTATAACATTGTTTGGCTTCAATTCCGCACTAGCTGGATTCCATATTCTAATACTTGCCAAATTTTGCTGCTAAACTGGAGCAGCTTTCTTACCAGCTATTGAGCCCTATTTTTTATAAATAGACCATAGTCAAAATTCAAGTCTTGCAAGCATTTCTGACATGTAATATACAGATATTACTCCGAAAAAATGGTGAACACAGATCTTATATAGTTCAAAACAACCCTTTGGCTAGTCATACAACAGTAAACCAAAAAAAGATCAAATTTTGAGAAAAAACAAACTTTTTACAACTAGGAAAAATACCAAACCAGTCATTATATTTTCCTTTTGGCATCAAAATGTTATTCTTCAAATGGAAATAGGGAGGAAATTAAAAAAAAAAGTTTTACATAATTGCAGTGTAAAGGGAAGAGCGATTACGAGGGGGAGAAATGCCGCATTTGAAGCATTCAAATAAGCGATCAACGTCGTCCATTAGGCAGCAGCAGCAGCGGCAGGGAGGAAGATCATTACATTCAAGAGTTCATCGACTTGGAGCGTGAATTGAGTCCAATTTAACCTTCACATAACCAGTCAAAGCACATTCTCAACTAAAATCGCTTGAATTACAAAGCAGGAAAACTTTAGCAAAAACTAAAAATTCGACATCGATTTGAATAGATTGAAAACAAAATACCTTCAATTTTGCTGCTATATATTAGTCCTGTGTCTGCATTGAAGCTTCTTTGTTGATACCATCAAGGAGACTTTGCTGTTTGAAACTTTGAATTCGCGAGAGGGAAGAGATGCCGCGCCGTTTTGGAGAAAAGAGTGTGGGCCGGGTCGGTCATGTTGGGCTCGATTTGGTGAGCAAAATGGGAGGGAGGGAGGCGAATTAGATTTGTTTAGATAACTATAACGATAAATTTTAGGAAAAATGACAGAAATCTAAGTTTTAAGTTCTCTTATTATCATTATTCCCAATTAGTCTCACAAATTTCTAAAATTCCTCATTTTCGCGCATCAGATTAGTGTATCAGCATATCGAATCAATGTATCTCGCGCATCAGATTAGTGTATCATGTATAAAACGTACATCAAATTAGTGTATTATGTATAAAATGTAATATATCTTGCTTAACGATTAATGTATCTCATGCACCAGATTAATGTATCAGCGCTAATATTATTGTATCAGTTTGAGGAATTTCTGTAATTATAAACTTATAAGGGACAAATGGTAATTTTACCCTTAAAAGTTTGTGATTTCTGTCATTTACCCTAAATTTTAGGAATCACATAGTTTTAATATAAAATTACAATCTATAATCCTTTAAAAAGCAATACAAAATGGATATAGTAATATTTAGCTCGAATACATTAATGAATATCTTAGATACATTATAAAATAATATGTAGCTTGGATACATTATGAAATAAATTGGATACATTATATGTAGCTTGTATGCATTAATATGTAGTTCGGATACATTAAAAAAATAAGAGATTTTATCGGCTTTTATAAATGGGCAACTTTCACATATAGCAAACAAAAAATTCATATTTGTATGCTATAGCAAACTTTGCATAATTGCGCTCCATAGCAAACATAAAAACTGTATAGTTCGCTATACATATACAAGTGTATAATCCGCTGGCCTAAATTGTATAATTCGCTGGCCTAAATTGTATAATTCGCTGGCCTATTTCGCTGCAATTGTATAATTAGCTTTGCATACAGTTGAATCGAATTAAAATGTATGTATATTGCATAATTATAAGTGTATAGCAAGAAGATATATGTTTTTCTCACTTTATACAAAAACAGAAACACAATATATACACTTCTGTTGTATAAAGCTAGAAAAAATTGTATTTCACTGCAATTGTATAATTCGCAATTGTATAATTCTTTGGCCTTTTTCTCTGCAATATTTGAAGTAAAATGTTTGTAAATTGTATAATTAAGTGTATAACACGAAGATATACATTTTTGCATGTGTATATACAATGTTCTCTCGCTTTATACAAAACAGAAACAGAAATTATACACTTCTGTGTATAAAGCGAGAGAGGCGAGAATGAGAGAGTGGCGAGCGAGACTTTTGGGAGAGAGACGCCTGGCAAATTTTTGCCAACGTTTGCTATGGAGCACAATTAAATCAAACCCTAGCTATTCCATTTAATTTAGGTTATTAGTTTGCTATTATATACAATTTTCCCTTTATAAATAGAATGGAATATTGGAAATAAGAAAAACAAAGACGTGTATTTTAGTAATTTTTCTTTACTATAAATTATATCTAGAATAAATTTATATAATTTTAATTCTATTTATCCGAAGATATATGCATATATCTAGATGCATTAAAATATGTTAAAATATGTAATATTGCATACAAGAATGTATTTTATGTAAGGAAAAACTACATAAAATGGCAAACTATATTTTATATTAAAATAATATAGCTATACTTCCATAAATTTTTATTTTATGACTATATTTAATTAATAAATAGCAAATAAGTATTAAATAGCAAATAAATATTAAATTATCCTAAAAAATATATTATATGCCCATAATTTAAGGAAGTATTCATTCCTTATTAATTGATCTTTCAGCCTCACGTTTCTCTCTCTATAATATAATCTCATATTAATTACATTCCATATTAATGATTTTTCACGCCTCCCGTTTCTCTCTCTTTAATATACTCCTATATTAATTAGTATTACTCACGTAATTAATTATGTTCCTATTTTAACGTTTTTATTCCTTCTATAATAATTATGGTTGTATTCCTTCCATAATTTTGCATGCACGCCTCCATTTATATTTTTACAGCACATAATTAGTACTACAGAGAATCTATTTTCAGCTTTTTACTTTATCTCTTAAATCCTACCAAAAATCTGATTTCTAGTCTTTTTCCAAGAAACCATAGCTATAGTACTACAGCACGCCTAGCTTCAATTAAAGAAGCTATTTTCACGTCAATTCCAAGAAATTTTTTTTTCAGCCTTACGCCTAGCTTCAATTAAATAAGCTATTTTCATGTTAAATCCAAAAAACCTTTTTTCAGCTTACTACTTATCTCTTAAAATCTGATTTCTAGGGTAGTCATTTTCTAAGAAACCAATTTTACAGCTTCAAAATTATATCCAAAATCCTCCCAAAATCAAAGTTACCATAAAATTCTTAATCAATTAGATCTCTATCAAGCTTCCACGAATTTAGGTTTTATTTTTTCAAATCAAATACGCAACATTGCTTGATTTTCGGAAATATTTATGTTGTTTAATATTTATTTATTTTTGATTTTTTAGGATCTGGGTTGTTATGTCTAAACGAAATAACACAAGGATAATCACAAGAGGTACCAAATATACATTACATAACATGGTTGAAATACCATCTTTTGACCTAGGTATAACTCAGATTAAAACACAAATTTCAGGATATACTGCTGCTATGGAATTACATAAGAAGTCGAAAGATGAAATAGTAAGGACTCCTTCAAAAAGAAAAGGGTCAACGGTGAAAGCGATTCAAAAAAATTGTTACAAGAGGAGGAAAGTAAAAAATGTAGTTTCCGACATGATCGGAGAACATGCAGTTAATGAAGAACAAGACGAAGTCAGTGAAGAATTAAAGGTATGTACATTTTTTATTTTTTTTATTTTTTTGAATAATTTTTGCATATGTACATGCAGTGTACTTTAATTTGTAAAATTTACTTAAATGAATATAGTTTTTTTGATTATGATATAGTATTTATGTTGTTCAATGGTGGTAACTGTAGTGTAGATATATACATGCATTTAATTTTGTAAAAAGTACATAAGTGGATACATCTTGTATGAGATATTTTTGAGTGAATGTAGGCAGTGATGTAATGTATACTGGTTGATGTAATGTATGCAGGTTGCATGTTATAGTGATGTATATTGTGTTATAATGTAATGAAAGTCGAACAACAAAGGTTACGTTGAGTATATAACAAGAAAGTTTATTTAAAGATACATGTTTTATAATTACAGGGTATCAGATTCCATGTATTGGCTCGCCCAATTAAACCACCA
>NC_028648.1:58817794-58842854 GCF_001406875.1 Solanum pennellii
AAAAATGCACGTGTGTGGAGCGCAACCACAAATGTTTAGGTGTTTCATGGTATGTGAATTAGAGGACAGTTCCACTGATGAATTGTTGTTTCATATAAATCATACCACGCTCCGTTTTGGTATCAAAGAATTTGCTATCATTACTGGTTTGAACTGTTTTGGTAATAATGATGATTTTTTATTTGATACAAGGAAGCCAAATAGATTAATCAATCAGTATTTTGAGGGTAAAAGTATTGTTACAAAAGTGGATTTGATCAGTAAGTATAAAAAAAAGGTTTGGGGTGGCAATGATGATGATGCTGTTAAATTCGCTATTCTGTATTTTATTTGTACGTTCATATATTCCGGCGAGAAGAAGAGCTCATCAATTCCAAGGATACATTTTGATCTAGTTGAGAGCGGCCGGTACCATGAATACCCCTGGGGGAAAGATGTTTTCTACAAATTGCTCAAAAGCGTAACAAAAAAAATGGATGAGAAGAAAAAGTATTACAGAATTGATGGTATGCCTCTAGCCATGCAAATTTGGATATATGAATGTTGTTCTGCGGTTGATTCGAATATTGCTGTAAAGAAGAGCAATCGTATACCCAGAATCGTCAATTGGATGACCAGAAACAGCAGAATACATTATGAATTCCTCATGGAAGGAATGTTCAGTGATAACGGCAATCCGGTAATTTAACATATTTTAATTAGTATAGATTTTGTTGTATTTCAATATAATTTTTAATTATAAATATTTTTGTGTGCAGTTAAAATTCAAAAACATCGAACCTTCACTTAAGGAGATTGCATTTTATCAGCTTGAATCAAAAAGTAATGCAAACACAGAGAATACCTTTCAAATTGTTAGTGACAAAGATGACGACGAAGATGATGATTTCACTTCAAAGCCTCCAAGTCATAAGCCACACAATAAAGAAAAAGGTAAACAGAAGGCATACGTTTTAAGATCCACATTGATCAAAAAGTCCAATTTGCATGCAGGTTCGAGGTTGAAAGATAAACGCCCCACAGTATTGAATGGTTGTCGTAAGGCAAAGAGTACAACTTTAAATCCTGATTCAAATCCATTGGAGGATAATGTATCAGTACAGGAGATGCATAACCGTCCGGATGATTCTGCTAACCGTACACCACCAAGGAGTTCGAAAGAACCTCAAGATACCAAGGCAGATGAAATTGGTTTGCTGAGACAAGATCTTGCATCCTTCAAGAATTATGTATGCAATACGTTCTATTTTTTTTTAGTTCACATTGTATTCCAATATAAACTTACATTCTATTTAATAATCAGGTTAATAATGAGTTCAAGGAGTTGCAATTGTTGATAATGGGGAATTTTAGACAAGTTATGGATGCACTTAACAGAAGCTGTCGTGAATATGGAGCACCAAATCAGGTTAATTATGACAATATTAAATTAATACAATACATTTACATATACAAGTTACTTACTTATAATATCTCATTTTCTAATGGATAAAATACACAGGAAGATGCAACTGAATCTCCAAGTCATGTACCTAATTGGTCGAACAACAATCAGATATCAAATGTTATGGATAAGCCTCACTGTGATGCAAACGAGGTACTATTTGAATAAATTATTTTTTGATTAGTTAGTAGTTGAAGGTGAAAAATGTTAAAAGAATACAAATAATAGTTTTTATTGTAATATTGTTAGGTTCGGACACCTCGTTTCGTTCTTCAAGAACATGTCAAAATTAATGTCAAGGAGTATTTGCAGCCTGTTCAGATACACATACAAGACCCTTTGACGGTACATGAACAGCTTAACGACATTAATGTATTTCAGAATCATGACATCCAACAACCTCAGTCACAAATTGAGTTGATAGATGCTTTGTTACCTGATATTGATGCAATCAATCCCAAAAAGAATGATGTGGTTCATTCAGAGGTTGTGGTCCATCCAGAGGGTGTCGTTTATGATACTACACCCGTGCCAGTTAAAAGGATCAGACATCCTGATCGATTGACAGGAGACGGTAATGTAATTCAGAACGACGGAATCCAACAACCTCAGTCACAATTTGAGTTGCTTGATGCTCTGTTACCTGATATTGACACAATATATCCCAAAAAGAATGTTGTCGTTCATTCCGAGGTTGTGGTCCGTTCAGAGGGTGGCGTTTACGATAATACACCCGTGCCAGTTCAAAGTATCATACATTCTGATCAATTGATTTGCTCTCCTTACTCCACAAATATTGGATCATCATCTGGTAAATAACAATGTTTAACATACTTAGTGTCTTACCTGCCCCCTACTAGTTTTTTTTTTTTTACATATACGATTCTATAACAATCGTAGTGCCTAAAACATATATGTGATGTTTGGCAATTTGATATAGTTCATTGTGTACCATAATTAGTAGTACATAATGTAGTCAGTAGGTACCAGAATGGAGTAACATGAATGATTAGTTTTGGATGTAGGTTTATCTGTTGGTGGTGGTTGCATAATTGTTTATCGAACATGACAAGTAACAGTAATAGCTAGATTCAATGTGAATAGTATGCAACTCAGAGATGATCTTTTGCGAAAATATGTTTGTTATAATTTGTGTGTCTGTATAATAAATATTTCAGGTAGCTCTTATGACGTGGTTAAAACTTATGAAAAGAAACATCCTTTTGTTTCTGACTTCATTCAAGGGCCATATAATTATGATCTTTTCGACGATTACTGTTTGTGGCTTTCTGAAGGGCTTCTTGCTAGCCATATGAATAAGTAAGTATACATAATATATATATATATATATGATGATTATGTAAACATAATATACTTAAATATTAATTAATTCTTATTTGTTATCAAAAGGATGCATGGTGAAGATCGGTATAAGAATAAAAAAGCAAAACTGGCGGTTGATATGGATTTGGGCATTCATCGAATATCAAACAAGAATTGGTTCTACTCTCTGTCTTATGATAAACAACTGCTGAGTGATGAGGTAAACATATGAATTTAAACATAAAAAGTAGTATAAGTATTGTTCATATTTTTATGATGTGCTAATTTTGTACATTTGTTTTTTAATTGTTTACAGCATATTGATGTGATCATGTATTACTTGCGGAAAAAAAGTAAATACAACATCAATAGTCGATACAGATACACTACTGTTGATTGTATATTCAAGTCAAAAATTTCTGAAATTTATGCTGCATATGCTCAAGTTGGAAGTAACTTTTGTGTTGCAAATGTTGAAAGCGCCATACGTGATTACATAAAAGGATATAGGTTGATGGCTGCCATTCCATGGAATACAATCGACAATGTGTTCATACCAGTGAACGTGGAGCATAAAAATCACTGGGTGTTGGCTGTTTTGTCATTAATTGACAAACACATTTATGTATATGACTCATACAGAGCAGCAGGTCATAACTATCATGTTAGAGAAGAAATTCAAAAGCTTGCTCAGCTTCTGCCAATGTATGTTTCAATGGAGATTGGAAATGGTTCGGATGATGCAGAAGATAACCACATCGCATACGACGTGACGTTTGTGGAGGATATACCTCAACAAGGATCAGATTTTTTGTAAGTATAAAACAAATCTCTTCGTTCAATTTTCCTAAAAAGTATCAGATTTTAAAAAGTAATGTATATTTTCAGGGATTGCGGGATATACTTGCTAGCATTTGCCGAGTACCTAAGTGAGGGTGAAGGTATTCCAGTTAAGTATCTTGATTCTAAGTTACACCGTATCAGATACGGTGCACTCTTGTGGGAATATGCAATGAAAATGATGAAAGACGGGGCTGTTAGCGATAATGAGGCACCACCAAGAAGAATGAGGACACCCGCAAGGATTGATAATAGTCAACTTGTTGTGATTGATTAGTATTTCGTACTAGTTCTATTTTTTTTGAACTTATGGTAAAAACTAATATTTTGGTTTTTTGTCAAACATTATCAACTTTTCTTTATATTCATATATGATCACATTAGTTGTTTTAAATTTTAAATTTATTTCTGTGTTATTTCATAATTAATTAGATGTTCATGACTTGCCATGATTTGGCTTTGGCATCGGTGAATTAGTCAATGGATTATCAGCAAAAAAATTAAGTGACCCCATTTTTACATGTATAAACATGGCATCTATGCACATAACGAGGCGATCCCACAAACAGTTTTTAACAGTCTACATATTGAGAATCAATGTCAAAATACATATACACTTATACCAAAGAAATTGATTCCAAAATTTGTATCAAAGTAATACTTACATATACATAAATAGCTATACTTACATAATTGATATCTTATTTAATAAATATTTCAAAATATTCAAAAGGCAAATAACTCATCATTCCTTTATTCAAAATAACAAAAATTAACTACAAGAACAATTTAATAGTGTCATATAACAATTTCTATGCATTTCGTGTTGCAGTACGACATGAACGCCTATTATGACCTTGTTGTCCACATGTACTACAAGAATTGGTACCCTTCCTTTTGCTCAGCTCGCTAAATGACTTTTCACGTTGCTTTTTTGGCCTTCCTGGAGGTCGCTTGAATTTTGGTGGCAACACAACTTCGGTAGCAATGTGTTCAGGTATGTTCCATTCACCTTTGTCAGGTAGAGGATATATAGGGACTTCATATGTTTTCAATATTGTTCCTCGCTTATAAAATTCTGAACAATATTCTTCCGGAAGCATGCGATTTTTATTCAACACACTCCACGCATGTGAGCACGGTATACCGTCAACTTGAAACATGTTGCAACTGCAAGTCTTTTTTTCCAAGCATACAATATAACTCTTCCCTTCATCACTTACGGAATAAACGTAATCAGTTGACGGGGCAACCTATAATCAATACAGAAATTCAATTATACACTTTAATATTAAAGCAAATACTTTTGATTACTAAAATAAATGAATACACAATCCATTGAACAAGAATTTTTTTTTCAATATACATACCATCATACGCCACGATTTTGATTCATTAAGCAAAAGCATCTCTTGAAACTTCTTCCCAAGCAGTGTGAATGTGCATGATGCATTTTTCCGATTTGTGCAATTCCATCTAGCAAACATCAATCGCACTTGTTCAAGAAAGTCAAATATTGGTAATTCTCTTGCTGCTACTAACGTCGAATTGATGCACTCTGCAATATTCGATGTCATAACCCAACCACGAGGAACTGGTGCATACAACCTTGCCCACTTCTCATATCCAACCATCTCCAAGTAATTCTTAACCCTTACATCAAACTGCTCAACCCTTTTCATTAGCTTATCAAAATCACTTTGAGTATATGCCTTTGCCATAGTGTAGAATACTTCACTCAATTGATCATTTGCTTTTCGAAAATTCTTACATACATTAGCCCACAAGTGCCATATGCAGGCGTAATGTTGGACATTGTTGTATACAATAGATACAGCCTTAATTATGCTATTATGTCGGTCAGATACTACACACATATTCTCTCTTTCTCCATAGGCTTCTTTGAATTGTTCAAAGAACCATGTCCAAGAAGCATCATTTTCCGAATCTATAACTCCGTATGCCAAAGGTAATATATTCCCTATTATATTATACAAAAATAGATGAATAACAAGAAAAATAAAAATAAATTAAATTGTATGTATGTATCCAAATACCTGCTCCATCCATAGTGCTGGCTGATACGAATGCACCAGTGTATGCTGATTTGAGGTGGCTGGCGTCTACAACAACAATTGGCCTGCAATGATCAAATCCTTTTATAAAAGCATCCAGCGCTATAAAAACATACAAAAATTCGTCATTAGGTGTTTTCTGCATTCGTATATGTGAACCAGGATACGTCTTATCCAACGTATACAAGTATCCTGGTAGCTTCCCGTAAGACGCAGCTGGTTGCCCCATGATAGATTCTAATGCCTTCTCCTTTGATCGCCATGCCAACATGTAATTAATATCAATACCCAAATCCAACTTAATGTCATCTTTAATATCATTTGGACTGTACTTCCTCTTATGATTCCTCAATTTAGGTGCTATTATTCCTCCAATCAACGAACTTGTTGCTCGACAATCTGAATGCACCCCATCCTTCAAAGGACATGTATGTTCAGAGTTAAAAACTCTAATTCTGAACATTTTTGACTTGTTAATACTTGACGCTTTCATTAACCACGTGCATTCTTTAGATTGGCATACAAGAGTATAACTGCGAATACCATTTATAGTTTGATTTTAGTTTTGAGTTGCATCTTCAAACATATATAAATAAACGTAATATGAATAAATTTAAACATAATTTACCTAATAGAGTTTGACCTCTCCACCAAGAATTTAAACCTTTTTTCGATTGAATATTTTTCCATCACATCTTTCAATGTCGACTTATCCATGTATATCTGATCCACCATTATCTCCTTTTGCGATCTGTTAGTGATTATTAAATCATTTTCAACATCAAATGCATCTACTGTTTGATCGCCAAATGCTGGTACAATCGCTAATGGATCATCCTCACTATTTAATTCTTTATTGTATTCAAGTTGCAACACATCACTTTCAATAGAAGTTTCTCCAGAACCAGAATATACAATATCAATATCGTAAATACTAACACACAGGGGATATACTCCAATTTGAGTATTCATTTTTTTCAACTGAACATATAGGCGCACACCCATGTCGTTACGTATTTCCATAGGCGTGTCGTCACCTTCGATAGTGTATTTAATCTTCATACACTTCTTTGTAAGATCAACGTTCAATTGTACGGAAATCACATCAACTAAATCAGAATATGAAGCATATTCCTTCAAAACAATCCCGTCAATGTTGTATTCCACATAACAATTCTCATCGCTCCATTTTCCGGAATGGCGAATTAAAACACAGATTGTTGCCATTTTTTTTCGTAATTTTTTTCCAGTAGTACAGTGTAGAACATATTCTGCATATCTTCATTTCTTTATATGTTGACAAGAATCCTATTAAGGAAAGGTAAGTTACAAGTTGAAAGTGCCAAATTAGTGGGCTACAAAATAGGATTTTCAGTTACATTTGAATTCAAATGTATTTTTGTATTTTTTTTTAAAAAAAAATTAGCCAATTTTTTAAGCAAACTGTAGCTATTTTTTTTAAATATGATAAATATAGTCATCTCAATCTAATAACCCTCAAACTATAGCTATTTATGTAAGTATTACTTTATGTAATTAAGCTTTTAAACTAGTGGGTTTATGTAAGTTCTCCTAAAATTTAAGTGTGGGCTTTAGAATTATAATTTAAGTTAGTTAAAATTTATTAATATATATATATATATATATATTATTTATGAATAATATATAAACAATTATAAAATTTATATATCTAATTTATTGGATCATTTTGGTTATCTTTTAGTAAAACCAAATAGTATCGATTTTTAAAATTTAAAACAAACCTAAAACAAATATTAATTTCTTAAATCGATTTGATTCAGATTGTGATTCGATTTGATTTTTGACCATAACCATGAACAACTCTATTTTTCACATATCAATTTGGCTCAATTTACATAACTCATGCTAAAGAGAAGAAAATATATGCTAGAAAATAAAATCTAACAACTTTAGAATTATTATTATATCAATTGAGGAGTATCCATACGTTTTTCTACCAATTATGATCTTAGGGCCTGAAGAATTACACCAACCATTCTAATGATCTTATAAATTAAACATACTGATTAATGTTTGAATGGGTAATTATCTTACCTCATATGATGAAAAAAGTCTTACTTGGTCGCCTCTCTCAAATCTAAGAACGAACTTTTGGATATTAGGAAAAAAATAAGATAAAAGATCGAAAAAGACATTAAAAGTTACTATCGATGACCGCTATGACAGTCACTTGACATTATGAAAATCCCTCTATGACGATTAAGTGGTTGTTATACTGGCTTTTTTTCTAACCACCATGCGGATTAGTTGACCACAACGATGTTCTCGCTACACCGACCATAAAGAGAAACATGAGGCCAGTTTTTGAATTCCCCGTTTCACAACTTACACTTAAATTTATGACGATACAAATACATCTTATCGCGAAAATTACTATAATTGGAGTTCTACGATTCTGTTTCTCAATCTGAAAGTTTCCATAGACCACCAAGCCCCTCGGCTAATATAATCTAAACTCAAAATAATTAAATTTTACACCACAGAATCTAGACGATCTCTAAATTCCGCAACACTATATTTTCGTCGCGAACAAACCTATCCAGTTTTTTTTATCAAGTCTCGTCTTAAGAAAACTTAACCATGTATTTACATCTCAATAAAAGTTATAACGATGAAATGAATTGTAATATCTCACAATTTGAAATAGGTAGGAATAAGCTAAGAAACTAAAAATATTCTTTTTGGAAAGAAAAGAAAAAGTCTAAAAAATTGCCTAAGTTAAGAAAGTGAGTTTTGTTTATTTTCAAACATCCATAACTTCTAGCTCATGAAGAGCTAGAGGTAGTTCTTGATATGGTTGGAAAGTCCTTGGAGAGATCTTTCCAACGCCGCCAAGTTTGCGCATTTTTGATATCGTATGAGGGAGAGATGCCTATCGGAAGTTGGTTGTTGAAGTAAGGAAAGTCCAAATCTGGATTTAAGGAATGGCGAATTAGTCTTTCACCAATTAATTTTTTATTTCGTTCTTAGGGGTTATTTTGGGTAAAAACAAGTCTTAACTCAGTTTTTGAAAATCAAATCACTCTTAGGGCTTGGAGAAGAGAGAAAAGAAAAAAGAAAGGGATAGAAGTCAAGAATTCGCCAAGAACGTCAATATTTGTGAGTGAAATTCGTCAGCGGTGATCCCTATCAAGCTATGTGATATCTTTTGTATGGGTTAGTTCACCCACACACCAAACTTGTTTTAATTCAGTGATTTTAGAATTGTTTACATGTTAAGAGGCTAATTCTTGAAGAATCTTGTCACATTCATGTTGGTTGAGTTTGTTTGAATGCCCATTGT
The DNA here is from genome assembly GCF_001406875.1 of Solanum pennellii. Lineage (NCBI taxonomy): Eukaryota > Viridiplantae > Streptophyta > Magnoliopsida > Solanales > Solanaceae > Solanum > Solanum pennellii. The sequence continues at coordinate 58,826,802 of NC_028648.1, forward strand.
TGTTTGATCCTAAGGGTTTGGAAAAAGAACTATGGAGGTTTAGAGAATTTAGCGTTGAAAAACGAGAGGAGAAAGTCGTTAGCCACACCTGTGCAGCACTAGGCGCGGCATGCCCCATCTTTGCCAGAGGGCCTGGGGGCAGCGCGCCTGCAGTGCGCCAGGATGAGGCCTTTGAAGTTGAGGTCTGGTGCAGCGCGCCCTGGATGCGTCTGAATCGGCGTTTTTCGCCCAATTTTCATAGTTTAACCTATTTTAAGTCCTTCCGAGGTGTATTAACACTCTCCAATGATTCTAATTACTTGATCAAATAATTTTTAAACACCTTGAAATTACCAAAAACACGAATCATAACCTTGAATTCAAAATTTCATTCAAGGAAAGCTAAGATCAAAGTTAAAGAAGTTAAGGGTCAAGTCTAAAGTTAAGAAGCAAGTCAAAACAAAGTTCTTAAAGGTTTTCAAGAGCCTTTATCAATGTTTAACTTTGTTTTTAAGACTCAAGTTTCAAATTAAGTAACAAGTAAAGAGTTGAGTTCATTTCTCAAAAGTAATTAAGGAATTAAATATTCCCTAAGAGATGATTTAAGACTCGAGTTTCAAGTTAAGTAACAAGTAAGGAGTTGAGTTCATTTCTCAAAACTTATAAGAGAATTAAGTATTCTCTAAGAAATGATTTAAGACTCAAGTTTCAAACTAAGTAAAGAGTAAAGAATTGAGTTCATTTTTCAAAAGTTATAGGGGAACTAAGTATTCCTAAGAGTTTATAAATGTTTTCACATTTAAGATAAGAGAAAACTAAGATTTCCAAAAGAGTATTGAGCAAGAAAATGGAACATTGATTCCAGTAGAGCTTTCTAAAGCTAAGTGTTGAGCAATTATCTCAACCCAAGAAGGAAGTTATTTTTAAAACACATGAGCTAAGTATATTTTTGGGAGTATTATTAGCACCGATATGGGGATGCGAGTTCATAATAACTCAAATCTCCATAAACCATTTAGTCATCATAGGTATTAATAGGTCATACTTTTTAGATAATCACATAAGTTATCCACTAAGTTAATTAGTTCTATGCGACAAAGTATAGGACAGTTTTGGCAGCCGCGGGCAAGAAGTTGTATCACCAATTAGGCTCAAAGTGGTGGTGTTTGTTAGAGGAGAAACTATATTACTTCATATATAAGTAAAGTTGAGTTTGTTATTACATTTATTTTTAACGAACTAAGTGTTTTTTATTGTTTTACATGCTCTATATATTGCATGTGTCTAATTGCTTTATATTAAGTCAATTTATTCATGAGTCGAGTAGAGCCAAGGTAAGTGCTTCTTCTTACTCTTTTTCAAGCTTAAGTTGTTGTTAGAATTCCAACTCGCATACTCGTACATTCAATGTATTGATGTCAGTTGACCTGTATCATATCTTGATGTAGATGCAGGTAATCGGATCAGCATCATCCAGTGCCTCATTGATCCAACTGAACACTCGGAGTCAGTGGTGAGCCTCCTTGCATTTGGAGGACACATTTATTCGCTTTTCAGTCTTTCTTTTATAGGATGTTGTGGGGTCTGTCCCAACATCCATCTTAATATTGTAGAGGCTTCATAGACAGTTAATATTGAGTCTCTTATCTTTGTATAGCAAATATTTTGCTATGAAACTTAAGTGTCATTCTGGCCAAGTTAGTTACTTTAAGTTATATTATGAGATTGTTTTATTTCATTGAGTTAAGTCTTCCGCTGAGTTAAGTAAGTCAGACCAAGGGTTCACTCAAGACTAGCAATGCTCATTGAATGTCAGCCACGTCCAGGGTATAGACTCGGGACGTGACACGAATCGTTATAGTTTGAGGGAATGTTTTTGTTAGGGGATAAGTCGTACCAAAATTATTATTCTATCTAAAAATAAGGCTAACACATTCCATTACTAATTATTAATCCTAAAATAAATCATCCTAAGCTTTGTAATTTAATTAAAAAAAAGTTAAAAATATTAAAAATTTATGTTAAAATTATTTTTCTTCATCAATCCCCAAACGCGAATACCTAAGACTTTAGACTAACAAGAGGAAACACAAAAGAATTTCAAAATCAAAGTCAACCCCTAAATTAAACAAATATATGCCTAACCAAAACTTTACTAGTAACAATAATAGATGCCTAACCAAAATATTGCGTACTTTTAAGGGAGGAAATCAGTTAAAAAAAATATAAATGTTAAAAATACATCTAAATAATATTTTTTATTTTAATTTCATGTCTAAATTATTGAAAGTTTAAGTTTCATACTTAAACCATCACATTTTAGTTTGAGAAATGTTTATGAAAATTGTGTTTCTCAAATTAAAAAGTGAGAGTTTAGGTATGAAACTCACACTTTCAATAGTTTGGATATGAAACTCAAAAAAATTGGACAGTTTTAGGTGTGTTTTTGACATTTATCTAAAAAAAAAAAAAAAAATTCTTGAACAGTGTAACTGTATCGCTGAAACTAAGAATTCGCCGGTGGAAGAGAGAAAGAGGGAATCGTTGTGTAAATTTTTGAGTGGAAATGGGGAAGAAGAGGAAAAGAAGGGCTGAGGGTAATGATAGTAATGACAAGCCGAAGAAAAACCCTCTACCGGAAGAAGACGAGCTCAAAAAAACTGGTAATAACAAGTCATATATACAGGTATGTTCAAAATATGGTGATTTCTGTCAATTTAAGCAGGAAACTGAACTGGGTGTTACTCAATATAGAAAAAATAACAATGTCAATGGTATTGTAGTTTTGGAGATAGTTAAATTCAAAGAATAAAGTTTTCTGCTTTGTACTGATAAAAGGAAAATTTCTGAAAAAGTGTTGTTTATTTTGGTAGTTTGACATTTTTAATATGTATTGTATATACACTATATATCTGTCAAAAGATTTAGCAATTGATAAGAGCATAAAGTTCTCTCCTTTCTGTTAGTTTTGAATAATATCGTTTTGAATATTTTGCACCTAAGAGTGTGGCCTAGTGTGGCCCAGTGGTCCATTAACTGGTTGAGGTTCAAATCCCAGCATAGACAAAAAAAAAAAAAACGCTACGTGATTCTTCTATATGTCCTAGACTTGGTGGACAGAGTTAGAGTTATGTACCTGTTATGTCCTAAACTTGGTGGACAGAGTTATGTAGCTGTTGTTGCTGGTGGGAGGTGGCAATTATCGCGTGGAATTAGTGCAACTACGTGAAAGACTGAAAGTATGCTCAGACGCCACATTCATAAAAAAAAACACTTTGAATGTTTCTTGTAGTAACTAAATCATTCAGGATATTCACGGAAATTGTAAGAGTATTCATTTAACTGTTTCGTTTTTCACAGTAAGGATGTTTGGTGTGGACAAATATCTTGTGTCCTTATAAATATTCATTTAGCTTATATGTTCATTAATCATATCAAGTTTGTTATTTTAATTGCTTGCTTTCTCACCCCTCGGAAAAATTTAACTTCTTTGATTCTTTAAATTTCACACAGATCCTAGGAAATGGCATGGATACTCAAGATACATCACCCTCTGTCCTCCTCTTTTTGGACAAATGGAGGTTTTTATTTAACGCGGGAGAAGTAAGTGTTTTTCAAGTTCCCTTCTGTAAATAACATTAGGGCGGTTGTTTGGTTTGCGAACTAGTTATGCAACAATAAAATGTGTATGGACTATTATATGGTGAACTGTTTTTGATAAATAAGAATGCGTTAATCGTTATGTAAAGTTTGAGATAACCATATCAAGAACTACTTTAATTGTGCAATTGCTAATTACACATATTCTTATTGCGCACTCTATATTGTATAAAATATCGAAACATTGACCATATAAGGTATGTAGATAATAGTTATTTGGAGTTTTCTGCCAAACGTTTTATGAGTAATGCGGAATTTTATATCGAAAACCATTAGTGTGATGTATTAACTATGTATTGCGTAACTATGATTTATTTTTCTGTACAACAAAATGGGCGATCCCCCAAGTGTGTGTTGCAGGTGGTTCTCATATTGTTCTAGTTGATACTATAAGTGCAGCATAGTTCTATTGTGAATCTATTTAGTTAGTTTGGCAATATCTCGATATCTATTTGATTGTTCTTTGATTATAGTATCTATTTTGTTGTAGATACTGCTCCCTTTTGTCAGAATGTTTTTTCATGCCATCTTTAGTATTTTGGTCGTGGCTTCTTCACTTATGTTATTTCTTTTCCCGTAGTGTTTTGTTATGTGTTTTCTTGAGCATAGGGTCTATTGGAAACAACATATCTACCTCCCAAGGCAGGGGGGTAAGGTTTGCGTACACACTATACTCCCCAGACCCCACTTGTAGGATTACACTAGGTATGTTGTTGTTGACGATGATGATTGAGTATTATGGCCATTTTTTATTGCTTTTGTGAAGCTGGTAGACTAATTTGACCTAAAAAGATACCTAGTTTGCATTTAATTATATATTGTTTATATAAAGTCTAATCCATCTATATTCTGTTAGAATGAGCATAATGCAGTAGAACGGTTTAGAGGATCTATACAGCTGAATGCATCTAGATTCATGTTGAGGCATAGTGGATTAAGTGCCCGTTTGGATTAACTTAATTTTTAGGTGCTTTTGACTTTTAAGTAGCTTTTTAGTTTTGGAGGTGTTTGAAAAGGTTATAAAGTGCTTTTAAACACCCACTTTTAGGCCATAAAAGTTCTAAAATAAGGCAAAAGTCAAAAGTAAGGTACCATCTACTTATGACTTATAATACTTTTTATAAGCCCATCCAAACAAGCCCTAATTGTTTAATCCACCTATTCTCGATTCTGTTTAATTATGTTTAGTAGATGAATGAGGAGGTATTTTTCTTGTAACAATAAAAAAATGATTTAGCTATTGTCGATGTCTTTATCATTGTTCTAGTAGGTTTCCTCTTCATAATATCCTTCAACAGATGTTTTCCACTTTTGTCCTTCTTGCTCTTCCTTGGTTCTCGTTGCCTTTGTAAAAAGAGGATTGCTGTAGATAAATTGGAAGAACAAAAAGTGTACAGTTGGTTGCCTAGTGCGGGTTACGTCTCTTGTGTGGTTTGCAAGCTATTGCATAGGAGCGGAGGTTTTATCCTGTGAACACTCAAAGGGTAGCAGCTGTTGATTTCCCTTGTCTCAAAAAAAAAGTACACTTGGACTTAGTTCTCAACACCTATTTATGTTTTGCTTGCAGGGATTGCAACGCTTCTTGACAGAGCATAAAATTACATTGTCACAGGTATTCAGATATATTATCTTGCTGTTGTAAACCTAATTATGTGTAAGTTACTTTGTTGCTGTTCTAGGGAAATACACATAAAAGTCTCTTTTTTTTACTAGATTGATCACATATTTCTATCACGTGTCTGCTCAGAAACTGTTGGTGGGCTCCCAGGTTGGTTATCAATGAGCACAATATGAAAGTTAACTTAAGTGTCTGGATCAAACTAACCCTTGAGAAGACTCTGGCGTATTGATTGCAGTTGATTAAAACCACCAAAGAAGTTCTATTGTTTTACTTGCAGGTCTCCTATTGACTTTGGCTGGGATGGGAAAAGAAGGGATGTCAGTGAGTGTCTCATTAACTTATTTTACTTACTACTTATTCATCACAAATTTCATCGCTTTTCTTATTTGTATTTTTACTTTTATTGTTTTATACATTATTAGCTTGAGATGTATTTAAATGGAGATAAATGGTCAGTGAGAATTCGTATAGTCGATCCCAGCTTGTTTAGGATTGAGGTGTTGTTGCTTACAAATGGAGTTTGAAAATTTGATACAGCTTATACCATTTGCTTGCAGGTACATGTATCGGGTCCTCCGGATCTTTATCTATTGGTTAAAGCAATGGAATCATTCATCTCAAATTCTGCCATGGGTCAAATAGATAGTGTTCTCCGTAATGGATCAGATGAAGTTGCTAGCGCTTCTTCAAGTAAGTTTGATCGTCTTTTTGCTCCGATTACTGATGGAGTTGTCAAACTATCGGCTGTTCTCGTGCCACCATGTTGCTTGAAAGTGTGTGGCTCAATGAAGGAAGGATCCTCTGAGCCAAACACTCCACTAATTAGTGGTAGTCATTTAGCTGAAGACCTTCAAGCACAATGGATGAATCTCACAGCTGAAGTGGCATTAAATCCTGGTGAGCTTTCGGTGGTTTATATTTGTGAGTTGCCGGAGATCAAAGGGAAGTTCTATCCAGATAAGGCTGCTGCTCTCGGAGTGGAACCTGGGCCAAAATATGGTCAATTGCAAAGAGGGAATTCGGTGGAGTCAGATCATCAAAATATCATAGTAAGTTAGGAAGATTCTTTCCAAAGTGTATCTTGGACTTCATAGTCTATCTCATTAAGTTCTCGGTGCTTTGCTTGCATTTTTTTCGCTGCACAGGTTCACCCTTGCGATGTTATGGAGCCTTCCACTCACGGTCCTATTGTGCTCCTTGTTGACTGTCCAACACCATCTCATCTGCAAGAGTTGTCATCTTTGCAGTCTCTTACTCCGTTTTACTCGAATATATCAGGACAACCTGTCGAAATGTGCAAAAAAGTAAATTGTTTGATACACCTTAGCCCTGTGTCAGTAACAAATACACCCGCGTATGAGCAATGGATGGCCAGATTTGGTGAAGCCCAGCACATAATGGCACGACATGAGCCGTAATTACCTTATAATGTTCCCTTTTTTCCGACTGCATGTCTAGCTTTCTCCTCTAATATATGTTTCCTGTTTATATTGTTATATGTTTATTATTCTTGTGGGCTATCTGCAGGAAGAATATTGAGATTCCAATTCTGAAATCCAGTTCAAGAATTGCTGCAACACTTAACTACTTATGTCCTCAATTATTTCCTTCTCCTGGTTTTTGGTCTCTTCAGCAATTGAAGAGCTTACCATCAATCTCAAAGTTCCCGAGGGAGGTATACCTTTATTAAAATTCTGTTTGGATGAGCAATATATCTTACGGCTGATAATTACTTGGACCGTGGGTATGTTTCCTAATTGAGCAGCTATTTTGATGTTGTTCTTTTCAGTTGTCACGTCCAACTTCATGTCAGATCACTTATGCAGAGAACCTCCTCAAGGTGAGGGAATCGATATAGTTTGATTGAAATGGTTCTACACTGGAATTAGAAAGTTGCTACTTCTTATATGTAAAATATATTGTTCTTGCCTATAGAAAGGACTAAGAAAGTATGTCCTAACTTGATTTGCTTAGGAATGTACATGCACATATATTTCCATAAAATCAGTTGCTGTCTATCTTATGCTTAATTATTTACTTTGATGCTTTCTTTACTTAAAATGAACTTTTGTTTTCTGGAACAGTTCCATCTTCTTCCATACAAAGAGCTTGGATTAGACAATTCTAATGTTCCTGCTACTATTTCTCGGACAGAAATCTTAAATGAGCTAACTTCGAATATTCCAGAAATTATAAGTGCTTCTGAACATATTAGCCAACTCTGGCATGGGAACAATGGAATAGTTGAAGAGCTACAGTTGCATGAAACTCCATTACCGAGCTGTTTGGAAGGTATAACAAGAGAAGATATGGAGATAGTTTTTCTCGGAACTGGTTCATCGCAGCCTTCAAAATACCGAAATGTTAGTTCTATATTTATTAATCTTTTCTTAAAGGGAAGTATTTTGTTAGATTGTGGTGAAGGAACACTGGGACAACTAAAAAGAAGGTAAAAGTGGCAGTTCATTAACATAAGCCTGTCATATCCATATTTTTTTTGCCTACACTTAAATGTGTGATAAACTTTGCTCTTTTCACCAGATTTGGTGTTGAAGGTGCTGATGAAGCAGTGAAGGGTTTAAAATGTATTTGGATTTCTCATATTCATGCAGATCATCATGCGGGAGTTGCAAGAATTCTTGCTCTGAGACATGATTTACTCAGTGGAAGTCCCCACGAACCTTTAATTGTTGTAGGTCCTCGGCAACTTGAAATATTTCTTGATAGGTACCAAATGCTCGAGGAACTAGATATGCAGTTCCTTGATTGTAGGGATACTACAGAATCTTCATGGGAGGCTTTTGAGTCAAATGACGATAATGATGCTAATGGGAGCACATGCAGGCTAAAGAACCTGCTCAGACAAGCAGGATTGATGACTTTGATTAGTGTTCCCGTTATACATTGTCCTCAAGCTTTTGGAATCGTCCTGAAGTTTGCTGATAGGACTAATGTTATTGGGAAGAAGATACCAGGTTGGAAGATTGTTTACTCTGGTGACACAAGGCCTTGTCCAGAATTGGTCAAAGCCTCTCGCGAGGCAACGCTTCTCATACATGAGGCATGTTACTTAATGTCTGAGAAACATTTTCTGTTGAATCCTTTTTTTCTATCCCAAATTAATTGTCCTTTTACAGTTTGGTTATTGTGGGCCATTTTGCTGCAGGCTACTTTTGAAGATGGCATGTTGGAAGAGGCTATAGCAAAAAATCACAGCACAATGGGGGAAGCTATTGAGGCAGGGGACGCTGCTGGAGCATACCGCGTCATCCTCACTCACTTCAGCCAAAGATACCCTAAAATCCCAGTATTTGATGGAACATACATGCACAAAGCATGCATTGCTTTTGATCTGATGAGTGTTAACTTGGCTGATCTGCCCATTCTTCCAAGTGTTGTTCCATATCTTAAACTCTTATTTCCTGATGAAATGTCTATCAATGAAGCTAATTGAATAACACTATTTATGGCAACATTTTTAATAGCATTTATATACAAGTGCACCTTCATAAACTTGCAAAATTTTCTATCTTTGTCAGCTATGGCTCTATGGTACTCAAATTTTGTTTATTTATGAAATTTATGTTTAATTCTTTTGGATTTAGAGTGCAGGAATCCATGCATAATCATATTAATGTAGATGTTAAAAGTACTCACAAAATAATATACATTAGTAACTTATGTGAGTATGGGAATTGGACTCATGACCACAAATTTTCAACCTTTTAAGTTCAACCATGTTTTTTTAAAAATGAAACTATTCAAATGAAAAGCACTGCTGAAGCAACAGAGATATGGAAGAAACAAGTAACGAACAATAGCCTGAATGTAGCTGTCCAATCTGTAATTTATCATAGCATTTCTTTATCCTTCTCTCTTTCTATATACATTTTTGCTCTCAAGGTACACAAAATTCAGAAGAAAGGGAAAAAGGAGGTTAAAAAAAGTTTATGAAGAAATCGAGTGGGGATTTGGGGGTAGAAAAGCATTAATCTAGAAAAAGAAGACCTCCTATAAGCAACTATGGAAGTTTTCACATGACGATAATGAAGCTTGTATGTGTAACTTTCTACCCAGGCTTCTCAAAAGGATCCCAGAGAATTAACAAAATTTATCGATCTTCTCCATTCTTTCATTTTTCTATTGTTCCATTTCCTCTGAAGAAGTTTCTGCATCATAGTTCTTGCCAAAGCCAAGTTCTGACATGTCTTGCTTTGCCATCAAGTTCCTGCAAAACAATCATAAGATAAAACATTTTCTTACAGCCTAAATTCCTACAGAGGATCATAAGTTGCTGTAGACCTACAGGAGCAGGTGATAAATTAATACAAGGAGATATAAAAGACAAATCTGATGAAACTATTTCGCCAGGAGGCATCACTTTGCATTCACTTGCTATAAACACCAATATACTGTAGGAACAAGTGTGCGAATTTCTCTTCAGTTCTATTTCTCTTTCAAGTAAAAGCCGAAAGCTCTGTTGAGATAAAACTTGCCAAAGAAACATAGTATACAGGAAAAAGGCAAAATGAAAAAGACGGAGAAGGTTTCTTCTCCTAATTCCATTAATGCAGGAATTTGACGTTAGCCTTTTATGAGATCTCTTATCATTTTGTTTGGGTCCTAAACAGAGGTGCAATCAAGCAAAAAAGAGAAATTGCTTTCTTGAATGCTTTTCTTCCTGTTCTTGTCCTAGATAGTTTCATTGGTTTGGTTCTGTATATAACTATTGCTCTAAGACCAAAAGAACCATACTATATGTTTCGGAATCCCCCTGAAGAGAGTGTCAAACCCTTATCTTCTAGTTTCTGCATTTCTTTACAAATGCAATGATATTTATGGCTTTTCTAGAAACAATTTGTGCTGTTATTCATTAAAGACCATCCATAATATACCAAAAACTTGGCAAAAATGCCAGCTTGTTGCATTTGTTCATCCACTATTGTACACATGCTTTCTTGAGATATTTGACGAAAAGCATGCAGAAAACCAGAAAAGTTCTGAATTTGAACCAATTGGTAACATTTGTTAGAACCAAGTGTCCTGATTTTAAATAATCAGCCATCCTACTCCACAAGGGACATCATTCTTCAATTTTTGGATAAAGACGGGGCATAATAACACCAATCAATTCAAGAGATGAAATCAACACCGGTAATTAGTCATACTCAACAAAATTAGGTAAGTTTCAACTCTTGTGCCCACAGAAGAAGAAAAAAAGGAAATATAGAAGCTTAAAGGCATAGTCTTAACAAATTTGAACATATTGAAAATGTAGAGATTAAACTAAAATTCTGTAAGCATGACAAGAATTAAGAGGCAAGCCTTGTGCAGAACTCGCAATCTCGACAGTTGTATGAACTCATGAATAAAGTATGTGGTTCAATATTGTAGTGCAAGAAAGTACTTTGTTGACTACCAGAAGCTGTACACTAGAATAACTTCGCATACTAAAAACTAAACAGTGCAAGTGTTTTCTAAATCATGTCAATGGACTTACTTCTCCATACGGCACACCAGGTACTTTTTAGAGAGGTGTCTACAGTTGTCAGATTTATGCCCAGAGGATTTAAGACAATTGAGGTACTCTTTCTTCTCCTAAAACAAATCAAATAGTATAGTAAGCAACAAGAAGGAATGAACCTTGCAAAAGATAATAGATGCTCTATCAAAAACTTTCTATTATACTTTTACAGTTTTATTTTAAAAGAAGGGAAGGGAAAACAGAAGACAATAACAAAATCAATAAATAATGAGATCTTTTGAAATATGGGAAAAGGGTCTGATATACCCTCAACTTTGTCATTTAGAGCTGATATACCCCTTGTTATGAAAGTGGCTCATATATACCCCTACTTGTAAACAAATGGCTCACATATACCCTTTTCCTCTAACGGAAATGAAAAAAATAATAATTTTAATCTAAATTTTTATTATTTTTTTCTAAAAAATATAATCTCATATGAGTAAATTTAATCCTCGTCAAACATATTTTTTTTGACTTTTTTTTGTTTAAATGACTAATTTATAATTATTATTTTGATAATCAAATTTATTTATGTTTCACTAATATTCTTGTAAAACTTATTGTAGATGACCAAATTTTTTCTTCGAATACGAAATTAAATTACAATACACACAAAAAAAAATATTTTAATTTTTTATTCTTTAAACTAAGGAATGAAAGAAAAAACAAAATAAGAATAAGAAATTCAAATAATTATAATAAAAGAAGTCAAAAAATAATTTATGTATGAAAAAAATTAAAATATACCTTGAACTTTGATAGAAGAATCATATATACCCCTAAATAATTTTTTGAAAAAAAATTAGAAGTAATAAATATAAATTGAAAACTAATTTTTTAACTTCCGTTAAATGAAGGGTATATGTGAGCCATTTTGTTACGGCAGGGGTATATGTGAGCCGTTTGTATAACGGTAAGGGCATATATGAGCCACTTTTATAACGAGGGGTATATCAGCTCCAAATGACAAAGTTGAGGGGTATATCAGACCTTTTTCCCTTGAAATATTATACCAGGTCACATAAATGCATATGGTCCAAAGGAAAAACTCCTTTTTCAGGTGGCACTGGTCTCAGTCCTCTATTTCCACCAAATGCTCCCCCTTCATAAAATAGAAGACAAAAGTTGTATAACACGAGTGACAAGACATAGGTAACAAAAAGAAGAGAGAGGNGGGGGGGGGGGCAAAGTACAAAGATCCCTCACCTAGGCACTTGCATCATATCAAACACAAAGTGAGGAAACAATTATGTACACTCAATGTCATAAAAATATAAATAACAACACATGATGCACCGAGCTTACATAGCGCGGATTATCTCTGTTGCGTGGTTTGCGAGCTACTGCATAGGAGCGTTGGTTTTACCCTGTGCGCACCCAAAGGGTAGCGGCTACAGGTTTCCTTTGTCATCAAAAATAAAAATAACAATACATGATGCTGAATGTTGATACTCATGAACTCTAATGGCATTAGAGATACACGCCAACTAAACTTTATAGGTAAAAAAGTTTGACAATCATCAAACAGATGATCAATCATTTGACTAAACATTCTTATTACCTTGTTTAAATTGTTTCATAAGGTCAAAGATCTACAATGTAAAATCACAAAGTTAAAACAACAGGTCCCGTGCCACCCATGTACAATCCTTCCATTATAAATCTAGCAAACACGAAAATATATCGTCAAATTACTCCGGATTAATCGATTAGTCATATAATTCAACCTTATCCAACACATTTGCTCTATGATTCATCCATGAAGGCTACAGAAAGAACCCAAGAAGAATTCAAATGCAGAACAATAGAGTGTGTTTTCAGTGGAGAAAAATGTTTTAATTTGACATTTTCTAGGATCATTTCAATGTTGGTAGGGTATAGAAGATCAATTATGATCATTACCTATTCAACTTATTATGTCTCAATCTCAAATTAGTTGCAATGGCTATACAAATCCTCTATATTCATTTCTCAAATAATTTTACAATTTCACAAACAACTTCTCTACTTGCTCAGAAGGTAGAGGTAATGTATGCATACATTCTACACTCTCCAGACCCCAATTACACTGAGTATATTGTGATGGTTTGTTATTAATCCCAAAATAATTCGGGTCAGCTAGATAAATCAAACTGTATATATTTGTTCCTATATGAATGCATACAAATTGAGAGAGCACAAACCCTAAAGAAAGGGGAGAGAAGAGTAAATTCACCTGCACTCATTGTCGGAGACGTTGATCGTCGTAACCTTCCGTTTGCAGTTGTCAAGCTTCGTGTCGCCGGAAGTCTGTTAATGGACTTCAGTTGGAAAGCCCAACCCATTAAAGAAAAAAGATGGGTTGGACCAACATACCAAATATTTAGGCCTCGTTAAACATATACTAGTTAATTAGCTAACATAGTTACAGTTTACATTAATTATTATTCGGAACTTACTTCTACCTATAATTACATTCTCTCTCTCTCGCCTCTGTCCCCCCTCTTGCTGAAATCTCGCTCACCACTCTCCTTTTTTCGGTCATCTCTCCCTCGCCTCTCTCATCTCTCTGCCCAGTTTTTCTCTCGCTTCTCTTCTGCCAACCTCTCTTACTTTACACAAATACAAATGCATAATTTATGTTTGTGTTTGTATAAAGCGAGAGAGATGGGATATACAAATACATATTTATCTCTATGCTCTGTATACTTATAATTATACAAAACCAATTTTTTCCCTTCCGAGTTCTCTTTTGTCTTTCTCTCTTTGTCGCGCTCTATACAAACGTAAATTATACAAATACAATGTATATTTGTATTTGTATAAGACGACAGAGAGATTGAATATACAAATTCAAATGTTTAAGCTCGATTCAATTGTATACGAAATTAAATTGTGTACAAATATACAAATACAATATTTGATACATATATATAGTAGTTACATATATATGATTATCTAACTGATATACAGATACAATTCACCTCTCTCTATTCTTTACCCTCTTCCCCCTCCCCCTCCCCCTCCCCCTAATCACGCTCGCAAAAGTTAAAAATAATTTAAATAAGTTTAATATGACTTATAGAAGTTAACATAGGTACTCCTTTACTTCTCATACTTTTAACTTAAAAAAGCTTAAGTTTAACTTTTTGGAAACTATTTTTTAACCTTTGCCTCTTCTAAAACATGTTATAGCTAACCTCTCACATCTCCTTAATTTTTGATATATTCGAGCACCTTCTCTTCACATGCTTAAACCATCGCTCAACCTCACTTTCCTCATCTTCATTTTCTAAACATGTTCGTTTGTTTGATCAACACCTTATCTCATACAATACAATAAATCTAACTACTTATATTTAAATCTTCGTAACACATTTTTATCATATATTATCTCAAAAGTATGCCTCCATTTCAATACGATATGTGACATCATTATCTATTTCCTAATTTTCTCAAATTATAAACTCAAAACTATTTGAAATTTCCTCAATTGAATATCACTAATGTATCAATCTTTAATTCCACCTATGTTCACACGTTACATCACTAATATAACGGAAATCATTAATATAGGAACACTGAGCAATCTCTAACGAACACATAAACGAAAATACGTGGATGATTATGATATTGAGCTGAAAAAAACCACAGTACACGTATGTGTTCAGAAATATAACACCTTTTTAATTAGCTAAATCTACCATTCTTTGTAAGTAGTTTAAATAAGAAATGTTATTGTACTCATTAATCTCTCAAATATTGAAATACAATGATAGTACTACTTGATAATTTTTAATTTGTTTTTGCAGCGTGATGTCTGACTTAAATGTCATAATTTTACTTATGAATAAATATTATTTTAAAGCTTTAATTTCAATTATAAAATTAATTTTCACTTTATGTTGTTTTCGAGCAACGTAAGCTCATTAAATATACTTTTTTTTTGGCTAATTTTTACTATTTTATTTAGGGATAATTGTATATAATAGCAACCTAATAACCTAAAATAAATAGATTAGCTACGGTTTGATTTAATTGTGCTCCATAGCAAACGTTACCAAAGTTTGTCAGTCGCCTCTCTCCCAAAAATCTCGCTCATCACTCTCCCGTTCTCGCTCGCCACTCTCCCTTTGCTCGCCTCTCTCGCTTTATACACAGATGTGTATAAATTGTGTTTTTGTTTTGTATAAAGCGAGAGAAAATTATATATACACATGCAAAAACATATATCTTCGTGCTATACACTTAATTATACAATTTACAAACATTTTACTTCAATTCAATTGTAGACAAATACAAATTTTATACAAATATTGCAGCGAAAAAGGCCAACGAATTATACAATTACAGTGAAATACAATTTCCTCTCGCTTTATACAACAGAAGTGTATATATTGTGTTTTTGTTTTTGTATAAAGCGAGAGAAAAACATATATCTTCTTCCTATACACTATAATTATGCAATATTTATACATTTTAGTTCGATTCAATTGTATGCAAGGCAAATTTTATACAAATATTGCAGCGAAATATACAATTGTGCATTATACCATTGCAGTGATATAGGATAGCGAATTATACAATTGCAGCGAAATAGGCCAGCGAATTATACAATTTAGGCCAGCGAATTATACAATTGTATATGTATAGCGAATTATACAGTTTTATGTTTGTTATGAAGCGCAATTATACAAATTTTATTATAGCATACAAATATAAATTTTTTATTTGCTATACGTGAAAGTTGTCCATTTATTTATTATACACGTAAAAAAGAAACTTTATGTGAATAGGTGTCCAATTACACCTCGTGACGTATTTATATAGTGACCTCGTTAGTGAAGTGGCAATATGATTTTCATCTCTTTAATGTGATTTCACTTTTTTTATTTTTTTTGTATCTATAAGTGTTGTGTTGGTTGGGTAGAAAAAACTTATTACATGATTGATGATTTATTGTGTGAGGCTATTTAATGTGAGGCAATAGTTTCTTAGGTTGATACACTTTTTCGATCAGAGAGTGAATTTAATTTTTTTATTCCTTATACCTAAATGTTGGTGTGATTGACTTTTGGTTTTTGACTTAGAGTCTGTTTGGCTCAGCTTAAAAGCTGGTCAAACTGACTTAAAAGCTGATTTTTGACTTATTTGACTGTTTGGCAATACTCAAGATAACTTATTTTAAGTTAAAAAAAACTTATTTTAAGCCAAAAGTCAAAAGCTGGGGTAGAGGTGTTTTTTTTTTTTTAGCTTATAAGCTGTTTTAAGTTGACCACATTTTTAT
>NC_028648.1:58843429-58853993 GCF_001406875.1 Solanum pennellii
ATATATATATATATATATATATATATATATATATATATATATATATATATTATCTAACTATACAATGTAATTCTTCGACGAAGGGATATTTTATCTAACAATTAATAATACCTTGTTTCATATACTCCTTCTGTTATTTGTCATGTTATATTTTTCTTAAAGTCAATTTGACTTATTTTTAAAGATAAATTAGATTATGTTAACTTGATATTTTTTTAAAAAAATATATACATTCAAAAATTATATGAAAAGTACTATAAATTGCAATTTTTTGCATATAAATATGTTGAAACTATACATCATAAAATATTGGTTAAAGTTTTTATAATATGACTCTAAAAAGGAAAACATAACAATTAATTATCAACAGAAAAAATATTTTTTATGCTAGTATTAATTATACACTCTATTCTATGTTAAAATTATATATTATTAATATTATAAATTTCTAAGTATTAATAGCGCAAGTGAATTCAAATACATGCAATAGTATGATTAAGGATCCAATTACGTCTCGATTATTTTATTTTACCTCTTTTAATTTTTTCGACGAAGAATATGCATCGGATCGGACCATCCTTTATGTTTCTCTTTCATTCTCGTTAGCATGGTAATTCGAATTACACTATTTTTTTCTCTCTTCATATATATATATTCCCTACTTTTTTGGCATTCGATAAAAACTTCTCTGAGCATCTGTGTAACTGTCCATTTCAATCACCATTAATTAATGGCGGAGCTTGTACAATCATCTTCCATATCCGTGTCAAAAACAGAGGAAAAGGAGAAACGAACAAGAGATGAAACTTACCCAGTATACAGAGGTGTTCGAATGCGAAGTTGGGGAAAATGGGTTTCTGAAATCAGACAACCGCGTAAGAAATCGCGAATTTGGTTGGGTACTTATCCAACACCTGAAATGGCTGCACGAGCTCATGACGTTGCTGCGCTTAGCATCAAAGGGAATTCAGCAATTCTCAATTTTCCTCAACTTGTTGAATCGTTGCCTCGTCCAGCGTCAATTTCACCTAGAGATGTTCAAGCTGCTGCTGCTAAAGCAGCTGCCATGGATGAACTAAATTCCTCTGTTTCTTCGACATTGAGACTCAGTGAATCGATGGAAACGGAAGATCAATTAGGTCAGATTATTGAATTGCCGAATTTGGAAGGGATTTTTGAATCGGAAGAGATGAAATTGAGTAACTCCGGTGATGGATGGGTTTACCCGCCGCCGTTTGGGGAATTTGACGGCGAACTTTTTGGGGATTTCTTTGAGCATACAGCCATTGGAGAGACTTTGATTCCAAGCAAATTCGACAAGATGAAATGGGCTTGATTATTGTAATCAAACACAATTGTGTTACCCTATTAGATTTATGTGCTCTGTTCATATTCATAATTCTTTCATCTTTTATTCTCCTATCTAAGATCGTGTTCTCACTAATCGTGTCTTCACTAAGTTATAGGTACGTTATATATGGCTAATCACCACTCACATACTTCTTCTACCTATCCTTGCACCATCGTAGCAAACCTCTCACACCTTCTGGTGCATGAGAACATGTCTTCTCCGCGAGTAGTGAAAGAGAGAAGTTTGGATTGGGTTTGATTGAATTCAATAACTTTTGCTCAGATGGTGTATTTGTATAAAGAAATTTATTAAATATGTACGAATATTAAGTTTAGAACTCATTTGAAATTATCCTTATAAAATTTGAAGCCTATAAAGTTAAAAGTCTGATTTCGCTTCAATCTTTTATGACTACACTTTTAAAATTAGCAAAATCTTTTTATACTTGTTATTATTATCAAATGGAGATCTAGCAATATTTATAATATAATTCATATAGTTGATTCTAACTTATTTAGAATTGTGACGTATAGTGATGTTTTTGTGGTTTGGCATTGTACAAAAATTTTGCACTGCCAAGTAATTAATACAACAGAATGGAAGGCCAGCCTCATCATATGCTGTCTTCTAATTAGTTTCTATAATCTTTGATTCAGCAACATGTTCCTTGCGTGCTATATATGTAGAGTGGTATGACAGCTCGTTAGAATTATGTAAATATTAATTATTTCATTTTTTATTTCGTATAAAATAATACATAAATTTTGTCATAATTCGAACCAGTTAATGTTTACATTTGATAGTTGGTTTAACATCTGAACAACTCTCAACGACTACACCGGTTAGTTTTATTGTAACCCCCCCCCACCCGTCCCCCGTCCCAAAAAGAATTCGAGTGAGTTTGACATTACATTACCATTTCAAGCAGCACATAGTAAATATCCAAATAAGTCCATAAGGTGATGAGACGTTTATGTGACCATGTGCAACTTAGTTCAACAAGAGGATATATGAAACTTAGTTGGTCAAATTATTGGAGAGATCATGCGTTAAACTCAAAGCAAAAATATTTTACAAAGTAACTTTTGATTGTGTTAGCTCAATAATTAATATCAGAGTCGATTGTTTAAAGAGATTAATATAAAGATACTAGAGTAATGACGTGAGGCTTGACTTGTTACTTTGTTCTTTCGAGATGCACAACAAACAAAAAACTTATGTTTGATAAGGTTTTCATAATCATAATTTTTCTGTTGATATATGGGTGATAGATAATTACTACTACATGAATACATAGGTAAGCCCATAAGGTGATGATCATATGAAAGTTAGTTATGTTTGAAAGGTTTGGTAATGAATTATGTGAAAACTTATTTTGAAGAGTAGGTTGATAAATATGCATCCGAAGTCTAACATTAATAATTAAAGCCACTCAAAAGTATTTTAAGTATGCTCCATAGCTATAGTTCGTTAATTATGATTCGTAGCTACATGTTACGGGGAGGAGAATGACGAGCGAGATTGGGAGATGGAGGAGAGAGGCGAGGGAGAGAGGGTAGAGAGGTGAATTGTATATGTATACCGACTAGATAATTGTATATATGTAACCGATATACATATGTATTGGTATATCTGGCGAGTGAAATTGGGAAAAGAGGAGAAAAACGAGCGAGAGAGGGCAATGATTTGTATAATTCACACCTCGTTTGTATAATTCGCGTATACATTTGTATAACTCACGTGTTTTTGTATAGTTGAGTAATATAAAGTCTGAAATCATACAAATATGATAAAACTCAAAATAACGAATTGATAGAAACATAAACATATGAACTTTAAGCAGTTATACAATTTGCATTTATATACACAAAAGGATTGAATGTATATGGTGATGAAACTGAAAAACAAAGGAAATCATTGTCATATCTAAATAGTAATCACCGTATACATACACAAATCAAAAAAAGAATTGTTAGTTGTGAATTATACAAATGTGGTGAATTATACAAACGTGGCTAATCATACTAACTCGAAGTCATCCCACGTAATTAATGGTTAATATTAGTCGCAAGTGGTAATAATAGCAAACTATAATTATGATGACTAATTAAATAGTATAAATTTGCTTAACCACGTAATTTTCCCTTAAAAAATATAACTAACTATAAAATGTAGGAATACCAAAAAAGAAAAAAAAAGAATTGAGACATGCATTGATTAAATCTTTTCTATGCATGATGACATTGACTTAAAATATTAAAGGATTGTTCGGTAGAGTATAATAATAAAAATAATATATGTATTAGTTTTGTGTATTAGTAGTTTCTAGTTTGATAAATTTTTTGATGTTATGTATTAGCTATACACATTGTTGTGTCTTGAAGAGTGTATTATTAATAATATCATGAATTTCTAGGTATTAGTAATGCAAAATGATTTAATACAAGCATTAGCATAGTTAAAGATCCAATTTGTCCCTCAAAAGTACTTTAACATCTTTTCCATCAAACCAAAAAATGCGTAAGTAATACCGAGCATAACTAATACAAGCATTATTAATACACTCTATTAAGCATTATTTATTTTATATTTATACTCTATCAAACAACCCCTTATAATATCGTTCAATGACATAAAAATGACCAATCACACCTTTTCATCATCAGATTTATTTGATTTTTCAACTTTATTTTCAATATCCTTTCTTTAAATGTAGTAAAATTTCGTTATAACAGTCATTCGTTATAATAACATTTCGTCTAGAACTAATATATTATGCTATATTTTTGCTTCTTTATAAGGGATAATGCACAAGTACCCCCTCAAACTATGTCCGAAATCTCAGAGAAACACTTATACTATCTAAGGTCCTATTACCCCCCCCCCCCGAACTTGTTTTATTAATAATTTTCTACCCCTTTTTGGCCTACGTGGCACTATCTTGTGGGTCAAATGCTGATTGATTTTTTTTTCAAGTTAGTTCCACGTAGGCCGAAAAAAGTAGAAAATTACTTATAAAATAAGTTCAGGGGGGTAATAGGACCTTAGTATAGTATAAGTGTGTCTCTGAGATTTCAGACATAGGTAAATTTAACAACTTTTTCTAATATGTTTTCTTGATTCATCAATTTTTAAATAACAAAAATACCTAAAGAGTTATTTCCCAAGTCATAACAAATATACAAGGTAGCATATTTTAATTTTCTTATACATATATTTTTAAGAATATAAAAAATTAATTGGATCATATCAAATATCAAATAGAATTTCATACTTAATAAAGTAATTGAAAAATCAATATGATATAAATATTATAAAAAATATCTTTTTATTTATTTATAGAGCTTTCAATCAAACTTATCATTCTCCAAAGTCTACTAATGACATTGTGCCACTAAAAGATTGATGAAATTTTAAAGGGGACAGTGAAGAATAATCAAAAGTTGTTTTGAAAATGACAATTCAATTTTGGGTTGGATTTTTAAAATTTTTGAAGGAAATTGCCCATCTTGTGTAGTTAATTATCACAACCAACTATATATTATATTATATACATATAGACTCCAATGGACCCATATATTGATTATCAAACAATAAAGCATATAATATACATCCAATTTTTTTTATTTTTTTGTTTTATTGTTTTTTTTTCCTTTTCATATAAGCCAAGCAAGTGCCAGTTCAGACTAATCTCTTTGTGTGACACTTCCAATCAATAAAAAAATAAGTATGTACGGACATGTGGACTATATTTGTTCTCTTCCTATAAAATTATCGACACATATATTTATTAAAAGTTAGAAATTATATCCAGACATAAAAATACAGTCAAAATTAAGATTGATATATATAATTAAAGAAAATTATTTATTTTATGTGATTGATTTAACTATCTAAAGCTTTTTTAAAATTAAAATAAGAAATTTCTATTAAAACGCTTTATTAGGAGTTTAAGGTGTTCAACTGAAACACTAGTAAATTCTAATGTTTAGATAGAGTATCTTGATAAGTAGAGGCGAACTCAAGATTTGAAAACTTCAAATTCACCAATATTAAGCTTATAAAAAAAGGTTCTAGCTCTTAATTCACCAATAATATTATGTCTGTTTATTATGTTAAATTTTTGTCTTTTTGTTATTGATTTTTTTTAATATATAACTTAAAATGTTACTGAGAACTATGTTTATATTAGTTTTGTAAAATTTCAAAATAATATATTATTTTAATGAATTGATTCTAATAATGACTTATTTAAATAAAAAATTCTGAAATAAAACTCTAACGCTAGTCATGTAGACGAATGTTTCAACACGTACCAATTGTACAAAGCATACTTTTATACTTTTTATAAGGACATTATTAATTATATTTAATTTCTGTTAACTTTTCAAGATATATATATAATTTTTTTTCAAAGTTATCGAATAAAGGTGTACCTCACAAAATGCATGTGAGTCAGCCTCTCTTGACAAGTCTATGAAGCTGAGTATATATTAAACATAAAATTTAATGTACAAATACTTATTTAAAACGATATCCAAGTGTTATATAAGTCCACAAGAATATTTGTCGTGGCATCCTCCACGCAATCACCTGCTATCACTCAAGTTGTAATGGATTTACATTTTAAATTTGATTCATAAAATTTCAGATCACTAATAAATTTATATATACTTTTATATTTTTAGTTCCAAGATGAAATTTTCACGTTAATAAAATATTGCGTTTATATGTGTCTAATTATATATCATCTAATCAAAGTAACCAAAAGTTGTCTAAGCTATTAGTAGCTGTCTAACTGATAACAACAAGTGTCACCTTCGAATGAGCTCTATAAAACGCGATCTAAATTTAATCAAGACTTTATCAAACTTCGAACGTTCTCTCTATTTCTGATATACTATAATTATTAAAGTCTTTTAACGACGAAATAGATTATTTTTTAAAAAAAAAAACTAAGATATTGTACTAAAGATGGCAAAAGATGAAAATGACAGTAGTAGATTTGGTATAGTGCAATAATTCCCTTTCTTGTCAGCCGGTGGACCAATTTTATACACTTACGTACAAAATAGTCGGCAAGATCAATATTAATTTTTAGGTAAGTGGGTTAGTTATAAATGAAAATAATAGCTTCTAATAAAAATACAGAAGCTAAGTTTTATAAGTGAAATTCTATATTAGTTGTGTTCTTCAACGCACTCATCTCCACCCTGTTCTATTCGCCGTCATTTCTATCTTTTATAATATTTATCTAGATTATATAAAAATATTTTTAAAATAATATATATTTTACTTTGTATCAAACACCAGGTAAGACCTAAGAGATAGGTATATAGAACACTTTGAGAACTTGTAGGATCATTTTCATCTATTTAAAATAAGACCTTTTCTGTTTATTCAAATTAGTAAAAACAATAATTTGGGGCTTTATTTAATATTTTATACCTCAAAGGCAAGAATGAACTACAAACCAAATTAACCTATGGTACTAGCATTTTCATAGTTAAAATAACGATGATGTCCAAACCAACTAACACGATGCCTCTATTGTTCAATCTAATACATGCTACTTCCAACTAAGACAAATACTTGTTAAATTTGCCCACCCAGGCAATTTGGAGTCTTGTACAGTTTATTTTGATGAGAATATTATGCAACATTAGCATAAATAACATGTGTGACCTATACATATCCTTTCTGTTGTGCAATCTATGACAAAATGGAATAGGGAAAACCAGCTAAATGGCCAAGAAAAATGAAAACAAAAAGGAGTTCACTGCATTCCATACACATTTATAGCTTCATATATCCGAGATCATTATTCGCGCTTGAAGCTTTAAAATACATTCAGAGAGCTCTTGCAATATCTGCTCTGTCCAATCTGAGATGGTGGAATTCTGCTTCCACAATTGTACCACTTCAATAGGATCTTCAAGACAAAATTAGATCTAAGGAAGTCATACCCTGCAAAGTAGACTCGAGTTCCCTTCGCACCAACAACTGAAAGAGGTGAGCACGAGTATAAGAGCACAGACGCTCATGGTTAAGTAATGATCACATCACAATACCAAATACCTTGCTCAGTTGCGTCCTTGAGAAATAATTTCCTTCTGCTTTGTGAGCGTGTCCTGGAACTCCAAGCGTTTAGCAGACCTGAGATCAACTACACTGGGAGGCATTGGTTGAAGGGACCCATGTAGCTCAACTAGTTTAAAGAATCCCTCCTTAGTAAGACTTTTTTTCTCAACTAGTATATCGACAACTGCATCCATAAGGTTTCGATTTTGATGAAGGATCTGTACAGTCATTTCAAGATTGCATTAGTGAAAACCTAAGTAGCATGCAATTTCATAACTCACACTATCTTCACTTTTCTTTCCGCTCAGACCAGGGTAGAGAGGAGACATGATTTCTAATGATACCTCTTTTGCACGATCATAGCACATATGTAAGATGTGAAGTGCCTCGGAATCAATGTCCTGACAAGCAAAATATATTTTGGAATTCAGGTGGCACGCAAGGCACATCAATTTAGAAAATATAGATTGAGTGAAGTACCAAGGGGAAGGCAACCCAAAAGAAAAGAGACAGGATCTTTTTTTAATTTTAGAAACATATTTGAAACTCTAGCAGCGGCATACCAATGAAATATTCGTACTTCTGGAAGAGGAAAGATATACTTCTGCTAAAAATTACCTTTAAAAAACCTTGATGAATGAGGAAGGAGAAATGATAAATAACTGAAGTGAGGGGTGAAGATAGTGAAATCTTACATTTATCCTATCTGCAACCCAGAAGTCAGACAAACCATAATGTTTATCAGACAGACCACCAAGAACAAAAGTCCGAGCCGCTGACCTCGCATTATCTGCAGTCTCAGCCCATATTGTACTGAACTGAAATATTTTACATGTATTAGAGACAAATTGTCGCCTAAATGGACTTTATGTCATGAAAAAGCATATTAACTTCCTAGGTTAGAGTTTGACACAAATAATGTGTTCACTGCTATTATTCAAGGTGCTGGATAATATATCATGGTAAATCTTAACTAGGAAAGGGTAAGGGTAGGGGTAGGGATAGAGATCCAAATAACTAATGCATGGAAACTTCTAGAAGAAAGTATAGAAAAGTCACGTGTTTAACATTGTACACAGTAAGTACACACAAAGGAAAGCCTGCCCATACATTTACATAAGCAGGTCTTATACTTCATATGTGAATCTGGCGTATTTAGTTAGAGAGGAACAGGAGATGTTTTGATGGAGAGTCAGCTGCTTTAGGCATTTTGAAGGCTAGGTGTATTGCCAATTTGTTTAGTTGGTCCAACTTGTATCCTGCTGCTAATGCAGAACAACTTCAGGAGTTTATTAACTCACTAGTTCTGGCTTAGATAGTTTTTATAGTTAGCAGAGATTTTTTATAAACTCAAATGCCATATCTTGTAATTCTAGCATCTTCTTGATGCTGTTATTAATACCACTTACTTTATAAAAAAATAAAAATCCATATGTTAATCTCCCGCGTCTCTGATGCTAGTAAGAGACATTAGTTGTAAAATAACTAATGCATGGGAACTTCTGAAAGGATGTATAGAATCTCGAAATCCCTTACTAGCGAAAGCAAGGGATTTGCCTTCTGGGTCGAGCTCGTCGCACCAAGCTTGCCTAGTGCGGGTTACCTCTCCTACGTGGTTTGTGAGCTATTGCATAGGAGCGGGGGTTTTACCCTGACCCAAAGAGTAGCGGCTCCGGGTTTCCTTCGTCATCAAAAAGTGAAAGGATGTATAGTATACATTTATATAGACAGTCTTATAATTCATATGTTAATCTCACGCGTTTCTGGTGCTAGCAAGACATTTAGCAGCTGTTCAGAAGTCTTCTCCATATACAGTATCCTCAGAGGTTTTCAAAGCTGAAATGAAAAGAGTGAAAATCCTCTGGATGACATGTTTAAATTAGTAAAGATGATTAATACATGAGTCCAAAGCCAAAACGGTAACTTTTTCCTTAAAAAGACAAACGGTATATCAAAAGAAAATTATACCAAAAGGGTAAAATCGCTTTTGCGGGAGCGAAGTCTTCCGAACAAAGATTAAAATCGCTACTGAAGTAGCGATTTTGTCAAAAAAAATAAATAAAATGAAATCCCTGCATGGGCAGCGTTTTTTCTCAATTTTTTTTTTTGAAAAACTGAAATCGGGCAGCGATTTCCCTCAATTTGTTTTCTTTGCACAAGCAGCGATTTTCCTCAATTTGTTTTCTTTTTAATTGTGCCTGTAGTATTGTTGGCTAAGTTTGTAGTTTTCATGGATCAACTAGGTGGCAAAATACAATGAGATTCATCACAAAGGAGGGCAAAATCCCGTAAAATTTATTTGAACTTTTTTTTTATAAATCAATAAGCAACAATTAAAAAAAGAATTGAGGGAAATCGCTGGCGGCAATTATAGTTTTTCAAAAACAAAATAAAAAGTTTGAGGAGATTTCAGTTTTTCAAAAAAAAAAAAAAGGTTCGAGGAAAAACGCTGCATGGGCCGCGATTTCAGTATTTTAAAAAAATGTTTTTTTTGACAAAATCGCTGCCCTAGCAGCGATTTTAATCGACGCGTAAGCAGTGTTAATTTTGTTCGAAACATTGCTCTCTCAAGAGCGATTTTGCCCTTTTGATTTAATTTTTTTTTTGATATACCGTTTATTTTGTTTGAGGGGAAAAGTTACCATTTTGGCTTCGGATTCATTAATACACATATGCTCCTATGTATTGAAAATAAGAGCAGGAAAATAAAAGAATAGCCAATCTTATCCTAATATAACTACTTTTTTACGCATAGTAACAGCAAGTACTTGGAACTTGAATAAATATAGGGCAAATGAAACATACCTTCTCGGAAAAAAAAGAAGGCCTAGTGAAACATTTCATGTACAATAGTACAAGTACTAGTTGACACCTAGAATGCCAGAATGAACAGGTAACTGCACTCAATGGGTGGGTAGTTGGGACGAGTGGCATATGTGGGCATATATGTGCATTGACATTTGGGTGTGAGACTCAAATTCCAAAGCAGCATGTTGCATAATAATATCACAAAGCCACCTCAGGTTCAAATAAGTTGCGTGAAATAGTTCTATTGTTAGATTAGTATATATATCAAAATTTCTATTAAGAAAGTGGCACTGCTTATGGCGGTTTTGGTTAGGCTTCGGGCCG
>NC_028648.1:58854050-58903160 GCF_001406875.1 Solanum pennellii
GGGGGGGGGGGGGTGTTTAGTTTTTCTCTCCATCAGTGGGGAATGAGAAGATAAGAAACACGCTTTTCCTTTCACCTTAAGAGCTACGATTAGAACCTAATGAGGATGGTTGTAATTGTGTAATTGGTCTGAATAGAGCGGAATAAATACAAAGGATTCTGATAGAATATATGTCTTCACTTATCAGTCAATGGACCAGGTCCCTCCTTGACACACTAACAAGTATGAACAGAAAGTAAATATAGATTAAACAACACAACAATTTTACGTGGAAACCTCCTTGCTTAAGGTAGTAAAACCACGACCTGTATCACAGGATTTTCACAACTGTTTCACTAATCTTTGCAAGCAAAAGTAAAACCAGTTACACAAATGTGAGAAAAAGTTTTTAATCTCACGTTCAAGCAATAATCTCTATTGCTTGGCAAGCCTAAGTAGAAGTTACTCTACCCACTAAGCTATCCCTCCTAGACAACTTAGAATTTCAACACCACACACTGATTCCTTTATATATTTAGGAATAGTTTATAATATAAGACCAAGAGAATATATTCGTAAACAACTACACTATATGCTCCTGAGATTTCAGTTGTTGTTTGAATAATTCTTCTGTTTTGATTTCCGATAGCCTTTGCAAGTGTTCTTGAAAATACTTTATCAAGTTGCAAAAACTTAGGAATAATGTTTAGGAAAGTGACTTTTATATGGACAAGTCACTTTCCTTAAACTCTTTGTCATTGGTTGGAGAGGTCTGACTTTTCTGACGCCGTTGGGAAATATGCACCCACTTTCTGTACCTTCTCCAGCTGGCAGTCAACAGGCTAGTCACATTGGGAACCTAGTACCTTTACTAGGTCCCTGAGTTTGTTTCAACTTCAAAACTCAAGTAGAAAACCTGGTACCTTTACAAGGTCCCTGAGTTTGTCATATCATCAAAACTACAAATAACATTTTCCCCCTTTTTGATGATGACAAACAATACTCAGGCACCACTCCAGCTTTGTTCCCCCTCACTTTGTTCCCCCTCACACACAACTCAGCCACTTACCAGTTATACTTCCCCCTTTTGGCATCATAAAAAAGAGATACAGTAAACCAATGATGTCAACAGTATCAGATAAGATCAAAGCTTGATAGCAATCAAACAGTTGGGAAAAAGCATTCACAATAGATAATAATTAGAACACCAGGGGAATAAGATAAATAGCATTCCAAGATAACATTTAGTACATTAAAAACAAACTGAGAATCCAACGACACAAAGACAAGCCACAGGAAATGATTGGGACAGACTAAGAAGGGGGAGGTTGATGAGAAAGGGACTGAATAATGAGAGTGAATCGATCATTTGCAGCATCATTATCCTTAATTACCTTTTCTTGCAAGGTAATAACCTTGCAGCTCTGCATTTTCCCTTTCCAGGGCTTGAACCACAGAAGTACCAGGTCCCTCAGTCTGTGCAGTGAGTAGTTCAGCTTTGAGTATAGCAATTTCAGCATCTTTTCAACTCAAACGCATAGTTAACTCCTCAACCTCATGCTTGAGATGATCCTGATCGTCTATGAGTTGAGCCATCTTGCTCTTGGGATTGCCTTTCCCTTCGATACACTCACATTCGACCAGGGTACTCTCTGAAAAGGTTTGCTTCACAGTCCCAACCCTGCCTACGCTCAGAGGAATTTTAAAATGTTTGAATACTTCAGTAAGAAAGTATCCGTATCCCATCCCATGAATTCCTTTTCTCTCAATGACAGTCTTGTACATGTGCTCAAGCATAAGCCCTAGGAGATTCAGAGGTTCAAATCTGCACAACATCTCCATCACAAATAAATCAGCAGATGTAGTTGAAGTCCTCTTTTCAGTCCGAGGAAGGAGAGTTTTGTTTACAAACTCGAACACCAACTGATACTCGCTCTTCATCACCTTCTTAAAAACCCCAGCAACTTCTGTTTTAGGAAGCTTCGAAACCAAGGACATGAACTCAACCGAACAAGTTTTCCCAATCACAGACCTGGTGCCCTCTCTAGGTCCGCTGAGAATTTTGCCCAGCAGAAACTCATCCAGATGCACTGCAATATCATTTACTCTTGTAAGGATACTCCCATCTTCCTTAAATTGAATGTTGTAGTAGAATTCACGCACTTCCTCTTCGTGAAGGATAGGAGATTTCCTGTTGAATAGATGCATCCATGATTGAATTTCCACCATGTCATGGAGAGAGTCCATGCCGGGAATATTGATTATTCCCATGTCAAAGACTCTTCCAGCCAGCACAGCCTGCGTTCTCAAGTTGTCAACAATTTCTTGCATGTTGACCTCTTCTTCACTCCTTTGTTGGGTACCAGGTCCCTGTGTTCTTTTCGTTTTCCTGTAGAACTCTTCTTCGTGGGTTTTGCTTTCTCAACCCTCTTTGGCTCCCTTGACTTTGTTTTTCCTGACTTTTTCTTCTTGGTTTCTTGTCCATTTCTTCGGCAGACACCTCTATGACACCAGATTCATGCATTCTAAAGTTTGATACTTTAAATGTTCTGGCACTCCTGATTTCAGCCGTAGATCTTGCACTAGCCTTTAAGGCATCAATCATCAACTTCCTAGCATCAGACCTAGTAGTAGGTCTTCTTCTAGGAGCCTCGTCCACTACCTTTTCTTTTCCCTTTCTAGACACCCCAACCTCCCTTCTTTCAACCTTCCATTTAATGGGTTACTCATCACTTTCCCGGCATGGACTCTCTCCATGACATGGTGGAAATTCAATCATGGATGCATCTATTCAACAGGAAATCTCCTATCCTTCACGAAGAGGAAGTGCGTGAATTCTACTACAACATTCAATTTAAGGAAGATGGGAGTATCCTTACAAGAGTAAATGATATTGCAGTGCATCTGGATGAGTTTCTGCTGGGCAAAATTCTCAGCGGACCTAGAGAGGGCACCAGGTCTGTGATTGGGAAAACTTGTTTGGTTGAGTTCGTGTCCTTGGTTTCGAAGCTTCCTACAACAGAAGTTGCTGGGGTTTTTAAGAAGGTGATGAAGAGCGAGTATCAGTTGGTGTTCGAGTTTGTAAACAAAACTCTCCTTCCTCGGACTGAAAAGAGGACTTCAACTACATCTGCTGATTTATTTGTGATGGAGATGTTGTGCAGATTTGAACCTCTGAATCTCCTAGGGATTATGCTTGAGCACATGTACAAGACTGTCATTGAGAGAAAAGAAATTCATGGGATGGGATACGGATACTTTCTTACTGAAGTATTCAAACATTTTAAAATTCCTCTGAGCGTAGGCAGGGTTGGGACTGTGAAGCAAACCTTTTCAGAGAGTACCCTGGTCGAATGTGAGTGTATCGAAGGGAAAGGCAATCCCAAGAGCAAGATGGCTCAACTCATAGACGATCAGGATCAACTCAAGCATGAGGGTTGAGGAGTTAAATGTGCATTTGAGTGGAAAAGATGCTGAAATTGCTATACTCAAAGCTGAACTACTCACTGCACAGACTGAGGGACCTGGTACTTCTGTGGTTCAAGCCCTGAAAAGGGAAAATGCAGAGCTGAGGGCCAAGGTTATTGCCTTGCAAGAAAAGGCAATTAAGGATAATGATGCTGCAAATGATCGATTCACTCTCATTATTCAGTCCCTTTCTCATCAACCTCCCCCTTCTTAGTCTGTCCCAATCATTCCTGTGGCTTGTCTTTGTGTCGTTGGATTCTCAGTTTGTTTTTAATGTACTAAATGTTATCTTGGAATGCTATTTATCTTATTCCCCTGGTGTTCTAATTATTATCTATTATGAATGTTTTTTCCCTTCTGTTTGATTGCTATCAAGCTTCGATCTTATCTGATATTACTGTTGACATCATTGGTTTACTGTATCTCTTTTTTATGATGCCAAAAGGGGGAAGTATAACTGGTAAGTGGCTGAGTTGTGTGTGAGGGGGAACAAAGTGAGGGGGAACAAAGCTGGAGTGGTGCCTGAGTATTGTTTGTCATCATCAAAACTCAAGTAGAAAACCTGGTACCTTTACAAGGTCCCTAAGTTTGTCATATCATCAAAACTACAAATAACATATTCATATCGAACCAACTAATCTTTTGATTTAGGAGTAACTGATTGATTTGGTGAAGATGGTTCTGAATTAGTTCTACACTTTTTGAGAAAATGCAAATTTTTGGATGAGAATTTTTGCTGAGAACACCATATTACTTATTTTCACCACTAAGGTTTGCGGTCGGATAAATTAGGATGCCCTGGGAAATTATAAAAAATCTTGGTAGGGAGCGCTTCCGGGTACCGGACAGCTGGTGGACTTATTTCTATCTAGAACAAAAGATGAAAGTGGAAAATGTAATGTATCCTGGAAATAATTTGGAAACAACCCACTGAACCACCTTCCATTATTTTTGCTCCTCTTCTTTATTTAAATACTACCTTAAAGGCTTAAACCACAAATGTATCTTTAGGTCCTAATTTCATACAAAAAGGGATGTAATGTCTCATTGATCATTTAAATACTCAAGTGACATTTAAAATGTCTCTCCAAATATGCAGAAGAAATGTTTGCCCAGTTATTAAGCTATGAGAATAATGTAGCATATTGTCAAATTAACATCTGAAGTCTGTCTCCCGAGTTAATTGGGCCAATTACATAGTTTATCAATAGATTTATTCCCAAAGGACCAAACTACATATAATGTCCCTTATGCATATTTATGTTTGTATGTCTATTTCATGTTGGACACAAGATATGTGTCTGTGTCCAAATGGCTATCGATTTGCTTCATGATACCTATTAGATTATATTTCATTATAATCTTTTAAGACTCCAACAAAAGCAGCATGGATCCCTTTCAAGTTATTTAAACGGTAGGTGACAAATGATGCAAAACTAAAATTTAAAGTTCCTGCATATCTTACCTGGTGCTCTCCATACCAGAGCTCATCAGCAGCACGTGGTGCTATCTGAACAGTGATATGATCCAACAGCGACTGCCGGCTGCATTAAAATGAAGCGTCAAAAGTTACAGATGCCTATAATCAGGAAAAATTTTTCTTTGACATCTGACGGTAGTGGCTCGAAAAGCAAGAGGTGGTCGTATTTTCCAAATTGCTTATGGGAAGTAAGACCAACAGACAGTGAGGTATTTCAAAAAGGCAAATACTTCTTTCTCTGTGGTGTCTACACATATATTTCCTTATATCGCTTGAGGAAATACATGATTAGAAGTTTGAAACACCCTCATTTATTAGTACCATTACATATACACTAGCATAACTTGTTATTAGATTTCCAATACTTTAGTTTTAAAAGAATGAAGAAATATAAATGTAAAATGAAGGGAATAGAAGCCGTGCCTCAACATTCCTTCCTTAAATTTGACGTGATCCATTTTCATCCTCACATAACCCAGATCTCTTCCAGCCCTTGGAGCAACAGTGAGCTTATCAAAAAGAAACATTTAAAAAAATCATAAAATGGCACTACGAAAAAAGATCATGCTGTATTACTAAGTAAAAATGGGTTTAACTAAATCATCAATTGTAATGATGCTGATAACACCTTTTTTACGAAGTATAAAAATAAGAACTCAATGCACTTTGGAAGAAAAAGAAAAAGATACTTGCATAAACAAATGGCACGAGTCTTTTTTCCCTATATTGTCAAGCATAAGGCATGAGAAATCAGAATTCAGGAAGTAGGACAAACACTGATTGTTCTTTCATCAAACTTCTCCTAACAATCCAAGTTCTATTTCCTACCCGTACTCCAAAGCTCCTTTGTAACAAGACATATTTTATTAAATGTGTACAGCTTACTTTGTTTAACACATGGTTAAATTACATGGAGATCTACATAAAAAACATGAGAAATCAGAAGTCAGGAAGGACATACACTGATTGATCTTTCATCAAGTCTCTACTTATTCCTAACTGACCAATTCCACTCTAACAAGTCGTATTTTACCAGACAGGTATTGCTTCCCTTTAACACATGGTTAACTCAGATTGAGATTTTAGTAATTAATCTAAATTATAAAACTAGTATCCATGTATATTGTATAGGGAAAAAGTATCATAAATTTAACATTTGAGCGTGATTGCAACTACTTCGTCAAACTTTCAAACAGGCAACTACTGTGTGCAAGATGATAGCAATCACACATTGCACTTTTCTCATGATTTTCAATATCTAAACAATTAACATAACACCAGAACTTGCTAATTCTTGACAAGGTAATATCATGACATGATACGCCACCAACACTGAATAATTAGGAAATAAGCCAAAATTTTGTACAGGTTCCCTAGGAGTTATCCTAAGACAAAAATTCAAGTGAAACAACAGATATTAAGCCTTTATTGTAGATATGATGCAAGCATCTGTTAGAAACAAAATGCATATTTGGGTACTATTGGAAATCGAACCGAGTGAAAAGAAGTAGGGTAAACATCAACATGATTGCTAACTCAATAAGGATACTTCACCAAACTGTAATACCATAAAACAACAACGACAAAGCAGACAGTAACAAAATAGAGAAGAGTGAAAATTATTACAAACTCAATATTTCTAAGATCTGGGAAGTTCACTGCCACCACAGCCATTGCTGCTTCATTAATAGCCACTTGCTTCCACATCTCAGGGCTTCTCTCCTTCCGGTCAAGCATTCCTCGTTCTTCAATTTGTGCAGCTTGTATCAAGTCATCGGTTGTAATCTGCAAAGTCCAAACTCTAAGGTTATACAAACTTAACCGAGTCTGGTAGCAGAAGAGCACAAAATGGAGAAGTGAACTGTAGGTCTGGAAGACCTATTTTAGGTAAGTATTTGGCAAAGTGAACTTCAGTGATAGATGGAGACCAGAATTTCATCTTTGTCATGATAAATCCAGAAGAAAATTCCAGCATACATTTTTTTTCCTGGGGGAATGGGGGCCTCTCAACAATGATATTTGAATTACATTTTGAGGCCATTCAGCAACATTAACCCACCCACTTCTCCGCCTTAAAAGGGCATCATATTGGAAGCATCAATGAAGAAAGTTTTTCTTATGTCACATGTGTAATAAATAAGAGCTCAGATTTAGAAGACCTAACGCTTCTTAAGGACTACGCCAAAAAATCTATCTGTACAGTCAATAACAAGTAAACAACTATCGACATATATTGCTTAATTTATTTACAAGGTTAGAATTTTTTTTGACCCAGAGTAAACCAGAAGCTATTACCTCAGTTCTTGCATCACGCATCATATTAATAGCAGCGACCTCAACAATGTTGGCCAACTCTGCACCAACCATTCCATCAGTCATACTGGCAACAGCCATATAGTCCACATCAGGAGCCATAGGCTTCTTACGAGCGTGCACCTAATCCATGGAAATGAGATGTAAGAAGCAAAAATATATAACAAGCTTACTAAGATATTATATATCCCCTTGAAAAGAGCTTTAAGATGTTGTACATCCCCAAAGTTATTAAGCTTTTCAACAGACAAAAAATTACACATGCAACTTGCACCTTAAGAATTTCAATTCGTCCAATTAGACCAGGTTTTGGGATGTATATCTTCCGATCAAAGCGCCCTGGTCGAACAAGTGCTGGGTCCAATATGTCTGGTCTATTTGTAGAAGCAATAGTGATGACTTCACCTTTGCCTTCAAAACCATCCAAGCATACAAGAAGCTGGAGAAAAAAGGGGAACATTCTAAATTAATGTAGCCTGAGATCTCCACAAGATGAAGTGACAGTTCACACAAGTGCAAAATGCCAAGGGAACCTGATTCAAAGTCGCATCACGTTCTTGTCCACCTGAACCCTTGATCAAACCACGTTCTCTGCCAACTGCATCCAGCTCATCGATGAACACCACTGATGGGGCCTACGCAAGACCACATAATAATGCTCATATCTTGTTGAGACTTTATAAGTTACATATAAAACCACTCTAAATAAAAGCAAAAATGGCTTGACAAGATTCAGAAACAAGAACATGAAGCATCCCACTCAACAACAGAGAAACAAGCAATCAACTACTACTCAACACCAAACTAGCTGTGGTTTGCAATATTAAAAGACAAAAGCAAACAGTTCATTCAGAATAGGAAGCAAATGGCAGAATCTTAATTCACAGCATAGGTGGAAAAAGAGTAGCCAACTATAACGCCAAGCATTTATAAGCAAATGACTCGGAACGATGGCGTGGATAGTAGAGAGATAGAAAATTAACTTACATTCTCCCTTGCCTCTTGGTAGAGAGCTCGAACACGGGAAGCCCCAACACCAACATATATCTCAACAAACTGAGACGCAGAAATGGAGAAGAAGTTCACCCCTGCTTCACCAGCCACCGCCTTTGCTAACAAAGTCTTCCCCACTCCAGGTGGACCACAAAGCAGTATTCCCCCTGAAAGATTTTCTCAATAGATATGTGATGGTATAAGACAAGAATAAAGGGCACCAAGCTAATGTGCCAAACAAGGATGAAACAGGAAGGTGCAAAAGAGTTACCAGGTATCTGCGCTAGTCAGACATAGCGGTACCTGGTGGAATAATCGAGGTGCACACAAGAGGACCAGATACCACCATTATTAAATTAAGAAAAAAGGAAAAAGAAAAACCAAAAAGGTGCATAGTAAATCTTACGGGCACACTAAGTTGTCATTATTTGAGAAGTGAAATGTCGCAGGAAAGAACTGGGAAAAATAAGATAATTGCAGGGAAATAGCTTTAAAAAATACAAAAGCAGCAAAGTCCACACTGGCAGAGCTATTTGTATAAACTGATGTAATTAATAAGAACAAGAATTAGAAATCAAAAACTTTGAGGGAGACAGACAGACAGACAGAGAGGTTCATCCAATTAAAGCTACAGAAGTAGATATCAAACATCTTATGTTATATTTAAGTCAGACAGAGTACTATTCTTGCATGTGATTACATTAACAAACACGGACAAGTGAAATGCAAGAAAATGTTAATAACCAGAGAAAGAGGTATTCATCTTATCATAAAATGAAGGTGTACAAATACATTTCGCACTATAATTGTTACTCATAGACATGATATTTGTTGTTGTTATTATCAGGGGTTATTGTTATCAGGGGTTATAATTGTTACTCATAGACAGTATTGCTGCTAGTGCAGGAATATATAGTACCTAGAACAAATAACTAACAAGTCTAGAGCAAATGATATGGCTTAATTCTTGCAGATCGGAAATAGAAAGAGAAGGACTTCGTGCTTAAAGAAAATATGGATCAAACAACAAACTCAAGTAGAAATCTACATTCAAGAAGACCCCTACAAATCACTATCTACAAATATCTAACCTGGTATTTTGACTCCTCGCCTGCGATACATCTCCCCGTGGGTGAAGAACTTAACAATTTCCTCAAGCTCCTCCCTAATTTTTCCAAGCCCAGCAACATCAGAGAACTTAACATCAATACCTCTCTCTAAATACTGGGGAAGTTTCGTATTGCGTGCTCTTCGAACACGAGCACCTGACTTCATGAATTGCATAGCCATCTTCATATAAGGATTTTCCTCTCCTTTCCTTCCTTCTTCTTCGTCATCATCAACACCCTCAATCCCTTCCATTTCCCTCTCCAATTCCCTCAGCTTCTTTTTCTCCTCAGCATCTGCTTTCTCTATCTTCAACCTATCATCGTAATCTTTTTTCTGCCTCCTATAGCTAAATACAACAGTTCTATAAAATATGTAGAAGAAAACCAAACCAAGAGCAGTGGAAACATTTGAATCACTAGCCAAGCTTTCCCACACCATTGCCATATCGCGGGAACTTCTATTCGCTTGACGCAAGGACTCCTCATACCTCATTCTCTTCAACTCTCTTTTTCTTTTACTCTCTTCCATTTTCTTCTGCATTTTCATTGCCTTCGCCATCCTCTCCCTCTCGTTCTGTATCTTCGCCAACTCCTGCTTTTGCCTTCTCTTCAATTCTTCCCTCATCCTCTTCAACTCCAATGCCTTTTTAGACTGTGGCTTGGCCTTCATAAAAGAAAGCAACCAAGCTGGAATATTTGACAAGAACCCCAAATAAGGTGAAGGAAGCTCAGGTTTTTTCAATGGTGGAGTATAAGCATTCATACAAAGTCCATCAACTTTCAATTCATCCCATCCAGCCCAAAATCTCGGATCACTCTCGACAGAAGGTAAAACAATTCTAACAACCTTGGAATCCTCTAAAACAGCTAAAACTACCTCAGGCCTTTGCTTTAACCCTACATTAGGTGGCTTAATTATATGCTTAAGTTTCCCTTCCCTTTTCAAATCCAATATTTCTGTATAAGGTAACCTATTGCTCACAGTTGGAAGACCTTGTGACCATTTTTTCAACTCTTGTGGCGTTAAAGCTTCAGACTTTTTCCTCTTTTCAGACACTTTTGCTGCATTTGCGGGTCGTACCAGTGAAGCTGATATTACAGTGAGTGTAACAGAAAGATTAAGCAAACCCAATTGACTTATCCTAATTTTCTTCTCTTCTTCAGTTCTGGGTTTGTGAGAATTGCAGGAAATGATTACCGGAATTGTATTTTTCCGATAATGGGGTTTGTTTTTTTGGGGGAAAGAAGGCAAAAATGGAGAATTGAGAATGGAATTACAGGCCATTTGAATTAGAGGGTTGAGGGTGATTACATTGTAGAGCTAAGCAAAAAAAAGTTGGAATTTGAAATTGAGACACCTCTCAGGAATTTCATCAAACAGCTTCAGGGTGAGAATTTTGGGTCAGCTTCCGTTGAATACACCGCAATTAGATACACCAATGAATGTCTGCAAAAACAGGCTCAAGTTTCTGAATGAAGAGTGGAGAGAAGAAGAAGATGACGACGACGCCGAGTAGATATGGTGGCGGGTCGCCTGCAATAGAACCAACGAAGTTAGCAAATACCGATGGCCCAATAATTAAGTAAAGTAAAGAAAATAAAAAAATTTCAAAAATGACTAATATTTTGATGTAATTAGAGATTTATAGTTATAGTTTGGATATTTAGGATTCATAGATAATATTATTTAGATGTTAAGCCAAAAAAAATATTTTTTTCTTAATCTCTCTCACCTCTTTTTTTTTTGGGCGAAAATTGTATATAATAGCAAACTAATAACCTAAAATAAATGGAGTAGCTAGGGTTTGATTTAATTGTGCTTCATAGCAAACGTTTGCAATAAATTGTTAGGCGCTTCTCTCCCAAATATTTCGCTCGCCACTCTCCTCCAATCTCTAACTCGCTTCCTCACTTTTTATACAAACACAAGTGTATAAAAAATGTTTCTAATTGTATAGAGCAGAGAAAATTGTATAAATACATATATTTTTGTTCCCCTCTCTCCCCTCTTCCAGATCTCGCTCGCCGCTCTCCCAAATCTCGCTCGTCACCCTCGCCTTTTTCACTTATACAAATAGAAGCGAAATGTATAAATTGCGTTTCTGTTTGTATAAAGCGTGAGAAAATTGTATATACACATGCAAGTACATATATTTTCGTCCTATACACTTATAATTATACAATAAAAATACTTTCCTGCCCAGTTTCTTTTGCCTTTCTCTCTTTCTCGTTTTATACAATTTCAAATTGTATCTAATTTCTCTCTTTCTCGTTTTATACAATTCAATTCAATATTCCTTGTCAAGTCTCTTTTGTCTTTCTCTCTTTCTCATTTTATACAAATTCAAATTGTATATAATCGTTCTATACACTTATAATAATACAATTTGTTTTATACACTTCGTTTTTATACAGTTTTCTGCCCAAGTGTCTTTCTTTTTCTTGTTTTATACACCTTCGTTTTATACAATTTGTTTCAACTGTATATGTATAGCGAATTATACAATTTCTATATTTGCTATGGAGCGCAATTATGCAAATTTTGCTATAGCATACAAATATGAATTTTTATTTGCTAAATGTGAAAGTTACCCTTCTTTGTTTC
Organism: Solanum pennellii; assembly: GCF_001406875.1. Classification (NCBI taxonomy): domain Eukaryota; kingdom Viridiplantae; phylum Streptophyta; class Magnoliopsida; order Solanales; family Solanaceae; genus Solanum; species Solanum pennellii. The sequence continues at coordinate 58,865,998 of NC_028648.1, forward strand.
TCGATAGTCTCTCTGCCCTCTTTCACTCTCTCTCTTTTGTATTGCTACCTTATTTTTTCGATATTTTTATATAGAGGTATTAAATGACTATGGTTATGATATTTATATGTGCATTTAGATTGTATTCTTTCTCTTTTTTATATTTTTTTATCGAGCGATTATATTTTATATGTCATACGTAAGTTTAAATATTACTCTGTATTTTTACCTTTCTTGCTCTTGTATCGCGTATATCCTTTCGCTATATTCATTCACTTTGTATTTGTATCACTTGTTATTATTGGCGCTCCTGTCGTTAATTTTATTCAAAGCTTTGTTTTAAAGTTGTAACTATTCGCGCTTATATCATTAACTAGTCATTGGACATGAGCGTTGCGTGTGTGCCTCGCGTGAATGAGTATAAAAAATTAAAAATATAATTACATAAATACAATTAAATATATATTTAAATTATCAAATGATATTTTTTTTAAAAAAAGTGTAAATTTTTTTAAGTTGATGAATATATATATCATATTTAGTAATTAGATAGAGAAAAAACCTTGTCATGTCAAATTTCTCATATCGATGTTTTATTGTCTTTAGTATGTATAAGTTGTGTATGTACTTTTAAGTGCGTAAATAAAGTAACATAGTGAGTTTAGTCATATTTACATTGAACTTGATAGTGCTTTTTGATCATTTATTTATGGTTTTAAGATTTCTTTGATGAAATCACTTGCAAGTCTATACAAGAAGATGGAATAATATAATTAATATATAAATATTATGATAGTACTTGTTAGTTTTGAAGTACAAAATTCAACTACTTTGTTATCATTGGGAATAATATAATATCTTCGGAAGGATAGTCAGTAAAATTTCATTCAATTTGAGCACCAAATGGTGTTTCTTCTCTGAATATACTTCTCTTTCTCTAATTCACGTAATATTATTATATTAAACAATTGTAGAGAATCTGAAAATTACTTTTAAGTGGAGATAAAATAAATTATCAATATAATTTAATTTTTCAGATTATTTTATACTTATAAATTTTAGGACAATTTTCAAATATTGTTATTAAGATAGAAAGATTATAAAATAAATCACACATACACCATAATAGATATTTGTTAACTCGAGATAAAAATATTCAATTTATTTTTATCTTATTTCTCAAGCACATTTTAATAGTTTATATATATATATATATATATATATATATATATATATATTTAATAGTTTATATAATATATGAATTCAATGCATGTATATATTCCTTATTCCATTCTCTCTTAATCAACACAATCTAGCGAAAATAATTTATTAAGTAAAAAATGATACCAATATAGAGAAATTGAGAACTAACTTACCATCTTTCTCCTCATTGATGCAAGCCATGAGGAGCCTCAGAACACAATCATTTACATAGGTCGAAAAAATTTACAAAAATTATGAAAGGATTGTTAGACAAGAAAAAACGTCTAAAGACAAATAAAAATCACAATTATTAGCAATGGCAAATGTAACCAAAATATAATAAGATTAATGATTAGTTGCAAAATCTGAATACTTACATGGTGAAAGGGGATATAAATATGCCAAACAAAAATATAGTTTGCCTGAGAAAAGAAGGGGAAAAAGAGTTAGTGAAACTTAAATAAAAAAAACTTGCCTGGCTTTTTCCTTATATAAGAGACTTTAGACCTTTTTAATATGTGTTGAGAAGACAAATAGGTTGAAAGTTAATGTGGAAAACTAACCGTATATGTAACTCATAATGATATTTAAATTATTTTATTGATTAATATTGAATGAAACTAATTAAATAAGATAAATATAGTTAATCTTTTAATTAATTAAAAAATAAGATTTTCCATTGGAAGATTTATACAAATATTTTTCATTTATCTGTTAGTTCTCAATTATATAGTACAGAGAAATGTAATGAAATTCAAGAAGAACTAACCAAAAGAGTGTCATAAACATAATTAAAATAACATTTTTATTTTAGAAGAAAATTTTGATTCATTTTCAAGTCACATTGAAATAAGCTATTAAAACAAATATTTAAATATATAATTTTAGATGTTATAAAACTTCGCATAAATGTAAACTCCTAGAAATATAGCTGATATATTGTAAATTAATATTAAATGATGCATTTTTTTCTTAAAGGATATGAACCATTATTTTGTATTGACCACTAAACTGATGAGTTTTCTGTGATCATCATCCTGTGATCATCATCCACGAAGAAATAATTAGTCACTTAATATCATTCACCAGTATTTCTATATTTAATTTATTGACTAATTTAATACAAGATATTCATGTACTATTAATCTATTGACTAATTTAATTCAATCATAACTTTTCAAATTCTTCCATTATGAGAATTATGATTATGATTTAAGCAATATCAATATGCTCATTTATCAAGAAAATAACAATTTACATTATTAAAGGGCTTAAGGACATAAAATCTATCATAATTTAATAAATTTATTTATATTTAATTAAATAAATAACCAAAATTTAATTTAATAAAAAGGTAAAAATGATAATTTAACTTTTAACTTTGGAGCTTCTCACTTATAATAATATATATATATATATATATATTATTCAAAACACATGTATCACCTGTATTCATTCGCACTAATATCGTTTGAATTCAAAATTCTCGTATCATTTATATCCAAAGATGACAGTTATTTGATACAAGCTAGATACACATATGTATCTCCTCAAAGCTACCTACTCAAGGAGATTTTGTAAGAAATTTTTTGTCTTGATTTCGTAACATGGTTCAAAACTTGGCTTTTAGGAATATGAAATCACATCCACTAGATTTAAATGTGCTGAATAATTGTCCTTTCCTCGTATGCATTTGAGTACTGAAGGCCTCCTTTCTTTTGACGGGTATCGCCACGTGGCTTAATCCCGAATCACTCCTTAAGGAATAGGACACAATAATATAACACACATCAGAGAAGAGAGATCCCCTTTATTATAAGACATGTCTCCGCTCATATTTTAAGAAATGGAGCAATTGTCACCCGACAACTCAAAACTAACCAATACAAAACCATGTGATTTGTCCTTGTTTGCGTACCTCGCTCACACGAACCTAGCGCCCTGCCTACTCGTCTTTCACTGGCTTATTTGTACCCAACTACATGATGAAAGTCCCCTTAGTCAATCGTCACTCGACAACTCAAAGTTGATCGTTACGACCCGCATGCTAGCCTACTCGTCTTAGAAGGTAAGTGACGAACATTTTCTGGAAAAGCGAACTCAACCCTATATTCATCTTCTTTGTTTGAAAAATGCACAATAAAAAAAAATATTAATCGACTGGGTAAAATTATAGCCCAAAAATCAAAAAGTGTCAAAATAACTCTATAACAACATACAATTTATATAATGTGATTTCTTATGTTAGTTCATGTTTATATAAGATATGATTACAATATTAAACCAATTAAATAATTCCCCAATTAAATAAATTAATTTCCTCATAACTAATACATATACTTATTCCACGTTCCATCACAAAATAAGGTAATAGTTAATTTATGATGATTCTCTCTTCCAATGGCATATTCTTTTTTTTTTCAAGGGCATCTTTTAACACTATTTTAGTGTAAATTAACTCCAATTCACCATATACTAAAAATAAAAAAGTGTTGTTTCTTTCCTATTCTTTTTTCTCTTCAATAATATTTTTTTTATTTATATGTTCTTATTTCATAAAACAATCATTTTCTTTTCAACTATTCACTTTATAAAATTTATATTATTTTCTTACCTAATTATTAGTATTAATTTTTTTATACAAATATAGTTTATAATACAATTAACTTATAAAATATATACAAATGATATGTATAAAACTTAATTAATAAAATCATACACCAAATTTAAAATTAAAATTAGCTATATAATGATATTACATAAAAATAATTAGGCATTTTAAGAACGTATTTAAAATCTTCGTTTATAACATGTCAAACTAAAAGTTTATATAATACAAATAATGAAATAATAATACGATAACATAAAAAGAGATTTAGTGTTGATGAATAGTGTCATACCATGATACTAAAATATAGGTTGGAGATGGCCTAATCCAATCAACTAAACATTGCACTATCTCATGTGAGATTTATTTTGAGATTAGATATTCAAATACAATCAACCAAACAACCCCTTATGTTATTGCCTTGACATATTGGCCTCAAAACTACAAATGAGAGCAAATAAGCATTTTCCCCCATCAAAATATGTGTGATGAATATAGTTAATGTAAAAACTCATGTAAATAAGTAAATAACTACATGTTGTAAGGTACAAAATCAGTGAAAAACAAACTATTGAAATAGCTCATCTTAGAACAACTTTTAACTTGTTCTCCCCCTGTTCTCTCACTTTCCACTGCATCCAAAATACAAAAAGGATGTTTACTAGTGGCAGGAGAAAGATGGTATAGTTACATTTGAAAGAGAATTTACCTGCAAATAGTTTATTTCCTCATCTGTAAGTGAACGTTCCATGGACCGATAAGCTATCCTATAGCAATGACTTTGTCATTCCTTTCTTATTGGTGAAGTTGTCGATTAATTTCACCTGACAGTAGTAGGAATGGAAGCAACAGTCACTACTACGAACTCATGTTACAAACACGAAATACATGATGACCACGAAATCTGTGTAGAGCCATCCTTCGAGTAGGGGATGATAGGCCCACCCTCTACCCTTCACCACTTAAATACAAGAGTTAGTTCACTAAACGAACTCATGTTACAAACATGACCCTATTATCCAACGTAGAACTGGCCAAACTATACGCTTTGGCTTCACAAGACAACCCTATCACCCTGCTCCCACCCCAGGGTATGATATGAAAATCAATCAACTGAATGCTTAAGACCAAATTACTAGACTTGGCATAGCTTACTTTGAGGTTTGAGTTTATTAAGCTAATAAGAGTCAGTCCGACACATTGATGAAGGGCCCCTCAATATCTACAAGTTGAATTTGGCAGTAAGTAGAATCATAACATGGACATACCTCCTCGGCAAGGTCTCCAGCAATTCCTCTAACAACTTCACAGAGATTGTTCTCGGTAAATGAATCACTGATCCAGAAGCTCATGTCTTTAGGTGGATACTGCAATAATTAAGGAACTTAAGTCTCTTAAACAAGATCATGAAGTCTAACAGATTCACAAACAAAATTATGTAGTGATAGACTCAATGGACCCCTCAAGTACATTTTTAAACAAAAAGTTATGAACTTAAGGTATGTTTGGTATTGTTTTCCAATTTTCCTATGTTTTGGTTGGACAAAATGTTTTGGAAATCTCGGAAAACAATGTTCCATAAAAATGAGGAAAATAACTTTCCTAGTGGAAGTAGGGAAAATAAGTTCCCCGAACGACGTTCCAAGTTCATTGTCTCCTCCCCACCTTGACATCCTAGTACCCACCACCCCTCAACTTCCACTCCCCACTCCACCCCACCCCATAGTGTTATGCCAGATTACATATAAATGCTCTTAGGAAAGTACCTTTTTGCTTACTTACCAAACACTAGAAAAAATAAGTAAAAACCCACTTGTTTTCTAGGAGAAAATTTTCCTCTATACTAAACACACCCTTTATAAAAAATGAAATGTTAAAAGCACATATAAGTGTTGGATTCTTCAAATGCTTAAAACCCCATAAGATAAACAGTAGCAAACAAGTCTTACCTATGTACTTTTAATAGCTCAAATTGGTCTTTGCTCTGGCTTTCTTCTCGAGATTTCATTTTTATCAATTGTAATTACGCTATACTTAAGTGCTCTCAAATTCTCTTCTGGGTAAAAAAAGCAGACTTGTCAAAAAAATAAGGTAGTCCTCTTTACGTTCTGAGGGATAAAACACCAACAATGCTATCTTTGGCCTAAAATTTTTATATTTTTGCTTAGTATATGTGGGTGTGATGATTTTTCATCTAAAATTTAGAAGTTATTTTATTAGTACATGTGTGTGATTTGATTTTTTTGGATGGAACGTGGATTTTTTTAACTCTCCCTATAACTATTTTCAAACAAATTGAGACCGAGTTCATGTTCTAGGGTTGAGGGAGTACAAATCGTCGCATTTAATCTAACATGGATCAATTTCTCTTACATTTGTTTTGCCTTTTGGGTACAAATTAAAAAGAAAAATGTGGTGCACATTTTAAAATTGAAGAAGTATGAATTATTAATTATATTCTTAGATGAACTTAATATCCGTTTCATCATTAACTTCTTGTGCAACTGTTTTTCTATCAATATCGTGCTTTTTATTATAATTTTTCGGAGATTAATTAGGTTATTTGGATTTAAATGTTTTGAAGTTAAATTTTACAATAGTAATTAAGAGAAGGGATTTGACTTTGACACAAAAAACTAACAAGAAAGAGATCAATAATGACAAAATTAATAGAGAAAATTGAATTATTATGTCCAAAAATAGAAGGGTCCTGAAGTTTTTGGGTTCCTACTTCCTCCTCTTAAAGTTCAATTGTAAGTCAAAGTAAGCGGATTGCCAACTCTTCTGCTCCCCTCAGGATTTTTCTTTTCAATAGATATTAAAGACTTTATACCCACCTTTTTTGAAAGAACTCTGTTTAATTGAGTGCAACAATAACATACTTAATATAATCTCACAAGTAGGGCTGGATACTGAATAGGATAAAATAGAGGGTACATAGATCTTATCCATATCTTAGGAGAAAGAGAAGTTATCTTCAATAGATCCTCGGCTCAAGAAAAATATATCAAAGCAGAAGGAGAACAATATTTGCATTATACATAAGATGAAGTAATCAATACAATTGATCATGCTATATGTGGGCTTGAGCAGGCGAAGGATTTGGTTGTGGAAGGAGTGAATATCACCTGGATAAGAATATCTCATAAAGCATCAAGTGAAATCATATTGTTAATTGAGAGAGTTTGAAGGTTGAATAAGTATCCAACATGCTGGATACTTAAGATAAAGTGATTCATATGAGAGACTTTGGCGGTGGGTTTATCGGCTAATGTCGAGGCATATATTTTTATTTAAATTTGGTATTACAATCTATTTTATGAATGTCGTGTAAAATTAAGAGTTCGTATCTTTTATATCGTAGTTTTGATTTATAAGTTAAATCTTCATGTCTAACTGTAAGGTGCTTTCATTTAATAGCTTATTATCTGAATCTGAATTAACAAAATTTACTTCTTACTTTGTTCTGATATTTTCGACTGCATTTGAAATGTTGAGATCTTTTGATGACTCTTTTTTTATTAAGGATATCGACAATTAAATGACATAATACTTGAAGAGACTTGAGAGAAAAGGCCCTTGTTAAAATGAAATCTTTTTGAATTTAGAGAGTATTAGTTTCTTGATAGATGTATAATTAATAGCGGCAAGTAGCAGGGAGGGTATAGTGTCACAGTTGCATTATTGGCAGCCCTTTCACTTTATTTTTGTTTAGTAAAACTCGAATAGTAGAAGGATAATAACTATAGGTTTGTCTGTTTGCAAATTTGATGAACTTAAACCATCACATATTCTTTAGTGATTGTATCTTATTCAAATTTTTAATCAAGTTTGATAAAAATATCTATACCTGCTTGTTTGAAATTTTATTCTCGGTAAATAATTGGTTGTGTTGCATATCTCAGAGGATGTCAATACAATCCTCTATTACTTCTCAAAATTGTTTGTTTGATGTGAAACTATCACACCTTATCTGAAATCAACTTGTCTTTTCTTAAGCCAACCTTATAAATTGATGCACTCTACTTTATTGCGAATTTTTAACCAAATTAAGTCACCATATAAAACAATTTACCAAAATAATACATTTTTCTAAAAGTTTACAAAACTAGTATAAACGTATTTCACGGTAACATTTTAGGGTATATTTTATTTTTTAAAAACTAACAGCATTAGGTTGATATACGTTACTGTAAGTAACGTTTCCTAAAACGTTACTGTGGAATACGTTTATACTAGTTTTGTAAAATTTTAGAAAAACATATTATTTTGGTGAATAGCTTTATATAATGACTTAGTTTGATTAAAACCTCCTTTATTGCAAATGAAATTTTATGGAGACACCAAAAATCATTTGAAAACATGCTATAACACAGAAGTGTTGGGCTCATGCTTGCACGGACGAATACGTCTAGTTAATTTTAGAATATCTATTTTATCTTTAATAAAATAATTTATAACCACAAAAATATCTATCACTTATTTTAAATATTTTTTAAACTTCTTGTCAAATCAGACTAACTCATGATGTTGACACTTTTTACTGACATGTCAAAATGAGTGTGATACACTCAACAATAATGCGTGAAATACTTTATTCAGCCATTTTAAATTTAATTTTCTCTTCATCTTCTCCATTTCTCAAGCCACCACATCTCATCAATTTTTCAAGTTTAAACTCCTCCAATGGAGGTTAAATTTTATATTCAAAACTATTTTCATTTCATTTTTTCTTCATTGTAATGCTTTTCTAAATTTACAATTGCCTTCCTTCACTTTTTTAGCCGAGAAAAATGAACACCAATACCCACATTTCATATTTCTTCTCTTTTGCTTTCTCCCCTCTCCTTTCTTTTCTTACCAAAAGAAACACTAAAAAGATAGAAAAAGACAAATATAAAAAATAAATAAAAAGAATAATTATTTAAAAATCCATAAAAGATACTTTTTGAAATTAGTAAAAAAAGACGATTTTCAATCAATGTACCATCACTATACTCTAACTTTTTCACCAGGAAAAATAGATATTAACACTCCTATTTTATATTTTTTCTTCTATTTCTTGTTCCCTCCTCCGATCATCCCCTCTTTATTTTTCCTCTCAAAACAACACCTAAATAAAAAGATAAAAAATATCTAAAATAATTTTAAAAAGCAGATTAAAAAATAAAAAAAATTGTTGAGTGTAGTAAGGAAGAGAATTACCATTAGAATGTAGGTGGGGGAGGGGATTATATTGATTTTTTAGAATAACATTTTTATTTTATTTACTAAATTACATTTTTTAAATCTTAAATAACATATGTAATTATTTAATTGATTGATTGCCACGTCATCAATAAATGACCATCTCTGGTCCACACCAAATTATAAATTTAGTGTTTTAAAGCTACAATTCATATTAATTTTTAGATCAAATTTAGTGTGTCAATAATGTTATATCAAATTTAGTGCAACATCATTCACCACATTAGTTCACTTTTTAAATATTTTAATATTATTTTATTATATAAACTTTTAATTAAATATTGCATAAATTATATGTTCTAATTAAATCTCTTGTATATTTAACTACTTTTTATGAAATAATTTTATAAAATTAATTTTAGATATAAAATTTAGCTTTTCCAAATTAATTTTTCTATATATGACTTTTTTGAAAAAATGAATTTATGTTAATTTTACTATAAATTATAATTGGTATAACTACAATTAACCTTCACAAAAATTAAAAATACAAACATGTAAATTCTTAAACACATAATACAATGTACTTAAAAATAATTGAGAATAATATAAACATTCAACAAAGTAATAATTGATACTTTCTTCGTCCGGTATCGCTTTTCGAAAGTTAATTTGATTAATTTTCAAAGTTAAATTAGATCATATTAATTCGATATTTTAAACAAAAAAATAAAAAATTCTAAAACTATATGAAAAGTACAATAAATTGCAATTTTTCGCATATTAATATGATGAAAAAATACATCTTAAAATGTTAGTCAAAATTTTATAGTTTGACTCTAAAAATAAAAACTATGACAAACAATACCAGACGGAGCGAGTATCACCACATATTATATATAGTGAATGCTTTAGAAAGAATTTGTTTTATGAAATTAAAAAATATAAATGAAATAAAAATAATAGTATAATAATAAAGAGAGAAAAATATTACTTTTTGATGTAAAATTTAATGCAATAGATTGGAATTGATTACATCAAACACCAAATTTGAATTGAAGATACCCTTACTCTCTCCTTCACTTTTTTTTTTATTGTCAAAAAGTGTCAAAATAATACAGATCTTAAATAAGATATCTAAATTAACATAAACAATTAAAACATTTAAATAAAATTTGATATCAACTTAAGAACGTTACCAATAAATTTTACCATAACAAGAATGCAACCAAGTTTCATTAAAAATTTTAAATCTTTAATATAAAAAAGATTTATTTAAAATATTAATTTTATTATAGTATAATTAAAATTTAATTGAAATTTCAATATAACATCGAAAGAAAATCCAAAAACCCAAAAGGATTGAGGCGCATGCAAAAAGCCTCATCATGATGTCTTGTGTGACCCACATCCTTTTTCAGCCTTACAATTAATTACTCTTTGCCTTTATTTAATTAACCTATTAATATGCACTACTTTTAGTATCACATATTTTCTGTTTTTTTCTTAAAAATTCATTTGGTTGTCAGAACTTTAAGTACATGCGTTACCCTTGTTTTTGGAACCTTTTTTCATAAAAAATCATCTTCATATTTTACGATAAAAAGAGAAATAAACAAAGGATATTACTTTACTGTTTAGTAGAAAAAAGGACAACATAAATACTTTACCCGTTTCATTTCATGTGGTTAATTTGATTTATCAAAAAATTTAAAAAGAAAAGAATTTTTTCAAAATTTATAATATAAAATAAGTGATAGATATTTATATGATTATAAATTATTTTATTAAAAAAAAAGTTTTAAAAATTAAATTATTAAGTATTTAATATAGAAATATATTATTCTCTTGATAGACCAATCTCTATATTTACCAGAAAGTAAAAGGAATTTGAGTATATTGTATATATTAGGGAAAATGTATAAGTATCACCAATCTATGTCTGAAATTTCAAAAACACACTTATACTATACTAAGGTCATATTATTCCTCTGAACTTATTTTATAAATGATTTTCTACTCCTTTTCGATCTAGGTGGCATTAAGTTAAAAAAATATCAATACGCGCTCACCCACAAGATAGTGTCACGTAAGAAAAAGGATACAAAATTATTTATAATAGACATTCAAAAAATTAATAAAACCTTAATATAGTATAAATATGTCTCTAATATTTTGAATATAGATTAAGAAATACTTGTAGATTTACCTTGTATACCGCAAAGGAAATAACATATTCAAAGTATTATTTTGCTCATCTATTTTTACTTGACAGTGAAATAAAACTAAGTATTATTTGTTATAGTATACAATTGGCCAAATTTTATTTTATAGTATATTAGATATTTTTGTAATAATAAAAAATCTACACAAATAACATTACATTAGATTAAATTTTTGTGGCTTTCAATTGGTTTGTTTTACTTTTTGTTTTTGGTTTGCTTAAAAAGAGTTGTCTCTTTTTTTGTTTTCAATAATTAGATAATTCAACTTTACACATACTATATTTAACAGTCCATCATAACATTAAAAGACAAAGACATTATAATATATTCTATTACATTTTTAATTTAAATCACGAAATTAAAGAAATTTTTTATTTTTTGAATTTCAATTCAATTAAAATCAGATAAAATAAATTAAAATACAAGAAGTACTTTATATCATAATTTATGTGATATATTTATCGCTTTAGTTGGTCCAAATTTATGTAACGTATTATTGATTTTTTAAAAAAGAGAAGTAATATTTAAATTTTTTTTGATTTAACACAAATTATTAGTTTTATTTTTGAATTATTGACTACCTTAAAGACATGCCTCTACTTTATTAACTAAACTAAATACGCCTTCGCTCTAGTACATAACGTAGTAAATTGTCTTAAATTATTGCAGGATCATGAAACTCTTAATAAAAAATTTAAAAAAAATTAAAAATATCCCTCAGCTAAACGAGAATCCAGAAGCATAATTCACTTATGTTAACAAGATCGGAATATATTTAATTTTAATTAATCAACTAAAAAATATTTTAAAACAATCAATAATTCAATCATAATAATAATAATAATTTACATAAAATTAAAAAATGTCTCCACTACTTTTCTCCTTAATTGATTAATTTCTAATTCCAATCTTTTTAATCAAATCATAAACATCCTTAACCATCCAAATGCTTAAATAATGTTTAAAATTATATACCCTTCTCTTTATATATTGGTTCAATTTCTAATTTAAATCTTTTTAATCTAATCATAACCACCCTTAACATTATACATTTTAGGCCTAATAAATAAGCGGGTATCCACAAGTAGACACATAAATTTATATAAAATTTAAAAAAATAAATATATTCAGTTTACATGATGACAATTTGACGTCCTACGTGACGTCTTATATGTTTTATGTAATGTATGACACGTGTGTCTATATATTCAATTTTATACAAATTTAAATGTCTATTTGTGTACTTAAAGTTAGAGAGCATAATTATTCGATAAAATCAAGTTAAAAATCATATTTATATATTATATCTAAATTTTAAGATTTTTTTTAAATTTTTTTTATATCAAATCAGATTAATAATTGGAAGATGGTGAATCATTTTGGAGGGGGCATGGGGAGGTCTCTATCAGAGATATTCCATATCTGGTGCAGCTCTGCAATCAGCAAAATGTCACACAGAGAGTACAGTAGTAGAGTACAGTAGAGTAGGGAGAAGTTGCCTCAAAAGAGGAAAAGAAAAGGTAACGAACCACACATTTGACAGCTCAAAACCACTTTACCAATCCAAACAAAAAATCATCACATTATCCCTCCCTTCTCTCCTTTCTTTACTATTACTCTCATTTTCCCCAAGTTTCAGTTACCTTTTTCCTAACATAATCCGCCCATAGTGTTCATCATTCAAGATCTGTCCTTTTGAGGAGACTTCATTCCTTACTATGGTCTTCTTTTTTTGATGATTTCTTATGTGAGATGTTGAAAACTGGAAAGAAGTGATAAAGTTAGGAAGTTTGGTTTCCGGGGTTTGTTTATTTTGCTTTACAAGGGTTAAAGATTGGATCTTTTTTAGTTTTGGTAGATACCCATGTCTAATCTTGTTTCAGCATTCAAAAGGTTGGTACTTTACTGTTTTGCAAGTGGATGACAGAGGAGATGAAGGTTACAAGTCTTTATAGTATTGGGGGTAGGAAAAAAAGTGATCTTTATGAAATAATGGTGTATTTAGTTGATATTCGTAATGGTTAATAATGTATGTTTAGTTGATGTTGGTAATTGTGAAAATTGCTATGTTTAGTTCTTAGGAGCTCTGAAATCGAAAGATATATGTTTTCTAGTGCTTGAGGCTGAGGGATAAACGCCGTTTCGTTTTGGTAATTGGTTGTTTACATATCAAGAATCTTGATTTTAGAACCTCCCCTTTTTAATCTTACCAAGAAAAATGGAAATGTTGTGGTTTTGTTTATAGAAAGACAAGTAGCTGAAAGTGATAGTGTTTGACTTGTTGTTGAAGACTTGGGAAGGCTGTGTAAACAAAAGGGGTGTTTGGATTGTAAGGAATCATAATGTCAATGTCCTGCAAGGATGGTAAATCAATTGAAGATAACGGAAAGTATGTCCGTTATACACCTGAGCAGGTTGAAGCTCTTGAAAGGCTATATCATGAGTGTCCAAAGCCCAGTTCAATGCGTCGCCAGCAGCTTATTCGTGAATGCCCGATTCTATCCCATATAGAGCCTAGGCAAATCAAAGTTTGGTTTCAGAATAGAAGGTATTGCCTAGCTACTGTATTTCCTTTATTTCATAACTACTTTGATTTGTTGCACTTGAGCTGAGGATTTTTCGAAAACAGCCTCTCTACCTCTGCGAGGTAGGGGTAAGGACTTGTGGGATGTTGTTAGTCCAGGTAAAGGATTCATTTTTAGCGACCCCAATTAATTTGAAGTATAATTGATTGTTTCTTTGCGTTGTATAGATGTAGGGAAAAACAGAGGAAAGAGTCATCAAGGCTTCAGGGTGTGAATAGGAAGCTGTCAGCAATGAACAAGCTATTAATGGAAGAGAATGATAGATTACAGAAGCAAGTTTCTCAACTGGTGTATGAAAATGGCTACTTTCGCAAGCAAACTCAAACTGTAAGATTTTCTTTCCATCATTGAAGTGAAAATTCTTCTTTCATTACATCAAACGACTATTGTTTTTTAGGTAACAGAGGATTAAAGTGTGATTCTTGTTTTGCAGACGAAGCTTGCTTCGAAAGACACCAGTTGTGAATCAGTGGTAACGAGTGGTCAACACCACTTGACACCTCAGCATCCTCCAAGAGATGCTAGTCCTGCAGGGTCAGTGGGATTATGGTTGTTGGGTCCTTTTCTTATCTTGTTTTTGGTGTTTGTGAGTGGCTTGTGGCAAATTTTTCAACTTTTTGTGTTTTTTCCAGACTTTTGTCCATTGCAGAAGAGACTTTAACAGAGTTTCTTTCAAAGGCTACTGGAACTGCTGTTGAGTGGGTCCAAATGCCTGGAATGAAGGTATATCATAGATAAAATAATGGACAAATAAATTTAGTTATTCCTTACAGCCAAGTGTTGTGTTTTTTCGGGGTTAAAGGGTAGGTGGGATGTGAAGGAAGTGCTGTGTATTGGTTATGTTCTCCTTCTTTAAGACTCACATGATTAAAAAATTCGTACAGCTAATCTTTTCCAATTAAAATTATGTTGAAATCCACCAACTGTAATTTCCTAGCATTGAGTGCATCAAATGGGATGCTTCTTTTTCTTTATTAGTATCTTCAAAGAATTATGGAGCAATAAGAATTCTCTTGGCTAGCATTATCAAGGACACAGTTTTCCAAACCATAATCTTAGACATATAATCTCTCTATTTCAATCTCTGTGGCATATTTCGACTGCACAAGGAGTTTATGAGAGGATGAATTTTTGAATTTGATCCATAATTTTTGTGTGGTATAAAGTTGTCATTACATTTAAGGGTAAAATGTGGAGTTTGAGTTAAATTGTTTCCAAATATAGAATATTGCGATCTTTATGCAACAAACTAAAAAAGAAATGTTGTTGCATAAATTGGAAACGAGGGAGTATAAATTTATATTGTGTTATAAATCATATGGTTTGAAATGTATAGTCCATAACTATGTCTTTCATGCGATTGTTATTCACCCTGTAGACCTCTCTGCTTGTGAGGACTATATTAGTGCTAAGCTACCTTTTCTCTCACGTTAATTGTAGCTATATCACTAGTATGTTTTTCCATGCGGGAGTAACTGTTCCTAATCATTGCTCATGCTATTATGTCTAGCCTGGTCCGGATTCCATTGGAATCATTGCTATTTCTCATGGTTGCACTGGCGTGGCAGCAAGAGCTTGTGGCCTGGTTGGTTTAGATCCAACGAGGGTAAGTTGGTTATCTATTCTGAGGTCTTCTTTGGGATTATAATTTGAAAATTAATTGGCTGAGCTCCCTCTAGGTTGCTGAGATCCTTAAGGATCGCCCTTCCTGGTATCGCGACTGCCGGGCTGTTGAAGTTCTAAACATGCTGCCCACTGCCAATGGTGGAACCATTGAACTTCTTTACATGCAGGTAGGTCATTAGTATCCCAATTTTTCACTACTTGCACCTTCAGTCCTTTTATGCTTGCTTGATGATCTTATGGAAACTTCTTACTGTTTAGCTTTATGCTCCAACAACTTTGGCGCCTCCTCGTGACTTCTGGCTGTTACGCTATACTACTGTTACGGATGATGGTAGCTTTGTGGTATGAGATATGTTTTTCACTGTTGGTTTCTTAAATCAAGAGATTTATTTTCAGCCATCCCCAGAAGATATACAGTATCACTTTCATGATGTTTATGAGTATCACACACAATGTGACTGCTGAAATATTGTTTTTCCCCTTAAAATGCTTGAGTATGTCTCTAATATAATTCAAACAGTAACCTGTTTGGTGGACATATTCATTTTTCTTGATGTGACCTGCAACTAGATTTGGTATTCCTCATCAATCAATATTTCATTTAATAAATGCACAGGTTTGTGAAAGGTCATTAGGAAATACTCAAAATGGTCCAAGTATGCCGCAAGTTCAGAATTTTGTGAGAGCGGAAATGCTGCCTAGCGGATACCTGATTCGGCCTTGTGAGGGAGGCGGCTCTATTGTCCATATTGTAGATCATATGAATTTAGAGGTAAAGGTGTCATCTATTATGTTTGAAAATATATCACTTTCAGTAGCTTACATGTTACAGTTTATGTATCATTATTATTATTGCCAGGCATGGAGTGTGCCAGAAGTGTTGCGTCCACTGTATGAGTCATCTGCAGTGCTTGCTCAGAAGACAACAATGGCAGTAAGAACTTCTACCGAATCTGATGCAACATGCATGTAAGACGAGAACACTATTTGTACTTCAGATGCTCGATATCATTGTGTTCCTTTCCATGCAGGCACTACGCCAACTGAGGCAGTTAACCTTGGAAGTTTCACAGCCTAATGTCACTAACTGGGGAAGGAGACCAGCAGCTCTACGGGCATTAAGCAAGAGGTTGAACAGGTCTGAAGCTAGCTTTTGATGAATGTTGTTTCTGCTTTGTTTGAGTTACTCACTGTTCACTATTCATTACACTATTTTGGCAGAGGGTTCAATGAGGCTCTCAATGGTTTCTCCAGTGAAGGCTGGTCTATGCTGGATAATGATGGAATGGATGATGTCACCATCCTTGTTAACTCCTCCCCCGACAAATTGATGGGTTTAAACCTTTCTTTTTCTGATGGATTTACTTCTCTTAGCAATGCAGTTTTGTGTGCAAAAGCATCTATGCTTCTACAGGTCAGCTGAATCAGTATGTTTATGCTAAAATTATACAATTTACAGGCTTTCTTGTTTTTGATAAATTGGACAAATAATTAATTCACCATGTTTCTCAAGCTCACTTCATTCTCTAACTGGTTGAATGACTGTTTGCATTCTGATACTTTAATTCCAAGATGATTAAGAAGACTGATTGATGAGAATCATCAAGTTAATGGGCTTACTTGGTTGTTCTCTTGTCTTCCGAGTCTTTGTGCTTGGGCTGCAAAAAGACTTTATTTCGTGGTCGGTATACAATAGAAACAACCAATTTTAAGGAAAAACACCATTTTACTACATTGATAGTGTAGCTAGATTGGCTTGTTCTGGATATTTCTTGCTTGAAAAATCATAAAATGGTTAAATGGAGGTCTTGTTCTCAAAGTTTGTGTACTCTGTTATTACCTGTGATTACTACTTCTCCTAATCGATTTCTTTACACAAAACGTCTTCCTTCTTTTTTGGGGGAATTTATGTACTTTATCCTGACTTGACCATATTATTTTCTTGCTTTTTTGACATCTTCTTTTTTCTTGTTCAG
Organism: Solanum pennellii; assembly: GCF_001406875.1. Classification (NCBI taxonomy): domain Eukaryota; kingdom Viridiplantae; phylum Streptophyta; class Magnoliopsida; order Solanales; family Solanaceae; genus Solanum; species Solanum pennellii. The sequence continues at coordinate 58,883,387 of NC_028648.1, forward strand.
AGTGTTACTCCTGCGATACTTCTCAGGTTTTTGCGTGAGCATCGATCAGAATGGGTAGACAACAATATTGATGCTTACTCAGCTGCAGCTGTTAAAGTTGGTCCTTGCAGCCTACCTGGGGTCCGAGTCTCTAACTTTGGGGGTCAAGTGATACTTCCACTGGCACACACTGTTGAACATGAAGAGGCAAGTGTTTAGTTATTATTTAGTCAATGGCATGCCTATCTTTCTATCTTCTGTGGATACTGTTAGAGTCCCACATTGATGGGTGAAATGGACCGGTGCTCTGCTTCTTTGGACTTGTACAATCCTCCTCTCATGAGCTATATTTTGGGATTGAATTAGGCCCAAGTGTCATATGCTTACATGGTATGAGAGCCCATCCCTTCCCAGTTCTTGTTTCACCCGATGTGGCCCCCCTCTCTTATCTTGTCCATGCTCCAGTTTTGATTATTATTTAGTTTTAATTAATGTTTAAGTTGAAGCAGTTCTATATACATTTCCACTTATTTTATATTTTTCTTGAAATTTCTATCATTTCTATGTTATTTATCTTCTTTTTATTTTTATCATATTATTTATAAAATATTAAAAATTAAAGATCCACCGGGCTTACGCCCATGGCCTTGTGCCTTCTAAAACACTAGCCCTCAGCTCATGAGCTAGTTTTTGGGTTGAGTTAGTTGTATGGTCCATTTCCTTGACAAATACTAGTCGATCCCTGGTCAATTGTCACTAATGTTGATCACAAGCTCCTTTGTGCTCAGTAGTTGCTGGAGGTCATTAAGTTGGAAGGAGTTTTCCATTCCCCAGAAGACGTTATAATGCCAAGAGATATGTTTCTATTGCAAGTAAGTTCTATTCCTGAACATGTGAATATTGTTCCTATGTAGAGAAATTTTACTGGTTCTAACAAAATTCATAGCTTTATATAAGCAGACTTAATACTAGATGGTGGGCTATGTAGTTGTTTGAGAAGCTTCAGTTAACTCTGGTTTTGGACGACCATCCAGATCCACCAGAAATTTGGTATAGATAACTGTTCTCGTGATCTACTAAAACTCTAAACAGGCTAATACCAAATAGTGAGCATCCAGATTCTTGATTCCTCTGTTAAGATGCCACAAGATTTGACGGAGTCAAAATATTGGTCAAACCTGTATAGAAATTTGAGTACACAGGGTTAAAATGGCTGTTTTGACTCGAAACGTAGTTTACAATGCTTTGCCTTCTGTGCTTTTGGCAGTTGTGCAGTGGAATGGATGAAAATGCTGTTGGTACCTGTGCTGAACTCGTTTTTGCTCCAATTGATGCCTCATTTGCCGATGATACACCACTCCTTCCTTCTGGGTTTCGCATTATTCCTTTAGACTCTGCTAAGGTATCATGTTCATCACTTGATCACTTCTTATTCCGCTGTTTCCTTGTTATCCACAGAGTAATTTGAGATTCAATTTCATGCAGGAAGCCTCCAGTCCAAATCGCACCCTTGATCTTACTTCTGCTCTTGAAACTGGGCCAGTAGGAAGTAAGTTGGCTAATGATCTCAAGTCAACTGGTGGCACATCAAAATCTATTATGACAATTGCTTTCCAGTTTGCATTTGAAAGCCACATGCAAGAGAATGTTGCATCAATGGCTAGAAAATATGTACGAAGCTTCATTTCATCTGTTCAAAGGGTCGCATTAGCACTTTCTCCATCTAACTTCGGTTCCCTGGGAGGCCTTCGTCTGCCGCTGGGGACTCCTGAAGCACATACACTGTCTCAGTGGATCTGCCAAAGTTACAGGTGCGGCATATACTTGCATGTTGCTTAAGATATAAGTGTATGATTTTCTTAGTCCAATTCTTTAATGAAGCACATGGTCGTAACAGCCAATTTTGGTTTAGATGTATAGTGGTCATATCATGATATATCTTGTTTTCCATGTTCAATGAACTGTACAATCTGTTTCCATTTGATGTATCATGGTTTTTGGCAACCTATATTGGTTCTGTTGTATAATGCTCATGCCGCATGTTTCATCTTTCTGCAGTCAATTAACCATTCAATCTATTTCCAGTCGTTTGTATTTATCTTCTGCTATTGCTAAGATGTGTTGCTTGCCTCTAAAACAAGAGAGATTTGATTCCTCTTTGTTTTAAGAATGATTTGTTTTTCATTTCCGCATGTGCTGATGTGCAAATGATGTTTACTTGTTTCCGTTTAGAATTTATCTTGAATAGGGGATTAGTATGAGGAGGATATTGCATCTCTGAACAAGTGTTTGATTCTGTTCTCCCCTTTGTACCAGGCGATTTCTGGGTGTGGAGCTTCCAAAATTGAGAAGTGAAGGAAGTGAGTCTCTCCTTGATAGCCTATGGCATCACTCAGATGCTATTATCTGCTGCTCTGCAAAGGTTTGCGTTATAAAGCTGTCTTTCTCTGCAGTTTCTTATGCTCGTGTAACCTTAGCAAAACCTCAGAATTCAAGTACTTATCCCGTTCCAATTGTTGTGATGTACTTTGACTTGGAACGATCCGAGTTTTAAGAAAGAAAGACTTCATAAACTTGTGCTCTATAATAAGTCATAAATATTTTTGTAGCTATAAGTTATCCTAAGTTTAAAATTCACTTGTGTCTAAATATAGGAAGGTGTTATTCTTTTACAAGTTTCCGTTTGAAATGCTTTTCTTGAAGCCAACAGTCCATCACAAACCTCTCTACCTCCACTAGTTAGGGATAAGGTCTGCATACACCCTACCTTCTCCAGGCCCCTGACCTAGGGGATTACTCTAGGTATGTTGTAAGGGGCCATTTGGTAGAGTGTATTAGGAACAATAATGCGTGCATTAGCCTTGTGTATTACTAATACCTTGTTTGATTCTCTTTTTTCAACCTATATGTGTATAACTATGTATTACTTATACCATGAATTTCTAGGTATTAGCAATGCAATGATTTTAATGCATGCATTACCATGATTAAATACTTAATCGCTCCTCAACCTTTTTTTTTAGACTTTTCACTATAATAGCGGAGGGTATCTTTGTAAATAATATATTTTTTTTCAATTCATACTATTTTAATGCATCAAACCAAACAATGGATAAGAATAATCTATGTATAATTAATGCAAGCATAATTAATACATTCTATTTAGCATTATTTTTATACACTCTATCAAACGACTGCTACATATATCGCATAAATTGGGATATAGGGGGTATATCTAGTTCTGGAAAATATTCAGCAAGACTACGCATTAGAAGCAAAACTTATTGATTGCGACTTTGGCTTTTTACATCATTTGTGTTGTTAGTAGTTGTCTCATCTACAATCAGTTTTTAAATCTTTTAGTATATGGGTGCTGAAGTTCAATATTTATGCAGGCTTTGCCAGTTTTCACATTTGCAAACCAGGGTGGTCTTGACATGCTCGAGACAACCTTGGTTGCGCTTCAAGATATCTCTTTGGAGAAAATATTTGACGAACACGGAAGGAAAAATCTCTGCTCTGAGTTCCCACAGATAATGCAACAGGTTGGTAACTCCTTTGTGAGGAATCTATTACAGTGTGCTATTATACACCTGTCTAACTTAGCCAGTATAGTTGAAATGAAAATATAGTGATTCTCCATCTGTACTGAGATAGCGGGAGCATACAAGTATGTAGCAAACATGTTAACTCTCATATTATGACAGGGTTTTGCATGTCTACAAGGCGGAATCTGTTTATCGAGCATGGGTAGGCCTGTTTCTTATGAGAAAGCTGTGGCTTGGAAGGTTCTGAATGAAGAAGATACTGCTCATTGTATTGGTTTTATGTTTGTGAATTGGTCGTTTGTTTAAATTTGTTATCAGTAAACTTAAGCTACATACATATCTACAAACCATTTTGAACTAGTTTGGCTTTTTGTGCTTTTGTTGCTACTCAATGTGACATGAAATCTTTTGGAATGTGATTACAAGATGTCTGGTGTCTGCATTTGATCCAACAAATTTGGATTTGTGCCAAGTAAGACTTCACTTGGGGGGAAACGCCTCTAACTAAGGTTTTTTTTTCATACTAAGGGTTCGAATTCGAGATTTTTGGCTAAGGGAAGAGTGGTCCTATTTATTGTACCAATTAAGTAGTAGCAGACTTTGGGTGGTCTAGGTGTTGATTCAACAGATGCTCTTATTTTAGGATGATTTTTTAAATTTTATCCTTTCAATTCACACTAATACTCTTATTTTAGGATGAATTTGAATTTTTATCATCTAAATTGATAGTCTTTACTTTTGACTCTTCAATACATATAATCCTAATATTGAAACAAAAATGGCAAGGCGAGAGTTTATATTTCAGTATCACGAAATTCACTTGTGGGTGAAGGCTAAGTTCATTTTTCGATATTTCACTCCACTATGTTAGAAGACTGAGTAGTTCGAGTTTATTACCAATCTCGTGGTTTAACATTTACTGGGTAAAGCCTAAACCCTACTACTTTCCTTCTATCGGAATTGGTAACAGATTTAGATCCGATGCAATTAGAAGTCAGACGATTCTGTTTGAAAATGGTTTCAGTCCAAACCCTTTTTGTAGAGTGAAACTCTGCAAGTTACGCCTTGTAAAATAAACGGGAGATACTCAAAAATACCTCTAAATTATTTGAAATGACTCATATTTAAACTTAAACTATATTTTGACTCAAAATAATCTTTTTCGTCATACTATTGGGTCAAAAGTACCCATCTTATTAACTGAATCTCTGTTAAATGTCATGTGATATTCCACGTAAAGGCCACGTCTTCATTCATTTTCACATAGACTAATATTCCTAATCCCTGTAATATCCCCCTCATTTCTCCATTTTCATTTGAAACCATTTCACACGAAAATACAAATATAAAGATTTATCACACCATTTTGCCTAATTTATTTCTAAAGACTTCTTTTTAATTAGAAGCAATAAAAGAGATGTAGTTGTCAACTTGTCTTCTTTCTTGGAGAAATGTCAATAATGGAACACTTGGCAATGTATGTCACCCCTTTACACCACACTTGTCCAATCCTTGACACTTGTCTTATAATGAGTTTTGCATGAAAACTTATATCCAAATGTCTTAGACACTTGTCTATATGATAAAGCTTCTTATTGGCCTATAAATAATTATGTTCCCTTTATGAAAAAGTTAGTAGCAGTACTGTTACTCTCTCTCATGTTCTGGTAGGAAACTGTGATGTGAAAAAGTTTCTTAGAACATTGCATTATTATTGTGATATTTAATTGTTTCCCCATACTTTTGTCGATAAGACCAAATATTTCTAAGGGTGTTATAGGATCTCCAGAAATACGATGCTATTGATGTACAATATATTCGTTCAAATAATAATCTAACAAATTTATTCACTAAATCTATATCAATTTCTAACTCTTTCGAAGATAGTATACAAGATTGAAATGCGAAAGATTTAATTATTTAAATTGTGATCGGGGAGTACAACGCGCGTTACACTATTTTTTTATGAAGGTTTTTAGAGAGTGCATGCAATGCGTATTGAGAATATATATTAGAATTTCTATTTTTACATTGACATTCAAGGGAGAACATTATATTTTTGGTAAAATAAATGTGGATGTTCGTGTGTGTGATTGCTATGGCCTATTTTTTATTAAAGGCAATGAGCCTCTTTCTTAATGGCTAAGAAACAATGTTTTTGGCTTATAAAAGCCACTTTGTTCTTTTACAAAGAACAACAAATACATATACAATTCTCTCCTTCAGCTTTCTTATTTTTTCCATCTTGTTTATCTAAGTTTGTTTTTTTTATTTATTTTGTAATACGTTATTAGCACGAAATTTTATCAAATTTTCTTTCTTAAATAATGCAAATCAATGAATCTGGCGGACACCATCTAAGATAAAAATTAGATATCAAATTAAAATCGTGTCAAGATAATAATATTTCTACATCATTTTGGCGAAGGTTTAAAAATGAAATATCTTTCTGTTAAAGATTATCTTGTATTGTGAAATAATTTGAACATTGAAATATTTTATTTTTAAACGTTCAAGATGATGTTAGAGATATCATTATTTTGACACGATTTTGATTTGATATTTAATTTTTATCTTGAATGATGTGTGTCGATCTATCACATTAAGATGAATTTTGCTATATAATATTCAAGATAATTAGCTTTTGCCGATATATCTTGAGCAATAAATTTGAGTTTGAAAGATTCGCTTTATTTAAGAAAGAAAAATTTATACCTCCAAAGCTTTTAAAGTATTTATTTGAACTGATAAAGTTTGTGTTAATAATATATTATAAAATAAATAAAAATTAATTTAAATAAACAAAGCAGGAAAAAATAAGAAAGCTAAAGTAGAGGAGAAAATTTTATATGTATTGTTGTTCTTTGTAAACAGTCAAACATTATTTCTTGGCCATTATTGAAGAGACTCATTGACTAAAAGAAGATATGCCATAATAGTCCCATGGACATCATATTTATTTTACAAACATATTCCCTTCCGTTTATTTTTATTTATTACTGTTTCATTTGATATATTCATTAAAAAATAGAGAAAAATATGTGAAATAATAAACACTTAAGAGTATATTATTTAATATAGCTATAATATTGATTATTTTTAATTCATAGCTACATTTTGTGAAGTTTTACTATTTGATTTTCTAATTGTATAAATTTAAAATTTGTCTATTTTTATTTTTGATTGTATAAATTTGAAATTTGTATAGTTTAATTTTTAATTGTATAAATTTGAAATTTGTATAGTTTAATTTTTGATTAAATTTAAAATTTGTACAATTCATTTTTGATTGTATAAAATTTAGAATTTGTATATGTTTACTTTAGCTATTTGTATATGATTTATGAAAAAATCACAATACATTATTATATTTATATATTGGCAAGCGAAATATACAAATAGACTTTTGAAAATTCTTAAATGTATAAAAACATAATTTATATACACTTATCTTGTTCGTATATCTTCAAGCGAAATATACAAACAATAACTTTCATAGCGAATGAAACTATAAGAAAACAATTATTGAAATTATAGCTATAAAATCTTATTTTATATATGATTTTCTTTAAAATGAAATTTTCTCTATTATATATACGTTCTTTGTGGTAAAAGAGTTTGACGATAAAAATCACATATAATTGTTTTTATTTTTTAAAGTTTTACAATTTGAAATTTCATCAATCTATGTATAAAATATCAATTATTTTCTTTTATTATTTGAACTATTTTAATTTCATCTACAAATAGTTGTGTTTTACTATTATAGAAGAGTGAGTTAATATGTTGTATCAACATGTGCTTGGTATTTTTTTTAGATGATATTTTGTCATTTTATGATTGGTTGTTAGTATTTTTGTGTTTGGTTTTATTTTTTATTTTTAGGTGATATTTTGTCATTTCATAATTAATATTTTGTATTATTTTTTGTTTATTCCACATGCATAATATTAGGATATTTACAAAATTAATGATGCACAATACATGGTTCTATTCTTTCATATTGTTTGTTGTAATTTTTTTACACTCTTTAAAATTAAAGTACATAAATAAAATAATACTTCTACTAATTTACTTTTAATTTTTTTAATACTTTCTTCTTTTATTTACTTATCATACTTGAATTTGACATATTTATTTAAAAAAAATTGATATAATTATTTAATTACCATAATATTTATAATAATTAATGTTTATTATTAAGTTTTTTGAAAAATTGAGGAGTAAGTAATTTAATATTAAGTATGAAACATGAAAAAAACTATCTTTTCTTCATATTAACTATCGAAATTTGAATCCTTCAGAAAGATCGAGCCCTCATCAAATCATTCACCTGAGCTCAAACTTATAAAATTATAACAAATTTTATTGTAATCAATTGAATTATAATTTAACGAATATTATTTAAATTAATTAAATTATAACTCAATAAATTTTATTTAAATTAATCTAATTATAATTATTTTTATTACTAAATCATTTTTAATAAGGCCTGTGCTTACGCGGGCTTGCCATCCTCTAGTCAATATATACACAATACTAGTTCAAATAAACACTAATTATTTCAATGTATAGACAATATATTTTTATCATTGTCTCTATATTAAATGATAAAAATATGAACTTGGCCAAAAACAAATCCTAGTGCCAAAGCTGCCTCATCAACTTTGCCATTAAAGCTGGTGCATTTTCTTCTTTTAAAAAATATAATTAAATTAGGAAAGAATGACATAATCTGGATTTTTGAGCAGGTGTTCGATCATGAAAATAAATTTTTATGGTTAACTTTGGAATAAAAGGATTTTTTTTTAAATGATAAAAAATTTCTTGGCTAAATGAATAGCTTGTGATTGGAAAAATTTTTTTGGTCAGAAAATTTGATCAGAATGATATTTTACCTATGTTATTTTATTTTTTTGAATATTTTTATCCATTTAACTTTAATACCTTTAAGTAAAAATGAAAATAGATCAACTTATTTAAAATAAAAAAAAATATTATCATTTTAAAAAAAATTTACTGATCATTTAGCATTATATAAAAACCTTTTGTATAAAGGCTCTCATCATTTTGTCTGGTAGACTATACTTCATACCATATCCCATAAGAATTCACTAGTATAATTTTTTAAATGATTTTTACAAAATTCCAAGTAATAAATACAAAAAATGTTAAAAATCTTTGAATGAGTAAACGAAACGTATTAGTACTAGTAATAGTAGCATACTTTTCAATTTTCTGAATAAGACATAAAATAACATGATGAAATTATTGAACTTGAAAAAATAACCATTGGTGTATTGAAAAAGTTTTTGTCACTTGACTTCTTCAAAATATGTAATAATTGCACCTTTAGTTTTTTCATTTTTAGCATGTCAATCACTAAGATTGTTGGGGTCAATGATTAGAATTTGAGACCCCTTTATTTTACATAATAATAAAAAAAGGTTATTAATAAATAAATGAATTTTATTATTTTATTTTTTATTCATATCAATTAGCCTCGTGAAAAAAAAGTTCTTTGATCTTCAATATTTGTTAAAATTTTCAAAGGTCATATAAATTGTAGGACTAAATAGTAAAAAAATTATTCTATCCTAATTTAGTGAGTAATCAAAATGTCCATCTAATATAATACAGAAGGAGTGCTATAGTCGTGACTCAAGTAGTATATTATCATTTCTTTTTCTGAGACGTTTATCTAATTAATTTTTAAAACTTAATAATTTTTTATTAGAGGTTTATCATTTTTTTTAACGTATGAATAAAAAGTCAATTGTTTTTTCTATATTTTATTTTAGCATTAGTTACGTTGTTATCTCCCATTCTCTCTCATATCCAATACTAAACACACTATAATAAAAAGTAGTTTTTACTTGAAAACAATATGCACATTAACAAATAGCGTTAAAATTCTTATCCACATTAGTTAATTGTCATTATATTCACTGCCGCTATAGGCTTTAAGAACATCTATAAATAGTGATAATTGCCACTAATTAAGAAACATATTTAGCAACAATTAATCTATTGTATTCAAAATCATTTTTGGTATAATGACATAAAACATATATGTGGTATGATAGTAATATCTTCACGTCAATTATTATATTTTAAGGAGCATGTTGAATTAAAAGTATACAAGAGTATTAGAGCATGAGAAGAGCAAAAAGCTTTAAGGTTGGTGACTACAATAAGCTTAATCATTGAAGCCTATTGTCGTTTGGTTTAGATTAATTTGCCTAATGAATCATCAAATATATAGAACAAATAACACCTACCACAGACATAAGTCATTTGTTATTATATTGAATGAATTTAAGGAGAGCAATTCATCATCACTTTAAAGGTAAAATTTAGCATACAATCCAACAATTCCATAAAATTGTGATTTAATTGCAAGTATAATTAAAGTTAAGAGTCTTCTACAGAGCCAAAAGAACTGCAAAATAGGAGATGCATGTATAGTTTCTAATCACATGCATCTTCTATATTAGTTTCCCATGTTAACATGAAACTAGTCACTTGGTCAATAGATGAGAAGGGCATGATTTTATCGAATTCCACAATAAATTTGGAGCTTGAATCGTGACATAATCCGGACTCTTAAACCCTACTAAAGTGAATTTCTTGAGTTATAGCATAATGTTGGATTCAATTCTGAAATGTTTGGAAACTTATAGGATACATCTCGAAACAGTTGGTCTGTGATGCTGTCACCAATGAGCTAGCTTGAGTGTTTGTAAAGTAATGTAACCATCCAAAATATCAAATTTTGCAAGGACGATCAGTATGCTCTTCATTTTAAAGCATTTAAGATTTGGGGCCTCAGGGATTGATCTAACCAACTTGACATTGATATATATAGTTTCTACCAGCTTATACCACTCCAATTACGTCTCTCAGGAAGTGTCCATATATCAAAAGGACATTGATATTTATGACATTGCCTTATACCCTCACAACACTGTAAACTTAGATTCGTGATAGATGGGCATCTGTCGATAATTCTTTGTAATTTTGCATCTGAAATATAGACATGATTCAAAGAAAGAGACTCAAGAGAACAAAATCTTTTGTCAAATTCAAAATTGCATCTGCTTAATGCAATGTTATCAGCTTTTTAACATCATAAATAACATCAGGTAAGTTATATGATGATCTTAAACCGGTACGGTAAATTGTTGATATTTATACATGTAAACAACTAGTTAGTTAGGATCTTTCAATTAGTTAGTTACATTTCCATTAGTTAGTTACAGATTAGTTAGTTGTTAATCTGTTAGAGTTAGTCTTTTATCACATTGTATATATAACTACTACTAGTTCATTGTAATTAGTGTGTTAGTTTTCATCATTTCTATCAAACCAGATTCAGAAGAGTTTTATCTCTTCTTCCTTACTTCATCTTATCTTCTTCCTTAAGCTCCATCAATGGAGATCTTCTAGATGTACACACTCTGTTTCTTTTGTTTAACATGGTATCAGAGCAGGTGTAGATCACTGTTCTTCTCGTCAATCAAATTTCCAGCTCGTCTTTGAAAATCGAGTTCGTCTTCTTATCGATTTCTTCAGTGTTCTGTCATTGTTTTCTGTGAATCGAATTCATCATGGTTGAAATTACTGGCCAAGCTTCCACATCAGGAACAGGATGGAACATAATCGATGTTAGTAACCCTCTCTACATACATCCATCTGATAATCCAGGCTTGATCCTAGTTCCAGTAGTTTTTGAAGGAATTGGTTATCGATCATGGCGATGAGGCGTAATGAGATCATTATCTGTGAAAAACAAGTTAGGATTCATTACTGGAGAGTTCAAACGCCCTTCTTCAACATCTCCTCAATATCGCCAGTGGGAGAGATGTGATAACATGGTCATATCTTGGATTCTTAATTCTCTTAGCAAAGACATTGCAGACAGTGTAGAGTACGTTTCTGATGCAGTAGAATTATGGAAAGAGTTAGAAGATCGATATGATCAAACGAATGGTGCTAAATTGTTTCAAATCCAAAGGGATATCAATGATCTGAGTCAGGGAGTTCTTGATGTTACTGTGTACTACACTAGGATGAAGAAACTCTGGGAAGAATTGAGTAATCTGAGTATCAAGAACCAGTGTAGTTGTACTTGTAGCTGTGGAGGTAAAGAGACTATGCATAAAGCTGAACAAGATCGAATGTTGATTCAATTTCTAATGGGGCTTAATGAAGTTTATACTGTTATTAGAGGCAGTATTCTGATGATGAATCCACTACCATCCATGGCTCAAGCTTTTGCATTACTTGTACAAGAAGAAAAACAAAGGGAGTTTAAGCCACACAGTCAAATGTTTGCTGAAGGAAGTTCAATGAATTCCTCTGTACGTGTTGGTTCATCTAATCCATCAGGTGGAAGGCTAAATTCTGCCAATGCTAGTTCATCAAACTCGTCAGGAGGAAGAGTATTCAGAACAAATTATTCACCAAGCAATTATCCTACAAATAATAGGCCTAGACCTTTTTGTGAACATTGCAAGAGATCAGGGCATATCATTGATAAATGTTACAAGCTACATGGTTATCCCAATCAAAATAACTCATCTAATGGACAAGGTATTAATCAGCAAAGATACAATAATGTTCAGAATCAAAGGGTACCAGCCAATTACAATGCAAGTAATAGGTATGCTAGAGGTAAAGGAGTGGCAGCTAATGTTTTTGCAGATTCATTAATGGGAGAAACTGATGCTCATACAGCCTGCAATGCTAATCTTACCAATGAACAATGTGGTCAGCTTATTAATCTGTTGCAACACTTTCAATTGGGACAATCTGGAGATGTTGATTCTGAGGAGCAGGTAACTTGTGGAGCTGCAAACTTTGCAGGTATAATAGCTTGCAACTCATCTATTGATTTTGATAAACTGTCGTGTGGCTGTCTCAAATCAAGGACTGATTTATGGATACTGGATTCAGGAGCTACACATCACATGACCTTTAACATCAACCACCTTTCACATATTACTGACCTACCATATCCTCTCTTAGTTAAATTACCAAATGGATACAAAGTTAAGGTGACTAAAGTTGGAGATGTTAGAATTAATGACATGATCACATTGTTCAGAGTTCTTTTCATCCCTTCTTTTAAATACAATCTGATTTCTATTAGTTCCTTGTCTCTACATCTCAATTGTACTACACCATTCTCTAACTCATCTTGTATCTTGCAGGGCCCTTCAATGAAGAGGCCTCTGGAGATTGGTAGAGAACAAGATGGATTGTACTTCCTTTGCTCAGATTGTTTAAAAAAGAAAAAAGACAGTCCATTCATTTCACAGGTCTCATCTTCAATGGCTTGTTCTTCTCACAACAATAAGATAGGCTCTCAATGTCAATGTTTCTCTCATTCTTGCAGTACCATCTCTCATTCTTGCAATCCTTTATTCAATTCTCAGAATGCTAAATCAGTTGTAATGAACACTATTCCTAGTAATACAAATTATGTACTTTCTGATTCTATGCCTCTTTTACATCATGAATCTTGTAATGACTTGTTGTGGCACTATAGACTTGGGCATGTGCCTTTTGTAAAAATGAAAGGGATTACATCCATTCCTGTAGTTTTTTCATCCAAGCAACCTTTTACTTGCAATATTTGTCCTATGGCCAGACAGACTAGACTTTCTTTTCCACCTAAGACTCATACTACATCAAAAATTTTTGAGCTTGTGCATGTTGACTTATGGGGTCCTTATCATGTACCTACTCATGACAATTTTAAATATTTCATTACCTTAGTTGATGACTTTAGTAGAACTACATGGACACATTTGTTGAGTTGCAAGAGTAATGCTTTACATATTATAAAATCTTTCATCAACATGGTAGAAAATCAGTTTAAAACAAGTGTTCAAACAATAAGATCAGATAATGGTCTTGAGTTTGTAAATCAAGAATCTATTCTTTACTTTCAATCCAAAGGAATATTGCATCAAAAATCTTGTCCTTATACACCACAACAAAATGGTGTGGTGGAGAGAAAACATAAGTATCTATTAGAAACAGCTAGAGCTCTTCTTTTCCATTCCAAATTACCTGCCAAGTATTGGGGGGAATGTATACTTACAACCACATATATAATCAATAGACTTCCTTCTGCCTATCTTCACAACAAATGTCCTTTTACTATGTTGTATAATCACGAACCTCAATATTCTCACATGAAAAGTTTTGGCTGCCTTTGTTTTCTTACTACACCCAAACATTATAGAACAAAATTTGAACCTAGAGCTACACCTCATGTATTCTTAGGATATCCTTTTGGAGTTAAAGGCTATAAGGTGTTAAGTTTGAGCAGCAAGAAAATACATATTACTAGAGATGTTGTGTTTCATGAATCAGTATTTCCTTTATCCAATATCACCAATTTTCCTATCAACAATCCTTCTTCAAGTTCTACATTTGATAATGCCTTTCTTGATAATGATAATGTTGGTCTCACCTCTCCAGAACCTGAGCAATGTGATCCCATTTTGACTTCTTCTCCTTCACCAAACCTCACATCCTCAGAATATGATCCTCCCATCAGAAAATCTACTAGACTTCATAAACCTCCAGTTTATCTTAAAGACTACATGACCTCTTTACATGCCTCTTTTTCACACCACCATCATATAGCTTCAACATCCTTGTATCCTGATAGTCAGTCACTTATATTGAGTGTGTCACATGATTGTGAACCATCATCATTTAATGAGGCTGTAATGAATCCTGCTTGGCAAGATGCAATGACACAAGAGTTGGCTGCACTACATGATAATGACACCTGGGAACTTATGCCACTTCCTACTGGTAAAAAGATTATTGGATGTAGATGGGTTTATAAGGTAAAACATAAAGCTGATGGGAGTATAGAGAGGTACAAGGCAAGGCTAGTTGTAAAAGGTTACACTCAGCACTATGGAGTAGATTATACAGAAACTTTTTCTCCAGTCATCAAAATGACAACTGTGAGAGTTTTGATAGCCACTGCTGTAAAGAAGCACTGGAATATATACCAGTTGGATGTTAATAATGCTTTCCTTCATGGAGAGTTGCATGAAGAAGTATACATGGATATTCCACAGGGATTGGATGTTACTACTAAAGGCATGGTTTGTAAACTTAACAAGTCACTATATGGTTTAAAACAGGCCAGCAGACAATGGTATGCTAAGTTGTCTGATGCTTTGAAGTCTAGAGGATACAGTAACTCCTTAAATGATTATTCTTTGTTCTATAGAAAACAAGGTCCTTCCACTGTGTTTATAGTTGTATATGTAGATGATATTCTACTTACTGGAAATGATGCTGAAGAGATTGATCAATTAAAGAATTATCTTCATAACCAGTTTAAAATCAAGGATTTGGGAAAGTTACACTACTTTTTGGGCTTGGAAATACTATATACAGAAGCTGGAATGCTTATTTCACAGAGGAAGTTTGTGCTTGATCTTCTCAAAGAGTATAACTGCACAGAATACTCTAGTCTTGCTTCTCCTCTTGACTCTACAATCAAGCTCAAAGCCAATGAAGGGAAACTTCTGGAAAATCCTAAGTCATATAGAAAGTTAATTGGAAAATTAAATTTTCTCACCAATACAAGATTAGATATTACATATGGAGTCCAACACCTGAGTCAGTTTATGCAGGAACCTAGAGAGCCTCATTTGCAGGCTGCATATCATTTGCTTAGATATCTTAAAAAGGATCCAACCTTGGGTTTACTCATGTCTTCTACTAATGATTACCAGGTCCAATCCTTTTGTGATTCAGACTGGGCATCCTGTCCTGATTCAAGAAAATCTGTTACTGGTTACATTGTATTATTGGGATCAAGTCCTGTAAGCTGGAAGTCGAAGAAACAAGAAACTATTTCTCTTTCTTCAGCTGAAGCTGAATATAGGTCCATTAGAAAAGTAGTAGGGGAGTTGGTATGGTTAAGTAGATTGTTTGAAGAACTAACTGTGCCATGTGCTGGTCCTTTCCCTGTTTTCTGTGATAGCCAGTCTGCATTACAAATTGTCAAGAATCCTGTATTCCATGAAAGAACGAAGCATATTGAAGTCGACTGCCACTTTGTACGAGCTAAGCTTCAAGAAGGGTTAATTTCATTACATCATATTTGAACTGGAGAACAACTTGCTGATATTCTTACCAAAGCACTCACTGGAGTGAAGCATTCAGCAATCTTAAGCAAGTTGGATCTGCTCGTCACACCTCCAACTTGAGGGGGGGTGTTGATATTTATACATGTAAACAACTAGTTAGTTAGGATCTTTCAATTAGTTAGTTACATTTTCATTAGTTAGTTACAGATTAGTTAGTTGTTAATCTGTTAGAGTTAGTCTTTTATCACATTGTATATATAACTACTACTAGTTCATTGTAATTAGTGTGTTAGTTTTCATCATTTCTATCAAACCAGATTCAGAAGAGTTTTATCTCTTCTTCCTTACTTCATTCTTATCTTCTTCCTTAAGCTCCATCAATGGAGATCTTCTAGATGTACACACTCTGTTTATTTTGTTTAACATAAATCCCCAGCTCTGTGACGTTGAGTTTAATCGCCAATCCAATCCAAGTATCCACGTGAGAATCCACTTGTGGATCGCGATATCTAAGGATGAATTGTTCAAGTTGTAGGTTTTGTTCGATATGGAATCATAGAGATTGATCAACCAACTTGACATAGTTTTCAAGGGACATTTTACATTGATTGAATATGAGTTTAGGTCTTGAAGTCCAGCAATAGTACCATCTTCGACTTTGAGGTTAGTGCGACATAAGATTTGATGAATAATATGTAGAGGCAATTCTTGATATTCTGTTTTCTCCATCAACACAAACTCTTTTCGCCATTGAATTTTCTTTTGTTTTTTCTTTGAATTCTAAAATAGTATGTGTAACGTTTGTAAAGTTGTATGATATTTATAGAGTTTCACTTACACTTTGTTTGGATAATTGTTACCCATTGTTTCATAATGTACTGTACTCTATTGTACTGTATTGTATGGTAGATACAATGTTTGGTTAGACTGTATTGTTTGTTGTTGTTTAATAACATTTTAATTGTTTGGTTTGATCGTATCGTACTGTATTGTAATTTGTAAATTTACTAAAATATCCTAATTATTCTAGGGTAGGAGGTTTGACTAGATTTCAATGATTAAGATAAAGGGTAAAACCGTATTTTGAAATATTATGTAAATATATAATTGAAAAAAGAAATTAAGCAACAATGGGAACACACCAAATTGGTTGTTCCATAAAATAAGGGTTTTCATTGTTATGTAACAACTAAATTTAACAATACAATACAATACAATACATTTTAAGTAACAGTCAAAACAAACATTGTAGGTATAATAATGATACAATAGAATACAATGGATAACAATGATCCAAACATAGTGTTAGTCATAGTCAAGTTTGGTTTAGGAATACCTTCTTTTTTTTACTTTTCCTTTTCTTTATAGGAAAAAAAAAGTAAAAATTTAAGGAATCCCATAGTGTAATTCAATAATTACATTCTGTCCCGACAAATTTAGTATTTACAAAAAATCCCTTAAATTTGTTGTGCCGTGATACTTTAGACTCTAGTGATACATGGTAAATGATACATGGTAAGTTTAAACTGTTAAGAAAAAAATGGGGAAAAAATGGTACATTTAATGTTGTTACTAAAACAGCTTAATTTACGGTAACAGATCATTAATCAGCATAAAATCAGCACGTAATTTGATATTAATTTCAAATTTTGAAAATCAAAGATTATATCATCTATTTTGAATACATTTTTATGAACAATCTGTTAAATTTCGAACTACAGTAATTTTACTGTTGTTACAGTGGATTTTTCAAGATGAATACTTCGATTTTGATGAGACATTCCAGAATTTGGGTGAACGAATTGCAGTATGAAAGTTACAAAATCGACGGAATCGTTGTTGGAGATTCAATTTCGTTTTCTAATCTTAAAGCAGCAATTGCAGCCGAGTTGGATATTGATGCCTTATTACAATTTTCAAAACATGTATCAGTACATCAACTAAACAACTAATACCTTACTGATACATGATATCAGTTTTCAGAAATTCATACTACATGAAAAACATGTGATACATATCTACTACATGTATCAGTGCATTGACTAAACTTTGTAACATGTGGTACATATCTAATACATGTATCAGTACATCGACTAAACACTGTACACACTGATTCTATATGTATCATCAAGCACAGTTGATGACGCAGTTATTAAACTTATTGAATGATACATTATAACAATTTTCAAAACTTCATGATACATATAAAATATTATGATACACAACAAATTCATGTATCAATTCATCATCTAAAACACTGTACACACTGATTCAAAATGTATCAGCAAGCACACTTGATTCCTTAAATTTTTTACTAATTTCAACAACAGTTTTAAGTACCAAAATACTAACCCGAGACAATGTAGGCCTAACAACAATGTTTGCTGCTTCTTTTTTCTTTTTTTGTTGTATTTTGACAACCTTTGATTTTGATGTTTCGCCAGAGTCTTTGTTTGAATCCTTCTGAAGATTCATAGGATCATGCAAAGACTTTTTCCTATTTTCTTTCCAATTTTCATCGTCGGAATCATATATCCTTCTATTAATTAACGGATCCATTACTATGATGTAATATAACAATTAACAAAAACAAAAAAGAGAATAAAAGAAGAACTGATGATGGATTAAGAATAAAAAGATGCTGGTTTAAGACGATGATGGATTAAGAAGAAAAAGACGATGATGGATTAAGAAGAAAAAGAAGAAACCAATAAAATATGCTGGGTTAAGAAGAAGAAAGACGATTATGGAGAAAGAAGAACTGAAAACGTGATGGAGTAAGAACTGAACGGGACAGAAATTGTCCAAATTTTTGAAATTTCAAATTTTTTGAATTTTGAAATTCATGGGTCTTTTATTTAAAATTAATTAAAATTAATAATTCAAAATCCAAAAACTGATTTAAAAGGTTGAGTGTTTTAATGGAGAAAATTCAAAATCCAAAAACTGATTTAAAAGGTTGAGTGTTTAATGGAGAAAAAATAGGCATTAAAATGGGTAATTGTGTATTATAGGAGAGAGAATGTTATGTATCTATAAATTTACACTAAAATTAAAAAAAAGGGAATTATGTAATATTTAAAAAAAGAAGGGAAAATTAGAGAATATAAAACTTATAGTTGTGTATTTAAGTTATTTTTCCAAAAAAAAAATAGTAGTAATACAATTTTCTTTTTCTTTTTTTCCTCAAAGTTTAATAAAAATTTTGATATCTTGATCCCTTTAAACACGTGATTTAGATTCTACGGCAATTGAATTTCAATTAGAGGGAAATATACTCGCGGAAAATAACTACTAGAATAACCTTTCATGGTTTACACGCGCGGTAAGTGTAAATGGAGTTTCTATGTGCTAACTGAATATTCACTTTTTATTTTTATTTTTAAACGGAAAAGAGCCTAAAATACCCTCGAAGTATTGAAAATGGTACACAATTACCCCCCATCCACCTATTAGCCCACAAATACCCTTCACATCCACCTTTGGATCGAAATTTACCCCTTCATTAGCGGACCAAAATTAAAAAAAAAAATTATAATTTTTAATTACGTGGCACTCAACCATTGGTTGTAATTTAATTATTTAAAATAATTAAAACCCACCCATTACCCGCCCAAACCCGCCCAAACCCGCCCCACTTACCCAATTTTAAAAAACCCATCAAACTAAAAAACCCTAAAAAAATTTATTCATCCAATTTTCACAAACCCACGCTCAAGGTTGTCTTCTTCTTCTTCTTCTTCCTCTTGCAACTTGAAGAAAATTCGTTCACAATCGACTTGAACTCAAGTAAGAACTTTTGTGCACTTCGAAATTTCAGTTAGGATTTAGGTTTTAATCGATGTTACTTGTTTTGAGAATCGATTTCAAGGTTGTCTTCTTCTTCTTCTTCTTCTTCTTCATCTTGCAACTTGAAGAAAATGTCAGCTTCTTCTTCGATTTCTTCCCCTGAAGAACTTCAATCTCGTACATGTAAGTGTGGATTTTTGGCAAGATATTATACTGCTACAACTCTTGAAAATGGTGGGCGTCGATTCTACAGATGTGGTCGTGTTGGGTCAAATTCTTGTGGTTATTGGAATTGGATTGATGACAAACTTCCACGTCATGTGT